>NW_020649304.1:2455162-2784123 GCF_003573695.1 Papaver somniferum
CGTCTTCGAATTTTAAATTTTACTCCTAGTTTTTCACTTTTAACTCTTTTATTTTACTGAAACTCTTTTTCTTTTTCTTTCTATTATATCTTTTTTTTTCTTAATTCTTTTTTACCTATAAATAATATTTATCTAAATTGGTGAATTTTTTTTCTTCGAAAACTCACTATTTATACAGAAACTGAATTCCCGTATGATTAAACTAAGAGATGCTATCGGCTATAATGAGATGCACCTTATAATCTATAGCTAAGGGAATTGCGTTGCCATTGTGCTTGTCCTCGGAGCACCTTGGAACCGATAGCAAATAAAGTGCAACATGGTGGAAATGACAACATTATTATATCAAATTAACAAATATTATATAGTCATATCATAAAACAAACCCAATATACCCATAAACACCAAAATAAAAGAAAGTTGAAAAAGGATGGCGGTGGGAGCAAGAGACGTATAGTCGTCCAACCTTTACTTAACACAGTATATACATCATCTCCACTCCTCTCCTCTCCTCTTCTCTCCTCTCTGTAATTGCTTAATGAGCAAGATTTCATTGTCACGTACAAATTGACTTGTTCCCTGGCTATTTGATGAACTACATTTCTCATCTTTTCCATCGTGGATGCATGAGTGTAGTACGATTATAAGGAGATAATACAATAAGGATTTGTTAAAGGCAGCCCACAAAGTTCCTACCACCACCAACATTTCCTTTTCTCTCGTTGTTTTTAGTTTCTACTTTTTATTTATCAAGTTTTATGGTCACAATGATCTTTGTGTTTAGTTCCTTTTCATCTTTTAACTTTTCATCTTTTTTTCTCATAATCAAAAATGTCTAAGCACATGTCATTTTTCCTTTATATGTCCCTGTTTACTTCAACTGTTTTTCTACCTCATTAGTTTTTTTCCTTTGAAAGTTTATTTTTACCTTTGAAAGTTAACACTAATTGATCTATATCTTTTTAAATCTTATCTTATCTTCTCGTTTCATGTCGGTTTAAGTTCATGAGTTATAAAAGTGGTCAAGTTCAAAGCACCTATCAGCTAGGGTTTTACGAATTTAATAAGAGTAGGTTGGATTCGAGGAAGATGGTTCATTATTTTTGTTCTTTTCACTTTATGTGTACTTCTCTACTAGCAAGTCAAAGATAGGTTATTAGGTTCCATGTTATTGTAACATGCACTCGTGCTACGCATGTGCTGCAAACTATAACTATAATCAGAACACTGTTTGAAATGGTAAATCAATCTTATACTATATTTATATTTATTAAGATAATAAAAACATTTGTGAGATTGGGTATACGTTATATGACAAAACAAAGCCACCTGAAAGTAAAGTTCAAAGCCCTAATCAACATATTTTTAATAATATCTAATCCGCCCCTGATTAATTAATACCGATTTATTGAATCAATTAAGTTAATAAATGTTAGACTAACTTTGCTAAGTAAACATTTTAATTGTAATTTTTGTTAGATTTTGGCAAAATTTATTGAATCTTGTTTGAAAAAGATTTCGGAAACTTTTTGGTTTTTTCAGAATTTTGTTATGAAAATGAATTACTTTAATCAAGCATTTTTTAAAATGGAGTAGAACATGATTTTGTTGTTTTAACTCTTCAAATGATAGAAGAAATTCAAAAATGCAGAACTCGGTTTATGAAAAGTCGTCATGCTCGACCGCACAACAACATGCCGACCATGCATGGTCGTCATGATCGTACGATAACAAAATGATGACTTTTAATAGTCAATCAAATGTCGTCGTGTTGTATTTATTCCAACCATACCGACTAACTATTACTAGACGTTGTCACGGTTATAGTTTCAAAAACATGACGAATAAAAGCAAAAATGGACACATAAAAATTGGTTTTTTGGCAGTTATTGGTCGTCAAGGTCGAAAATGTATCGAACTGGCGACCATAACCTAGTTGGCAAGTTGGGTTATGATGACGACTAATTACTAAATGGAACACAAAAAAAACAAGTTTTTGACAGTCTACTCGGCATGATTTAGATTTCCATAACATGAGACTAATCGTATCTGTTAAGTAGTCGTCAAAGTTTGGGATGAATATCATAACAACCCTGTGAATATTTTTTCAGATACGAAAAGTCATCACGGTATTCATCCCAAGAAGATGACGACCAAAATAAAACGTGGAAAGTCGTCAAAGTCGATGAAGAGATACCTCGACGATTATATAACTACAAATCAACAATTTCAAAAAAAAATTCTCATCTTATTTGATATTTAAACAATAAAATAAAATAGCGGTCGTTAGGTTGGGAAGGAGAATGCATCCATTTGCGTTTGATAATGTTAGAACATAGCTTGGTTGACTCACCAAGCGTTGGTATGTCAAGTTTGGTTGTCATATTTTAGTGTGTCAAAACTCATCTAAAGTCGCTTGATTAAATACTAGAGTCAACTTAGTTTAGGTTAGACTAGAAAGTTTAGGAATGTTGAGACATAGAAGTATTACTCCGAAGACCCGAAGAATGCGAAGAAGTAGCGAACTACAACGACGACATCACCCTTCCACTTGAGGTTAGTAATATTGACTTGAACTGTTTCATTCCTAACGTATCTTTCAAGTCGTGTTATATTGAAAACATAACTGCGAAGCTGTATATACTGTACATATTGTACTCTAGTGATGTGACATGATCATAATAGTATGATCATAGTATTAGGGAATTAGACTACGAAGTATAATGCTTGTCTTTTGAACTTCGTAGATATGACATCGACATAATCTTGTATATATTGTTATGATTATGTGAATGGGTTATGGTGAAGATTTCATCATAGAAAACAATGTTTTACATTCGTCTAAAGGAAGTACATTCATGAACATGTTTCATGAATCGAAAGGGAAATCATTAGGCTTATTGGTCCGGCTATTCATTGCAAATCTTTGGATGACCAATATGTGTGAGTTGGTAGAACCGATCGTAACTATGTTATGTATCTTGGTGTAACTAATCACAGTGCCTGACTTATGATTTGGTATGACTGGTTTTTATTAATTAGTATAACCGATCCTAAGTAATCACCATGTGTTTGTATGACCGATCCTAGTAATTGGTGTAACCGATCCTAGTAACTGGTGTGACCGACCATGAGTGTATGTAATCGATCCTTGTAATTGGTGTAACCGGTCCTGGTAAATGGTATGAACGATCACAAGAATTGCCATGTGTAGATGGAACCGATCCTTGTAACTGGTGTAACCGGTCATGGTAACTTGTGTGACCGATCACATGTATTTCCATATTGAGGTATAATCGATCCTAGTGATTCGTAGAACCGATTGAACCCATGTATGTGATTTGGTATTTGATCAATCACATAATTTTCTTGGAATACAGGGAAACCAATTCTAAACTTGTTTGGAAGTATGGTATGACCGATTCCAAGAATATAAATCCATGTGAATATGAAATAAGGATTTACAGTGAAATGATGTCAACATACTTTAAACACGGGCAGTAACTTTTATCATTTATTGTTCAAAGACATTCCTTAGTACTCAAGGAGATCCTGTGCCGAAATAAATTGAGAATCTTTTAATTAAGGTTTTTGGTTTTATATGCTTTAATTACCGGCAATTAAATGCATATCTCTAGAGAATAAAAATTAGTAATGTGCATTTACTAATTGGAGATTTTCTATTGAGATATTAAGGAAATATTGGACAAGATTTTATTGGAATTATAAAAACTGAATCTTGCTATGAGAATATTTTCGGTTTTGGAGATTCCTTGATGTCCAAACATCCTTGGTCTATAAATACCTAAGTTTTCATTTCTAGCAAACTATCCTAAGAGTCAGGAAAACTTCATTTCTTGTTGTTTATGGTGGAGCCGTCTATTCGGAGAGGAAAGTATTCAAATTAGGTGAAATCTCTTACGACCGCTCGTTTAAAGACTTTTGTGGGATCAAGAAGCTCTGCGAGTACCCTTGGTGGGAAACTAGATAATTGCAGTGTCATTAGTTTTCGATTGATTCGATTGACTAACAGTTGTTGAAACTTTGATTGCACCTAGTTTTTTTATTCTTGAGAATCTTCTCTTCTGATATAATATTCACTCAAACTAGATCGAAGTATCGACGGGATCTTTAGAACTGTTGTTAGATCTAAATACATCTTGTGATAATCCATTGTTATTAGACTCCGTTTTGTGCGTGATTAATCACAAGATATTCAATTGATGTTGTGCAGGTTATTGAAGATTAAAGAAGATTTGAATACGAAGAAGATTTCTTATTGGTTTTCGTATCTTGTTGTGTGCACAAACATTGATCGACTGGGATCCAACTAGAATCGGATTTATTCGATTTATTAGTTGCTTGAGATCGACATCGCTTTATTGTTTCTCTTTGAGATCTATATTGAATGATTACGAATCTAGACTTGACTATTTTGATAGTTAAAGTTAGATTGATCTAACCAGACAAAGGAGTTTATTAGACTAAACGTAAGAGTCTTTGCGTATGACTTAAGATATCTTTATCTTTAAAAGAATCTAAGAATTTGTTACCAAACAGATTCGTTGTTGCTTTGCTGTTTGAAATACGATCACAAGGAATTGTACCAGTGCGTGACTCTCGAAGTTGAAAGTGCTGGGATACTGAGGGAACTAAGTAGCTAGGGGTAGTCTGCTTGGTCTCAACTATACAAAGTTGGTTTACATTTTGTATAACGGCTTAATTATGAGAGTATTCAATTCTGGACTAGGTCCCGGGGTTTTTCTGCATGTGCAGTTTCCTCGTTAAAAAATATTATTGTGCCATTTACTTTACTTTTCTGCATTATAATTGTTTATTATAATTAAAGTAAATTGCACTTTACGTTAACTCCGTATTACTTGATAGTGATCGTATAGAGTTTGGTTAAGTTTGAACCTATTATCAATAACATACTTCTTTGTTGTATTGTCTCGATCTTGTATCCATATTCAATCACACAAGTTATCTTGTTGTTGCATTGTCTCAGTATCGTATCCATAGACAATCACACGAAGTGTGTACCGATTAGTTGTATTGTCTCGACTCTGTCCATAGACGATCACTTTCGGTAGAGGACTTATAGGTTGAAACAAAAAGATTGTTGTGTATTTGAGTACCCTCGTCTTTTCAATTAGTATCAGAGCAGGCAAACACGAAAAGATCTAACAATATGTGTTTGGTGCGGTCCAACCTATAAGAAATGAACTCGAGTTCACATGAATCGATTTCAGTTAACGTACCGCCAAGATTTGACGGAACAAACTATCTGTGGTGGAAATCTGCTTTGAGATCTTTTCTTCAATCACGCGATTTTAATACTTGGCCATTAGTCGTTCAAGGATATAATCGCTCGAAAATTAAAAATTCAGAAACTGAGTTTAAACGCTTAGTAGATTATACAGGAGAATAAAAGACATCTGCTAAACAGAATTCAGATGGTTTGAATGCTATTGTACATGTTGTAAGTCGTGATCTATAACATCATGTATCCACATTCCAAACTTCAAAGGAAGTTTGTGATAATCTTCAAATCGTATTCGAAGGTAACACATTAGAAAAGGAAGCTAGACTTAAAACTCTCACATCTGATTGGGAAAACCTTCGAATGGATGACAATGATACTTTTGAAGAGTTTCATATTAAACTTTCTAAGATAATAAATGCTTTTTTCTCTCTTGGAAAGACTATTTCTGAAAAAGATATATTCTGCAAAATTCTCAGATCATTGCCATCTAGATACGAATCTCAGAAGCATGCAATCATAAAGGAAAATGATCTTTCAACTCTCTCACGAAGTACACTTGTTGGGAAGTTAAAGATCTTTGACAATGAATCACAATCTATTCAAGCTAAAAGAATATTTTTCAAAGCTAAATTTTTTCCAAAAGCTCCTGTGGAGAAAAATACATTGCTGGATGATTCTGATGAATTGATTGCAAAAGAATCTGATGATGATGTAGAACAAACATTATCACTGATCATAAGACAGTTTCGAGATTTCTTTAAGAAAAGAAATAAGAGATTTTTGAAAGATGTTCATCGATCTTCTCGGCCCCATGATCGAGTTCAATTCAAGAACAAAAAGGATCAAGAAGAAGATGATGAATATCAGCCACAGTGCTTCAAGTGTAAAGGTTTTGGTCATCTGGCTAAAGACTGTCCGAATCTTAGGAAATACACTGGAAGCAAGACATTAGCTGTAACTCTAGACGAGACCTCTGATTCATATAATTCTGAAGAAGGGGAAACACATAATATTGCACTAGTTGTTAATTTGATTCTGTCATGTTCCATTAGTGATTTAACCATTTTAAAAATGGGCATGTCTTCCGATTTTGAAAAATCATCTAATGGTGAAGGGAAAAATAAGACAAAGTGTAAAACTGTCTCAAAAACAAAAATTGCTACGAAGTGCATATGCAATTCCAACCAATCTTAGGAAACTTCGTTAATTCGAGGTAACAAGAGAAGATATTTGAATCATACTTTACTAGATCTGTAGTTGCAGGAAATCCTACACTACACCCCTCACAAGATTTCATTAACATTCAACTCATTTTTGGATTAACAATCTTCATTTTATTGATGAATCTTTGAACAATCTTACAAGAAAAGATAAAGGGATTAAGAACAACAACCACTCTTGATTTTCTCTCTTCTAATTGTTTTTTATTCCTCTCTCTAAAAAGATCTCCCCCCTCTTCCTTTACAACTGAATGACTATTTATAGGGAATTACATAGTGGATGACAGCTAATCTGTCCTTTATTTTCGGATATGGCTTGCGATATTCTCGCAACCTTACAAATATTAATCTCGCACACTTCCTAATTTTCGCAAGTCCATCATATTTTTCTCATGATTTAGCTGATGTCGTTTCTGAAATTGCTTTGCGACATTGTTGTGTTATGTTGTTAATAATTTCGCTGAAGTGTTACAGCTGCGAGATTCTGATCCTACATCTTGCCTCTTCTCATGTCGTCTCTGCGAAGAATAGAATGATACGAGAAATGCCGCAGTTATCCATCTCTTCGTATCCTGCATTTATTACACGTATCTTTTCTTCCATTTGTTTCTTAACACGTCTTCTGTAACCGCTGCTTCTCAACCGTTCACGTCTTTTCTCCTTAATTGTGTTTATCTTCTCGAAAAAATTTCCTCTATATATACTCTTTCTTACTCTCCTTTTCTCTCTTTCTACTCTCTTTTTATCTTCTCTGCAACTTCATCATTTTCTCCGTAAATTCCTCTACTGTAATTTTTCTTCTATCTTCTTTCTTCAATCTTATTAATTCTTCATTCATTCCCATACTCTGTATTCAAATATGCCTCCAAGCGGTCAAAAGCATGACAAAACCTTGAAGGAAGTTCAAAAAGATCTTGCCAAGATAGGTTTCACACTTTCTACCATTCCTGGTGAAAGTGCCAAATCAATTATTTCCATTAAACTTTTCTCTGATCATCACTTTGATGATCAGACAATCATAGTCTCGCTGGGTCAAATTCTCGCAGGTCTCCCTATTCCTCTTTATAAGCCTGACATTCCTCTATTTTATGAAATTCTTGCTCATTCGAATTTTTCGCGAGCTATCTTCCAATTAAGTGGGGATTGCATCCGTCTGATATTGGAGTTTGCTAATCGCGGTGCTGGTAAAGGATCTCTTTATTCTAAAGATCTTAGGGATCCTAAATTCGCAGACTTGGAGATAGTCGCTGAGAAGTACACAGTAGCGAATTTCTTCGAAAATTATGAACTAATATCTATGATGAAGGAGAATACTCGCTGGGGTGTTCGCTTGAAAAGGAAGGATATTATTGCTGAAGATAAAATGCTCATGCATGACATTGATTGGCATTCTGGAATAAATAAAACCCCTCGCCAATCCAAAGATGATAAATGGTGTGTCTTCCCCTTGATGTTGAAAGGACCCTATATTGTTGGTTCTAATGTCATTCCTGCGAATCTCAACGCTTATCGACCCTGGGTATTCTCTTGGCCTGATAAAGTGAAAGAGGTATATTTCTTCCAATTTCGCCCACTTTATGTTTCTTTATTTATCTTTACTCTTTTGTTCGCTGATTCTTGCGAGATTCTACAGATCTAGAAATTGAAAGATAGCTACCGCGGGACTGGGAAAGCCAATACCTTGCTAGCTCTTCGCTCATCACAGATGAGGTAAGAAATATTCTTTTATGATTTTAAACAATATATTGTTGCCTCTATTTCTTATCTTCATTTGTGTGTGAAGGTTATTGTTGAAGCAGAAGAACCCACCAAAGCTGCGACGGCTGGTGATAAGGGTAAAGATATTCTTCGCAAAGGAAAATCATCTGCATCCTCTTCAAAGAAAATAAAGAGAGGGAATTCTCCTCCTCCTTCAGATGTTCATTTCCCTGATGGTTCTGAAGATGATGAAGACAACAAAGATGATGATGACGACTCTGCTGCGAATAAAGATTCTCCACCTGAATGCTCTATGGCACAGTTATCTGGTATCTTCTCTGATTCTTGGCAAGGTATGGAAGATAACTGCCTTGCCAGTACATGCAAATCTCTCGCAACTATTTGCGATACTCCCTTGTTGGATGGTGATAGTTCTCTTAGTGGGGTCTCCAGATCAGTGACTCCTAGCTTCCTAAATTCTCTCAATAGTTTGGTATGACTTCGTCTTTTCACTTCTTCATTATTGTGACTCAAAATTTATTTTTATTTTAATTATTTTTTGTATTTTCTTCGCAGGCTGGAAAAGCTTCTTTCGCTATTGCCTCAGATTTGGAGAGGAGACGCGAAATTCTTGAAAAGAAGAATCTTCAATTTCGTACGAAGAATGAAGAACTGGAAATTGAAGTTAAGGGTCTTCGTGAGAAGAACGAACAATTAGAAGCTGAAGTTAAAGGTCTTCGCGAGAAGAACAAACGACTGGAAACCGACACTTCTTCGCAAAGGAACAAAATTTCCACTCTTCAAAAAACTAATGATCAGCTCTATGGTATGCAATTTTCTCCTTTCCTTTCATTCATCCTATTGTCTTATCTTATTTGATTAATCCTTTTTGCAGACATTTATGGTCTTTCTGATGAAGCCACTCTTATTCGTTCATTTCCCGATGCCCTAGATAATGACACTCTTCTTGAACATCTTAATAAATCTTTGAATAGTTTCTCTAATGATAAAATTTCATCTCTGTCTTTGAATGAACTTAAATCCAAATTTCGCCTCTTAGAGATTGATCATAGATCTAGTTTAGGTTTAGCCAACCAATTTAAACGTTTTTATCTCAATTCTAAAGAGAAGATCAATAAATTAAGAACCAAGATTAGCAAACTTATAGTGATAAAGATCGTATATCTGGTCAAGGTGTTAAGGCTTTGGAGAAATTCCAAGAGATCCTTCTTGAGGTTCAACTTGAACGAGATGAAGCCAATCGTCAAAATGCTATGCTTAGAGAGAGAGAAAACCAAGTTTGTTCTTGTCTTCTCATAAATAATGATGATGAGTTCGCTTGGGCTGCGAAAATCTTAGATGATACCAGAAAGGATTTATGCGTAAATATTAGTCTCCAAGTTGAGCATACACCTTGATTAGAGATATGATTTCTGACAGAGAAGGTCACTGTTCTTTTTTACTCTTTTGTCTCTTTTGAGTTCTCACTAAATTATTAATTGATTGTCTTTTGTTCGCAGGTTCTGAGAGTAGATATCGCCACAGAATTGAAGAACTTGAAGCTGAGAAAGGGGAACTCGCAAAGAGTCTTTCTTCTCGCAACGATAAATATTCTAGATTGAAGAATCAATTCAAGATCACTGTTGCGAACTTTAAGAATGACGCTCTGCATTTTCGCAATCAAACTATTCAAATGGTTTGCAATGACCATAGTATTCCTCACTCTGATTATCCTTGTCTCTCAGAGGAGATCCCAAAGAACACCCTAGTCTGATCATCTCTGATAGTGAAGCTGATGAAGAATCTGATGGTGATGAAGATTCTGATGGAGGTAAAGGTTCTGATGAGATGAAGAAGAGAGAATCTGATGAAGATGATGAAGATCAACTAAGAAGTAGTCTTTGTTTCTTTCTTTGATCTTCTGTAACACTTGTACATTTATTCCTTCTTTTCGTATACTTGCGAATTCTCTTGGTTCCCCATATTCCTTAATATAAGTTTCTTTTATTTTGACCTGCATTCATTAAAACAATTCTTCCTTGCAATATAGTTAATCAATAATCATAATTTTTAATTTCTGCGTAAATTATCATGTGGAGACAAATAACATTTTTGATTTCATTCATTCCCATACTTGCCTCTGTTATTTGTATTCAAATGAGAGATTTTGCAGATTTCTCTTATTTTGTGCCTCAGCTTCGCAGTTGTTTTTGTATAATTTCGCAATCATATGCGAAGTGAATTTTGATTCTTTTCAAAATTTCATTCTTGTGTGGTCTTATTTTCCTTCCTAGTTAAAGGTCTTATTATCCACCTCTTGTCATTGCGACAAAATCGCAGGACGTCCTTGCATTTTCATGCAAAAACCCATTGATCTTGTCTTAACTTTTTCTTTTGTATTATTGCCTCTTCAGGATTGTTGCGACAATATGACAGGCCTAAATATTCTTGCGAAAATAAAGCCCCATGACATTGTCGTTGCGACGAAATCGCAGGACGTCTTCGCACTTTCATGCGAAAACCCATTGATCTCGTCTTCTCTTTTCTTTAGTATTATTGCCTCTTCAGGATTGTCGCACAAATATGACAAGCCTTAATACCCTTGCGAGTAAAAAGCCTCATGACATTTGCGTCTTAAGACACTTATCAGCTCCCTAATGGAGGGTGCCGCCCTTATCTCCCCCTGGTTGCCCCTTCAAGGAGGCGTACCTCTACCATACAAGGTTGGCTCCTCCCATCCGGTCTTAACAACAACCAGTTGTTTTCGCAGCCTCTTATCCCTTTTACCTATAGGGTTTATGGTTACGAGACTGCACCCTAAGTGGGGTTTTCTTCGGGCCGAGTGCAGTATAAGCCAAGACTTGTCAAGAATGGCAAGGTACGCTCCAGACGCCCCTGGCACTCTTGACTCAACCGTGTACCTCGGCGCCTTGGTCAGATTCTGCACTCCTTGGGAGAGTCCTTATTACCTTAGTCGCCCAACCTAAGTCATATGCTTAAGCTGAGAATCCAAGGTGCCTCTCCCGGATGGGCTTTATTGACCCCAAATCTCCATGACTCAGGTTCCGGTGGCGGTGTAGCCTTTCCCTGAGCCATGCAACAGGTACCCCCTTATATGACGTACTTTAGGTCTTACATTTGCCTCTTGCGAAATTTTATTCACGAACTAGGGTGTGCGCCATAAAGGTTCGCCCCTTTCTCTTTTGTCATTGTTCTCTGATTGTCTTTTGTAGAATTTATTATCTCTGCGAAGTTCTCGTATATCATCATATTGTATTTGCATTTCGCAATCTAAATTTTGTCATTCAATAAAATGTATTTTTGAGAATTTTATTTGTTGCGAGAGTGTCGCAACAAATCAATCATTCATACACTTCTTATTTTTATTACTTTCGCCATTCTTTGCCTATTTTTTATTCTCTGCTATTGCTTCATTGATAGTAAACTGTTCACAATTTCTTACTATGAACTAGCATCAGCCTCACAACATTTCTTCTTCTTTTTGTTCGATGGCATCCACCATCAACCTCTCACTTCTTTGTGTCTCTCTGATTTTGTGTCGCCAACTTTCCTTCTTGGTTGCTCTTCCTTCGCAGGATTCTACCTCAGTTTCGTAACATTTCTTTCCTTCAATCCAATCTCCTTTTATGATTCCTACACCGCTGGGGTGAGGGAACTTGATGCACTGGTGGAAAGTTGAAGCTACACCTAGAATCCCATGTAGCCAAGGCCGTCCAATCAATGCATTGTAGGGTGATTCTATGTTAACGACACAAAACAAGATTTCAGAAGATATCCCCTTTAATGGGATTCGCATAGTAACTTCCCCTTTAGGCTTGTTGGAAGTACCATTAAAACCATATATCTTATATGTTGATGGTATAAGATCATCATCTCTCCCTCCCATGGTTTTATAAGTATGATAGAATAAGATATTCACAGAGCTTCCAGTATCGATCAGAATTCTATTAATTGCCCATGAATCTTCAGCTTCATCATCTTTAGGTTTTGGATTAATTTCTAATTTTACCACTAATGGATTGTCATGTACTTCTCCACCTTCAGGGACTTCTTCTGCGGTAAAAGAAATAGTCTGTTTCTGACATTCCTCTAGCGACGAGATTTTCGCAATATTCATAATTTCTCTTCCATCATTGTCTCTTGCGAACACTCTACTCAAAACATTGTCATGAAAATCTTTAATTGTCTTGTATGAATGTACGATAGAGTGACAGAATATATTCTTTGCTTTTTCACCAACTTCTACGAAGAATGTTTCCTTTTCTTTTACCGTGTTTACTCTGTGATGCTCTAGTGGTGGTGGCGTCAATGGTTGAGATTGTGGATGCCCTACCAGAAAGTGGTTTAACTTTCCTTGATCTATCATTCTCAGAATAATTTTCTTTATATTTCTGCAATCATTTGTAGTATGTCCATGGAAATGATGATAAGAACAGAACTCATGACTTCTGTTGCTTGGAGGTGGTTCAGTCCCATGTTCCATGGTGTTGGTATATTCTCCATCAAAATTATAGCTTCCCATATTTTCTCCACGCTTGCATTTAGAGGTGGCATCTTGATCTCCTCCCACACTATCTTGTGGCTTCCCTGTCCTCTATGATAGTTTTGCCTCTGACCTCCATAAGTTTCTTGCGGCTGATCAAGTATTTGAATCTTGTTATTTCCACCACGATTGTAGAAATTTGTTTCTCTTTCATACTCCTCTTGATCTCGGCTTCCCATAGCCACCAATTTCTGTTGATTGTTGCCCGTCACCTTTTCTTGTTGTCCTTGCGAAGTGCTCGCCACTGTGTTTATTAGTTTGGGTAATAAGCTTGCATTCACTGCTTGTGAATTGGTATTCACAACTGGGTATGATTCCATCTCATTTTGCCTTTCCTCTATAGCAATATACTCTTCCTGAAGTTCTCGCAGTTCGGTCATTGTGATTGTGTTCTTGACTCTGAAAATTTGGACATACAATAGATTGGTTGCGAACATAGCATTGATAAATGACAAGATAAGATACCTCTCATCCACGCGGCCAGCCATCTCACTACACATAGTCCTCCACCTTTTGGTTAGATGCTTCAAACTTTCGCCAATCCTTTGTTTTAATCCAAACACATCTTCAATACCAGATCGCGAAGAATTGTTACTTATATATGCCCCCAAGAATGTGGTCTGCAAATGATTGAAAGATGTTATTGTATTTTTTGGTAGACCTTCGAACCATTTTAACGCCACTCCTGTTAGACTGGATGCAAAATACTTGCACAATACGGCATCATGATTTTCCCACTGTAACATGCATCTCACATATGCTTTGATGTGTTGAATTGCACAATTTGTTCCATCAAAGATGTTGGTTAATACAGGAAAATTGCATTTCGGGGGTATTCCTCCTAGTTGTAATTCTCTTGTAAATGGAGTTTTCGCAGCTTCTTCTATAGCTTCGTCTAATTGTCTTCTACCTATTTCCCCTCTATTATTTAACATTCCTCTCATTTCTTCCAATTCTTTTAAGATTTGTTCATTTACGCCTAAATTTTGATCCATTGGTATTTTTAATTTCGCCTCCCTTCTTCTGCGTTCATGTCTTTCTTCTCTCGCGAAATTTTGCATTTCTTCTTCATCATCCTCATCTCGTCTTCTCCTGCGATTCTCTTCCTCATGTCTATCTTGAATTCGCATATGATGATGTCTCTCATTTTCCCTTCCATGATTTTGTTCATTTCTTATCAATTCCATTCGTTGTCTTTCAGACCTCCTCTGTACTCTATCATACTCTTCATTGAGATTACCGTTATTCCGGTTTTGTGTACGCCTTCTTTCTCGATTGTCGTGAATATTCCGGCGAATCTCCTCCTGAAGCTCTTGTTCTTCCATTTTCCGCTCTCAATCTTTCACGTTCGCGAGTTAAACGTGCTTGTTCAGCATAGTGTCTTTCAATTTCTTCTTCAATTGTTTGTTGATTTCTTTGAGCTTCTCTCTCATGTAAAATTATCCTTCCTTCCCCTCGATTCCCTTCGCCATCTTGATTATTTCGTCCCTGACGTTGTCCATTCTCTTGATTTCTATCATTTTGCCGATCATTAAAAGTTTCATTT
This sequence comes from Papaver somniferum, assembly GCF_003573695.1. NCBI lineage: Eukaryota > Viridiplantae > Streptophyta > Magnoliopsida > Ranunculales > Papaveraceae > Papaver > Papaver somniferum. Next base: position 2,469,457 of record NW_020649304.1, read on the forward strand.
TGTGGAACATAACGATCATCAGTCCTTTCTCTATCTTCGCGATGTTCTTCATTAGGATTTGGTATTTCTTCTCGAATATTATTTCCAGAATTAACTGTGGGTGAGTTTCGCCTCATCTCTCTTCTAGTCGATCTTGAATATGATCTTGTAGTACTTCTCGATCTTCTACTTTGTAGTATCATATTTTCCATCCTCAATTCGTGATTTTTCCTTGTTAGATTTGCACGTTCTTCTGCCTCAGCTCTTCTTTCTTCATGTATTCTTCGTCTCAACGTTTCTAACGCTCCAATTTCCTCATCTACATGAATTATTCCTTCACATGCTTCTTGATTTCTCTCTACTTGTCTATGGTTCCTGGTTTGCTGCTCTTCTTCTACTTCTTCTGCTGAATTTGATCGCCAAGTGTGTACACTCACTCTATCATAATCTATTGTTCCATTTTGTACCGGTGTTTTCTGAACTGGCGGTTGAACTTGATTTTCTACATTATTTCTCCTTCTAGTAGATTCTCCCATTTCACTTCTCTCCCTTCCAGCAAGTCTTTTACTTCTTCTTCTAGCAGTTGTCGGTTGCTCCGATATATTTCTCCTTCTAGCCATTCTTTCAATACTAACAAATTGTAAGAGATTATGTAAGTTTTTCACCAATTACTTTCAATTCTAATAAATCACAATATTAATCTTCAACTTTTTCTAGAACAATCTTCAATCCCTGTTTCTAGCGCCATTATGTAGTTGCAGGATATCCTACACTACACCCCTCACAAGATTTCATTAACATTCAACTCATTTTTGGATTAACAATCTTAATTTTATTGATGAATCTTTGAACTACAAGAAAAGATAAAGGGATTAAGAACAACAACCACTCTTGATTTTCTCTCTCCAAATCGTTTTTTATTCCTCTCTCTAAAAAGATCTCCCCCCTCTTAGATGTAGGATTAAAATCTCGCAGCTGTAACACTTCAGCGAAATTATTAACAACATAACACAACAATGTCGCAAAGCAATTTCAGAAACGACATAATAAACGACATCACCTAAATCATGAGAAAAATATGATGGATTTGCGAAAATTAGGAAGTGTGCGAGATTAATATTTGTAAGGTTGCGAGAATATCGCAAGCCATATCCGAAAATAAAGGACAGATTAGCTGTCATCCACTATGTAATTCCCTATAAATAGCCATTCATTTGTAAAGGAAGAGAGGGGAGATCTTTTTAGAGAGAGGAATAAAAAACAATTAGGAGAGAAAATCAAGAGTGGTTGTTGTTCTTAATCCCTTTATCTTTTCTTGTAAGATTGTTCAAAGATTCATCAATAAAATTAAGATTGTTAATCCAAAAATGAGTTGAATGTTAATGAAATCTTATGAGGGGTATAGTGTAGGATTTCCTGCAACTACAAGATCAAGAATACCCTGTCTGTTCTAAATGTGATGAGAGAAAATCTCATACTAACACCACCTAATCGGTATTAGATTGCATCCTCACCTTGTGTGCCAATTATGTGTGTGAGGAAGCAAAAAAAAATCAAGGAACTTGTGTAGATTATGAGAATAAAATCTAGTAATTGAAAATATATTCATATTTATAGGAATATTATATTTTCGGTAGTATGAAAAATATAAAAATATATCTCTCATTCTCTGGTCATTCCTTGTCCGAACTATGAGTCAGGATCCGATGTCTTCTCTTGCAAAGGTGCTTGATCTGAAAGATCTCTTTAAGAATAAGTCTGCACCATCTCTTGATGCTAATATACCTAAGAGAAAGATCAAAAAGAGAGATTGGATTAGCAAGAAGGAAAGAGAGAATATAATGAAGAAAGATCAGTGTATTGAGATATTGACACTATTTTGTGTTCAATAAAAGACAAGATTACATGTGCTTACAGAATCCTTCACGAAGACATTATAACTGCAAGAAATTCTGGTCAAGCAACAAGGTTATCTTCTTGAAAAAATTCACAATCTCAAGACTGAAAGTAATAAACTTCCTTCCTCTAGTACTGATATGAAGGATTAAGTTGCTCATAAAAATAAGATTAGATTCTTATTTAGAAGAAAAATAGACATCAATGTTTTGATTTACTTCAGTTATTGTATAAGTTCTATTTTGAATACAACTATCATTACTTATGAACAAAAATATTATTTTGTAATTTTTCTTGTGATAGTTACCGAGTACATAGCCTGTGTATGTTTATATTTTTTCTATGTGTATTCGGTTTATGAGTTGTCTGATTTCGGTTTTCATTAGCCTTAATATTAGATCTCATATGATGTGACCCTTATGGTTTGTGTGGCTTTTTGATTTAGTGGGATTAAGTTCTAGCCCATGTTGGTAGGCTTTATCAAAGAATCATAAGGTGTTTCGATTGAAATTCATATGTGAAAAACCATAATATGTTGAATCAATTTATGTTTACATGAGTTGTGTTTAGCATAACATATGTGTTTCGGGTTTTCGACTTTTACTATTGGCACGCATTAGTTAAAACCAATTCAACCTTTCTCTGGTAAAAGTTGCTTTTGTTGTTGTTCTTTTGTTCTTGTGAGAGGATGACAACACACTGTGGGAGAGTTCTTATTGAATTTGCACTTAATGATATATCTTTATGGGGAGAAGAGGTTGCGAAATTTTAGGTAAAGAATTTGTTAGTTAATCGTTTTTGTGTTTAACAAAAGCCTGTTTATATTGCATATATTTTGCTTTTGCTTAACAAAATTTCGGTACAATTGATATGTTCCATTATATTATATATGGATGTGTGTGTGTGTGTGCGCGTGTGTATGATTCAATTGTTTTCGGTTAAGAAAAACCGTGTCAATTTATTTGGCTTATTGTTTGATATCTTCTTTATTGTCGAGTATCAAGTGTTTTTACTTAACGAAATTCAGTGCAATTGCGGTGCTATAATGTCTATGTTTGTTTCAATTGCTTCCGGTTAAGAAAATAATTGTGCAAGTCAATCTATTTTGGTTTGTATGTATTGTTTATGTCTTAACAAAATACGGGATCATTTGTTTAGTCCAAATTGATTCTGGATAAGAGAAACTAAATTAATTATGATCTTAGTCAGACGAACCAGTTCGCAAACCGCAAGTTCAGTTGGGAACAATCCACGAACCTGGTTGGAGAACCGTAGTGAACTGAATTTTACAAGTTGGATAAACAAGTGTTGATGGTGGTTTTTAGTTCAAGGCTAAACCTGTAAAACTCCATATTTGTATGCATGCTTTCGGCAAAGAAGTAGAGCTGCCAGGAAGATGATGAGCGTTTATACCTCTCTGCTTATATATGTATTGTGTAATTCAGTATTTACGAAATTTATTAGAATAATATTGGTGCATGATGCAACAATTCCAAATATTCTATGAATTTTATTTTAAGCTCCTGGTCGCATTATCCATTAATGCAGATCCCGCTGAGTATTTATCCTATGCTATGTTCCCGGCTGAACTCTTAACATTGACATGATATGAAAATTAATGCTCACTCTCAGCCGAGTAGCATGAATTTCCCGAAGTGTCAAGATTAAGATGCGCATGAAAATACTCAATCGGAGGCGCGCCGAGCTGCGCTGCCCTCTAAGATGAAAATTAGTGATTTTGTGTCAACGTGCAAAATTCACCAAAAAATTGATTAATTTTGTGTCGATTCACAAAATTCAATTTTTGACGTAATTTTGCCAATTTACAAAAATTAGGTCTTTTGCCCCAAAACGGAGCCTCCACTATATCTCGATCCCTATTGGTCGAGACTAAACTAGGCAAGCTATGAAACCGGCCCTGGAGATAATAGAAATACAATTCTATCAAAATCGGAAGCCAGGAAGAAAAAGGAAACCAGGGAGAAACGACCACGGCCGTACGACTTGGCAAGCCTGGACCCTTCCTAGCGCGACCAAACAAGTTCCATGACGTTCCTGTACGAGACCTCTATTATGCCGGCCAATAAGAACTCTCCTAACCCGCAAGAAGTGTTCACAATTACCAGCCAAAGAAAGGCAGTCGAGCAACCCCCAAAAGGGTCTTAATTAGGTCAAGACCGCCCATGAAAATCTTAAATTGATCACGAACGCTCAACTTAGCCGGCCGAATTGGCTAGCTTAGATTCAATCTTGGGCGACCAATGAGGTGTCATTATGCTCAGCGGCCTTGACCAATCACGTCGCTCCTAGCCCGCGGGTACTGCTCCGAATCATAGGCCAAAGCAGGTCGGTCACGCTACTTATAAAATCTCAAACAAATTCAACGATAACCAACAACTGCGGCAAATCATCACAACCGCTCAAGTTAATCGACTGATTAGACCGTCCTAGATTTAACTTGAGCTAACCAATGAGGTGCCATGATGACCACCGTTCGTCCCTCTCCTATGAGGACCAGTTACCCCGTACTCAAATTATACCAGATAGCTCATGGAATCCTCTCAATGATAGTCGGTCATGCTCCTTATAAGACCGTGAAATCCGCGACTGGTCTAGACATGCTATAAACAATGATGCTTTTCATGCACCGATAAGCTGCTTACTTAACAACGATGCTTTACATGCATCGATTACAAACAATATTATATGTATATATATATCGATTTTACAAATAATTTAATTATTTAACCTAAAAGCATCATATGTTATTTTCTGAGCGCCGGCTCACAACAAATCTTATTCATATGACTTGTCTTACCCGAGACATATGAACCTCATCCAGGTAAATCAATTACACAAGTAAATTTTACCTGGCATCCTTAGTAACATAAATCATGCCAGAAATGGCTAAGTGTTATTTTCTACTCGAGACATCAAACATGTCACAAACTGGGGGATGTACATCAGGTATTGGTCTGGCGGTTTACAGCATTGCGGCGTGCAACACGCCCATTAAGAGAAATTTCCTGGAATAACAAATAAGTGACAGGTAGAGGAGTAGTGTGAGTACAAACCGTCCAGTCTTCCATAACCATAAGACACGGTTTTCACCACTCATACATGATCTTCGCTACTTCACAACTCCCACTTCCAACGAGATCAGTGTGTTCGACTATGACTTGTATAACTAGATTTTTCAATCTATTTCAACCAACAACATTGGTTATCAACATAAGTATTCAGAAATCATCCAGGATTCACAGCTTACACTTTGCAAGAAAATTCTACATTCTGATACAAGTCATAAAACTACACTTCACATAATTCATCATTTGATCTCAACACTTTCTTTGCTTCCCTCCCTAAGATCAACCCTTCTTCTTCACTTTGTGATCGAAGCAAGACTAGAACGACCATTTCTTGGTTTAGGCCAGGATTGTATAGATTGATCTCTCGAATCTAAAGTACTCATGTGCAGTACATTTGTTTAGGGTTCAGATTTAATTCTCACTGGGATGCCTAATTTATCATTTTCTCCAGGATCAGTTTTTACCCTACTACGAATTGGCGACCACAGTGGGAGATTAATCTCTCGGTTGCGGAATAAATTTCTCAATTGTCATTTCAATTTTTTCAATTTCAAAATGGTGGATCTTAGGTCTGGATCAGTAACTAATCCTGATGCTATTAGCGCTGACAATACTATCAGCGCCAATATTTCTGCTGCTGACACCAACGTACCACCTACCGGGGCTGTCAATACATCCCATGGCATTACATCCTCCACCACAAACACCGGTGGCGCTGGAAACATTTCCTCTCGTGTGAAACCTCCTGTCACCAGAGCCAAGGCCGCTGCTACTCATCCTAACGTTTCTTCGAGCATGACACCTCCAATCACCACCAGAACCATTATCACTCATCCGTCAGAACGGGAGGCTGGAGGAGCCCGAGGAAATCAACTTCCTATTACCATCATCGATTTAATGGAGAGACAAGAAGTTCTTTCCAAAGCTCAAACAGAGATGACCACAAACTCAGAAGGAGGTACTCACTTTTCTCAAAACACTAACATAAAGGTTTCCATCGGGAACGCGCTAACCCCAAATGGAGCAGGCAAGGAACACTTTCATGACTCTTGGTGCAACAATGCGTACCTTTATAGATGAAGAATCTCGTGTTTCTCCTGAGCGTCCATCAAAAAGGAATCAACAATCCAATTTCATCACTCGTGAAGACCTTGAACGACTTCTCCAAAATCGAGGCAAGGAAAACCCGGCTACCATTCATCAGCACCAACCTCTTTACCCTCCTAATGTGCAAAGAGTTCCTCTTCCAAGAGGATATTCCTATCCTCAGTTTTCCCTCTATGACGGTACTGGTAACGCTCGATGAATACATCTCTTATTTTTCGAAATCACTAAGAGATCATGAATACAGTCACGTTTTCCGCCTGAAAGAATTCTCAAAATTACTCACCGGGAGAGCATACACCTGATACAACAACATTGCACCAAATAGCATAACCAATTGGTGTGAGATGATTACCTCTTTCTACGAGAAATATTTCTTAGTGTCTGAGCAAATTACTGTGTCAGAGCTGGGAAGAATGTTACAGCGAAAACAATGAGCATCCAAATGATTATGTCAAGAGATTCAGAATTCAGGCATTAGATTGTCACAAACCAAATGTGACTGAACAACAACTGGTGGAATTGTGCATCAACGTCATGGTACCTGTCTATCATGCTTTAATGGAGAGCAAGCATTTCCAAATATTTTTCAAACTCCATTAAGCTTCTAAGCGCTCGGATACAACATCACCTGCATTGCTGTAAAGAACCAGGCCCACCAGGAATGAAGATGCACGCGAGACTCGAGGAAGTAGACGTCCCATCAATAAACAATACAATACTCAACCCTCTGTGAGCATTGTGGGTTAAGGAGGAAAAAATAAAGCTCCAACCACTGAATAACAACCTAAACGTGCGGCACCAGGACAACAGACAACTCAACTTCGGAAAGCTGCGACTAGGACTCCTGCACAACAAGAAGAAACAGGAGAGGCTTCTCCAAATTTTATATTTCCAATCGAAGAGGTAATTGAGATCCTGGGGGCATGGATTCAAGATGATTCTATCAAGCTACCTCCTATCAGATGTCCACCAACAGAGAAAGAAATGGAAGATCCCAAATACTGACGTTACCATAGGTTCGTCAATCACCCCATCAGTGACTGCAACAAATTGAAGAACATATTCAAAGAGAAGGTGGATGCAGGGGAGCTTCAACTAGGCACTGAGGGAGTTCACAGGGATCCTCTCCCTGTTAGAAGTTATATGCTCTCCGGGGACTCGTCCACAAAACTCTGCAGTCTATGATGGATCATGTATTTGAGATTCTCTATTTTTCCAAGGCGCAACGTCAAGACATATTCGCAGCTCTAAATCATGTTGTGTCAGAAAATCGATTACTTCTAGTCAGAGAAGCTGCTCCTGAACCTCAACCTCTTATGGAAGATACGACTGGTGTATGTAACTGGGGACTCCTAACCACTGCTCACCTCAAAGGCACTGAGTTCGATAGCACACTGACTGGCGCAACCTCTGATTTTAACATTGTCACCGTCAAGACTCTGAAAGCTGCAAGAATTTCAAAGCAATAAGCTCTTCACTGCCCAACTGTGATCAAAAACTCAGAAGGAGAATCCAAGGATGCTTACAGGTACATTAATGTCGAAATCAAGGTAGGAGATGCCATGACACATGTCAAGTTTCATATTGTTAAGGAATACCCAAATTATGATATGGTTCTGGGGCGCTCCTGGATACATAACAACGAAGCGAAGCTAGAAGTATGTCCTTTGCGAGTGTCTATACCTGAGAGGGTCTCCAACAAGTCGTCCAACCTTGAAGATTATTTGCCGCCGAATCGACAACTCGCAGACGTGACACAATTACCTGAAAGAGTGGACCAGCATTTGTCCGTAGGTTCCGCACACAAGTAAGTCTTGTTGAACAACCTTTTTTACAACCAGGTTTCGCAAGTTCCGCAGGATCCAATTACCAACCCAGCCGTCACTAGGCGATGCGAATGGGATGTTGGTCCTTTCCAATATTTTAATAGTAATTATATAATTGCCCTTCTTTTTGATGGGCTTCAAAAATACCCTTGTCCACTAAATTAATACCCCTAGTTAAAGACATGGAAGGTAATTTTTAACATAAACCCATAAATATCCTCATTCTATTTATAAGTTTGCCTTTCCTTTTTAACTTCAGATCTAAAAAGAAATATTCTCCTCTCTGTACTCTCGACATCACCATCTTCATCTTCGCGCCACCACCTTCTCCACCGCCACCATCATCTCTATCTCCGCCATCATCATCTCTATCACCATGAAAAATCAGTTAAACCAACCAGTTTCATCACCACCTCCTACACTACTACTACCAAATACACCGGCAATACCACCACCACCTCCCAAAAAATCGAATTTAGATCGATTTTCACATGATTCAACTACACTTTAAACCTAGTGATGATAAGATCTATTCTCCAAAACCTAATCTCGATCATAAAAAATGTTAGATTCATTTCGATTTTGCAACTAAATTTTCCATGATTCCCATTTGAACCCTAATTTTGGATTTCATTCTTCTCCAGATCTGTAATTGATTTAGGTAAAAGACTATTTTCTTCTTCACTTTGTTTTTTTCATTTGTATTGACTTGTAGAAATAGAAATTTACAGGGTTTTTTACTTGATTTTACGGTGATGGAATGTTTTTAGGATCTGATTTTGTTTGTTGATGTAGTTTCGATGTTAATTGATTTGTTACTTGATTTTCAGTTTAATTTATGATGATGGAGATAGCGGTGGAATTGATGATGTAGATTTGTGGTGGTTTTGGTTGGAATTGATGATGTAGATGGAAGAAATGATGTAATTGATAATCGAGTTTGTGGTGGTTCTGGTTGGAATGATGGTTGTGGTGAGGTTGGAATATTGAAATTGTTGATGGAGATAGTGGTGGTGCTGGTTTTTGTGATGGTGGTGGTGGATATTCTATGTGATTGTTGGTGGTGGTGAGGCTGGAATGATAAATACAAGAAGACCAGTGCTTGGTTTCAGAGAAAACCCTGGGGTAACTACTAATTTTGTTACCTTACTATTTACGTTCAAGTTCACAAGTATCAACTGCTGTTGTTGATCCCTTTTATGGGATCAACTCTTGTTGTTGACAACGCTTTTTATGGGATCAACTACTGACTCCTATTGTTGACAACATTTCCTTGGATTAATATAGTCATGCTTGTAGTTTTAAATCATGCTTGTTCAAAAAAATAGTTTAATTTCTTTCTGGTTTGTGTTTGTGTATTTGTTATTCGACTAATGGTAGTGGTGATATTGTTGGATTTTATAGTTGTAAAGTTCTTCAAATGTTGAATTTGTGGTGCAATGGTAGCATGACTGACTCCACGTCAGATGATGCGTGTTCAACTCACGCCAAGTTCACTCATTCGTATATGTCATTTTTTTTGTCAAACTTTGTTTGTTGCAAGCCAAAGATGGTTGTTGCAGAGATTTTTGATTCGATGTTCTAGACGAAAGGGCTTGACATGTTGATGTTGCTTCACTACATCTTTTTTTGTACCTTTTTTAGGTTTTATACTAGTTGGATGTTTTTTTTATGCTTTTTGGTTTGGACTTGTTATGTTTATAATGACATATATTCTGATTTGTTTTTATGAATGTTATTCTTGTGTTTCTTAAGGATATGTCAGTTTGCAAGTTTTAGGTTTATTGGTTTTTGCAGGAAACAAACTCATATAAATGGTGTCAACTCCAACTGTTGATCCCATTTTTGTGGATCAACTTTCATTGTTGATCCCACTTAATGGGATCAACTTCAATTGTTGATCCCACTTAAAGGGATCAACTTTGGTTGTTAACGCTATAATCTGGACACATTGTTCCTGAGTTCCACCTTTTTGGGTCAACTTTCATTGTTGGTCCCACTTCCATTGTTGAAACAACTGAACATAAATATTTTCTAGTTATTAGTAAAGTTATTTTTGAACTTTTAATTTTTGGATCGACTTCGGTTGTTGACACCGAATTTTGATGGCAGTGGTGGTAGCGGCGGCGATGGCGGCAGCAGCAACAGCCGCGATAGCATCGACTAGTGGTGGTGGAATATTAGTGGTGGTTGTAGTCAGTTAGCGGCGATGCTGGTGGTGGTGGTGGTGGATGTCTAGTAATAGAGAAAAAAAATGTTAAGGGATAAGGTTTTTAAATGGAAAAGTAATATTGTAAATGAGGTATTATGGTAATCTATTTTTTAATGGATAAGGTCTTCAAATGATAGGGGTATATTTATTGTTGTATAAGGGTATATTTGTTGGGTGTCAAAACCAAGGGTATTTAATTAATATACCCAATATTTTATCAACTGTTTAGAAGCAGTCTCGCTTAAAGATAAGAAGTCTAGATGTCAGGTAGCAGTACAGGACATGAATCCTTTTCAGGTCTGGGATAGGGTGTTAAAGATCACTACTAATGCTCAACCTACTCTGCCAAGTCTCCCAGGAGATGAGAAAGAACCTCTCCTGGTTATACAGAAATCATTTTGGGAGTCTACTGCAAGCTCATTGGTACTGAAAATACGGAAGGAGTAGTAATACACTCTAGGTGGCTTAAACCTTTCAATGCTTAGGATGACATGTCACCTTATATCTAGCATTTCCTCTAACGTTCCTCTAGCATTTCCCTTTTTCATGTAATATTTCTAATTCCTCCAAAATGATTGCACTGACTTGCATTCATAGTTAGGAATTTCAGTTTACCAGTTAATCGAAGCACTATTTCCCTTCAGAAAATTACTCATGAATCATTTCAAAACAAAATCTCAAACAAACTCAAAATCTTCACAAAAAAATTACCTACTAGTTCAAAACCAGAAAATCAAACCATGAAAGTAACATCTCGTATCTTTCAAAGAACACCTAAAAGAGGAATGTGTAAATAAAACATTCAAGGAAAATCATCTAGCAGCAATGCATCCTTCTTAGATAAATCATTATTCATGTCCTGGAGAGCCGCATGCTTGAACTTCAACTCCTGGGACAATCTTTCAACCTCCGCCTCACCCTGACTAATGAGATACATGGAAGGAACTTCATTCAATTCAGTCTGCAACTTTTGGATTTTGGAAAACCCTTAACATAACTAGGAAGAATTGAACCTGAAGTTCACGTACATGTCCCGATGGTAATCCCAGTTTGCAACTACTTCTTCAGAAACGGTATGTCCAGTCACATTACACATGTCACCAATTGAATACAGAGCCTCCTTTACACGCTTAACTAGCGAAAAAGACTTTTGGATTTCTCGGTCGTGGAAATGTGTCCATGATTCTTCCATATTTGGTATACAACTCTGCATACTTAGATGGCACAATGAATCCTCCAGTTAGCACATGATTTGGAAAGGGAGCATCAAATGGAGGGTCGAAAGTGGAGCCTACGTCAGAATGCACAACTTGCGCTCTTTCGGCTTCAGGAGATCCTTTGGGGATGTTCGCGTCCACGGACACATACGTGACGTCTTCATTTTCCTTGGGAGGTACGGTAGCATCCTCAACATCATTAATCATCGCAATCTCAGGGTTATCTCCTGGCTCAGTCTCGTCCTGCAGCATCACTGGTTAATATCTATTTTCATATCAAAAGAAAATAATCCTAAGCAGAAAACGTGTGGAAGACCTACCGGTTCACCTGCTGGCTCACTCGAGGATCTAGACCTACTACTACTGTACTTGGAAGTGCTTCCTTCATCTCTATCGGATCCTGAATCTATTTGGCTTCCATCCTCATCATCAAGAAACTCGGTATTACCGGATTTATCCTTTTCTTCTGGGGATACCTTGAATGTGTTGTCATCCTGGTTGCCTGCCAACGCGAGCCTGGCAAAAGCGTTCATTTTCGCAAGGCCCTGAAATTTTAGAAAAGGATAAGCAGATTAGTTCGAAAACGCTTAGATAATTTGGATTGTCAAGTGGGATCGTGTACATACCTACACGTTCGAAGAGGTAAAGACTACCAGAACTGTTGGAACTGTTCGAATACCACCTGCATGCCTCTTTGACCTAGTTTCGTTCACCTAGGGACTGCCTTTGTCTTGTCTAGGTTTGGCCTTTTAAATATTAAACAAATCATGTTGGGTGACAAGATGAATATTAACGGAGGCAATTTAAGAAATGAATTCTTACCTGGATTGGTTCGTCAGAGGATTTTTGTTTGCTCACGGGCAGTGGCTTCAACCTGGGATGACTCTCCAATGTCTCAGAAATAGGCCTATATACCCCGGGGGACTGTCACAACTGCTTGTACAAATTCATGAAAATCGAAAAGCTTTTTCAGCCAGAATTATTTATACTTAGGAGTCGCCACTGGTTTTCTGCCAGAACGCATAAATGGGAGGCTCTTTTCTTCTACATCACCGTTAAAATCAAATATAGGTTTCAAATGACCCGAGGAGGGCTTTGGAAGGCGACGAGAAGAAATTCCCTGGTCAAAACCCATCTGGCGTGCAACTCTATCAATGTTATAAGATTCCGCGGTGAAATTTTCCATGAAGAAAGACGGGACATATCCAGGTGTGCAGCTCCGCATAAACACGGTTTCACCAACACTCATTTTTTCTCCATTTGAGCACAATACTAAGCCAAAAATAGAAGCAAAAGTGTTTGTATGAATCACGGATGGGTGAACTGAGGTCCATGGACAATAGTTCACTGCATGCATTTTGTCCAGAAATTCGATAAGTCTCCTACCAGGATTTACGCGCCTATCTGAACAACCGAATATTCTAGCGCCTCCATACTCCTCATATAGTAAAACACCAAGAGTAGGACCATAGTCAATGAAATGCTCCCATAAACACACTTGGAGAAATGCAACATGAACATGAGATTCCACCTTCATATACTCATCGAAAACATACATATCCAACACTAGAAAATTAAGGTGGGAATACAAGGAGCCGAGGAACAAGCTCCCTATAGGCAAGACGACGCCTTGATCCAACTTTACAGCAATAGAAATCAATTTCGATCTTATTGTCTTTGCACCAGAGCCATCATCCAAAACATCTCTGGACATCCACAGACACAAGAATGCGGCAACACTGAGCATATCATTCAACAACTGCCTCGGCTTCGGTATCGAAGGATACCATTCAGATACCCACCAAGTATAGAAGTATTCTTGGGATCATCTTTTGCATCATATTTCGCTATCTTCTCAACCAGAGCTGCGCGGTATGCCTCATCTTCATCAAACCAACCAAAATCTCATACGACCGGGAGACCCAACAAAACACTTTCCAACGTGATAGTCATCTCGCCCCACCTACATATGGCTGTGTGAGTCGGAATGCACCCTCGATAAATGAAGGAAATCAAACCTGGTACATTTTTCCTAATATAGAGCTTTGCAGACGCCTTAATAGCTTCAGAAATTTGTGCTTTATCCAAATTACCCATGACATGATCATCACCAAACATATGTATTATCCATGCTTCCCAAGAGCGCAACAAAGTTTGAAATTTTTTGAAGTCCACTGGAGAGGTTGGATATTCATTCTTCTGGAGACAGAATCTTATTACACGGTCTGGGAAAATTGAAGGCGCTGCTTCTACATCTCTGAATTAGTAAGGAGAGTTATCACATGACCAGGGTGAGTCCTAGGGGTCGTGTAAGACACTTCGAAAAAGTCATCATCTACATTCGGCTTGTCTTTGGAATCATTAATGCTTCCTTGCTTCGCGGAAGAAATATTCCCAGGTGACATCTTATCCAGACAAAAGTTTATTACGTTATTATTATTCAGTTCTGAATAACTACATAAACAAGATAGGAAACGAGTTACTACTACTCCACATACTCTTAAAGGAAAGAGCCATGCATGCAAGTTCTTATCAAAATTTTTCACCAATGGCCGAAGTTACATGGATGAAGAAATATGGAGCTTGTGCCAGAGGAACAAAAAAAAAAGCACGTGAAAGTTTTTGGCCGTAGGACATTACACCCACAACCTGATCGAGTTAGGGTTTACACCCGCTCGAACAAAAATAATAATAATAATAATATTTTCGCCTTGGGCATTACACCCACGACCAAAACCTTAGCTAGGTTTTACGTAAAAAAAAATGAGGAAGAAGAAGAATAAGAAGAAGAAGAAGAATAAATAGTTGCTACCTTGAATTCTTCTTTTTCGTCTTGCTGTTGATCCTGGCGATTTCTTTGTTATTGATGTTGTTTCTAGTGCTCTCCCAATACTGCCAACAAAGGAGATCATTCATATCAAGCTAAAATTTACAAGTCCGATCAACTACTTGTGAATAATACACTCCTGGTTATCCAGAGAAAATATTTGAAAAAACGGGGGTCTACAATCACACCCAATATTTAGATTAGCAATCCGTATGGACTAACTCTAATACACTTTCTAAAGAATCAACTAGACAGTCAGAATCAATCTAGAGAAAAGTATATCGAGGAGTTAATATCTCTCTCTTGATTTGATTTTACTCAAGCAAATAAAAATCTGCGAGTCTTTATCAAATACAAGGATAATAAACTTGGATGGTACCAAAGACCAATATCCAAGGATCAATAAATTTCCAATCAACAACCAAAAGTTGGATTTCACAATTGAATGATACAAAAGCAAAACCTGTGATATTTCAAATATATAACAAAATATAATGCGGAATAGAAATAACACAGACACCAGAAATTTTGTTAACGAGGAAACTGCAAATGTAGAAAAACCCCGGGACCTAGTCCAGATTGAACACCATACTGTATTAAGTCGCTACAGACACTAGCCTACTACAAACTAACTTTGGTCTGGACTGTAGTTGAACCCTAATCAATATCACACTGATTCAAGGTACAGTTGCGCTCCTTACATCTCTGATACCAGCAGGAGGATACTACGCACTTGATTCCCTTAGTTGATCTAACCCACAACCAAGAGTTGCTACGACCCAGAGTCGAAGACTTTAATAAACAACTCTGTATCACACATAAAAGTCTAAGATGATAGATAAATCTGTCTCCCACAGATAAACCTAAAAGTTTTGTTCCGTCTTTTGATAAAATCAAGGTGAACAGGAACCAATCGATAACCCGGACTTATATTCCCGAAGAACAGCCTAGAATTATCAATCACCTCATAATAATGTAAATCGTATGGTAGCGAAACTAGATATTCCGGAATCACAAACGATGAGACGAAGATGTTTGTGATTTCTTTTTATCTTGCCCTATCGGAGATATAATCTCAAGCCAATCTTACAATTGAACTCGTACGATAGAAAATGGCAAGATCAGATCGCTCAACTACAAGAGAAATAGTTTCGTCTGGCTTCACAATCCCAATGAAGTCTTCAAGTCGTTAACCGACGGGGTCTCGAGAAGAAACCTACGGTTAAAGGAGAATCGACTCTAGCAAACCAACTAGTATCACACAGGAGGTGTGGGGATCAATTTTTCTAATTTCCAGATGTCTCCTTTATATAGTTTTCAAATCAGGGTTTGCAATCCAAGTTACCTTGGTAACAAAGCATTCAATATTCACCGTTGGATGAAAACCTGATTTATCCAAGCTAATATCTTTCAACCGTTAGATCGAAACTTAGCTTGTCACACACAAATGAAATGTATTCACTTAGGTTTGAGTAACCGTACCTAAACGTGTACACTTAGTTGGTTCACAAATAGTTAACCAATGGTTAGCCATAGGAGCACTTTCATATTAACCGTATTCATCTTTCTCATAACTATTTCAAATGACTCATAAGAACTAGTTCAAGAGTTGTTCAATTGCTTAGATCTTTATACATAGACACAATTGAAACAAAATCGGTTTGATTCATTTGAATCAATTCAAGAACAATATGTCCACGGTTTGCAAAGATTTCATTCCTTATTGATTTATTGTTTAAGTTCATGAAACTACCGATTTGAGAAATACAACCATCTTGGGTACGCGTACCTTAGTTACCAGATTTGAGTTGGCTTTTGGTTTCCGAATCAGCAGAATTTTTCGGGTAGAAAAGTTTCGCCAGTACGCCTACGGGTACGCATACCTAAGGTGACTGGTTCATGAGTTCGTAAACTCCAAACTCAACAGAATTTTCCGGGAGGAAAAGTTCCGCCAATACGCGTACGGGTACGCGCACCTAACCCGTCTCCTTCACTAATATCGTATGGATACATTTGCACACACTTGGTTTCCGGTACATGGATTTATACACTAATGTGCGAACACACTATATATGCTTATATCCATAGTTGGTTACGTAATCTAAACTCTACATTTCAATCATTGAAACATTCTTCTATAATGTTATAATAGTCGTTGGACATAAAGAATCGACTATCGTCATCAAAGCTATTTTCAAGATTGAAACGTCATCATGACTTTCATCACGGGTAAAGATGACGATGGTTAAAACAAAATCTTACCAACACATATTTCGAGAAAAAGATAGGCGAGTAAACTCGGCTCGAAATAGCAAATGTGTATGTATGAAAACTATCATACTTATACGACTTTTGTCTCAAGAGTAGGAGATAGAGTAGATAGACTTTTTGAGTGACAGATGAGTTCAAGTTTCCACATACCCTTTGGTCGGATGAAGTTCCACTGGTTCCTTGAGTAGTTCTTCGTCTTCGTAAGATAATCTCCATGGAGTCTGGAGCTCAACTATTCCTAACTATCCTAGACTGAGATTTAGTCATAAGTATACTAGAAATCAAGACATATAGTTTTGATCACTAACATTGACAAACATTCTTGAGATGGAAACACATGCGAGTTCGACCGAGCAATGCTCTAACAATCTCCCCCTTTGTCAATTTTAGTGACAAAACTATCAATACATATGGATTACAAAATAGATAAAAACTTTGTAGCTTCTCGTCCACATGCTTGGTCTCCTTGGTGCTTCAACATTACTCGAAAACTTCGTCTTTTCCAAGTACTTCCATGATTCCATAGATGTTCAATTCAGCATCATAGTTGTTAAAGTTCCGTAGCCATAACAATGAGAAAACAAAAGCTCTAGATCATTGTTATACAATGTCATAGTATTATTACACAACATCAAAGTTCTTATATCACAACTTCTACAACAATACTATGGTGATATGTATCACTCCCCCTTAGTCAATACTTTTGTCTCAACATGAAAACCACTCCCCCTACATAATGACCCGTAAAACACGTAAATCATAAGTGTTTGTAGTGTGAACTACATATTAATTCTCCCCCTTTTTGTCAATAAAATTGGCAAAGGTACGAAAATGAGATCCTAATGAAATTTCCACGAAGACGCTTCAAGACCAAAGAAAAGTACATATCAACTTATTTAGATGCAATCATAAAGCCGAAGCTAAATGCATTCATCAAGGAGTTTATAAAGATACAAGATAGCCCCTAAATAATTCCACAGCCGCACTCCCCACAAAGATATGCAAATTAAGCGCAATTTCAAAAGAACTCTCCCCCATTTGATGTCGTTCCCGAGAGAACAACAAGAGCGACCTTACTTTTACAAGAAAAGAAGGATTTTATTGGACACCAAAAAACCATAATGAAATGATTTTCTATATCCAAAATTCTCAATTAAACTAACCACAAGTAAACCCATGATCAATTTAATCGGAATACACAATCAAATTAAACACAAAAGTGATCAATTTAATTGAACATGCTCGACATAAGAGAACTTACGGAGCTACGACTATGTTAACCATAAAAGCATGATTAACTCAATCGTTTTATGCTTAACACAAGAAAACCTTATGGAGCATTGCAGTATACACATAAAATATGGATCAGGGAAAGATCAATACTGCTGCAAATATAAATATTCATTCTATTTTCATCACTATTTGCATAACGACATATAATAGACATAATCTTTGTAAACAAAAGATTTTAACCTATCTTCCATCAATAATTGACATAATAGGCTTAACTTTTGTTTGTCAAAAGTTCATCGATCTTGTATCAATACTTGCATATCGACATATAAAAGAGATAACTTTTGACAAGGTTTATCTGTACTTCTCATGGAACTATCATATGTAACAATTTTAATTGAAAGATAAAATCATTCAATGCTAAAAATAGAGTTATTACAAACATAGAAACAACAGTAGTTCGACATAAGAAGTTTAACAGATAACAACAAATCAAAGATACTAGATATCAATCACTCCACCCATAATGACCTCTAGCAATTTCATAGAATTTTTCAGTCAGATATGGATTTTATTCTTCAGTATATTCCAACTGCTTTTTCATGCAGTCAACTTCATCTAGAAGGCGAGCAATTTCAGTGTTAGTGGCAGCAGAGGTACTTGCTGGAGTGCTGGTTGAAGATTGTAACATATTCTTGATGCTGGCCTTACTCAAAACTTTCGGACCACCACTCTCAGTTCCAAAAGGAGTAATGTTGAAGTGACTGCAGATCCTTGAGATAAGACAAGGAAACCCTGGAGTTTTCTTCGGAGTCTGTTTCACACTTATCATATGATTAACAATAAAATCAATATCTTTCTCTTCAACAATATAACAGATAAATTCAGCAAGAGACCTGGAAAAAAGATTGTTATCCATAGTGCTTGGTATCATGTTAGCTACAATAAGTTTTGCAGCAACCTTGATAAACAAACCGGGCCCTCCAACAAAATCTTACCATCTCTCCGAGAGACATCTCTATCAAAGAGACGACTTGACATCACTTGTGGATTCAATCTTTCATTCT
Organism: Papaver somniferum; assembly: GCF_003573695.1. NCBI lineage: Eukaryota > Viridiplantae > Streptophyta > Magnoliopsida > Ranunculales > Papaveraceae > Papaver > Papaver somniferum. Next base: position 2,488,181 of record NW_020649304.1, read on the forward strand.
CAGGAGGAGGAAACCGAACATTTCCCATACGAGATATATCCAGCAGGTAAGCAATAACATATCGATCCACAGTAAAGATAGTACCACCTACCATAGTTTTGAACATGTAATTGGCAGGATCTGGATCATGGATATTGGCATAAAATTGAGCAGTCATCTCAACACGGGAAGTTCCTATAGGTTTATGAATAATACCCCAACAATGTTTTTTGAAAAAATCAGATAAACCAGGTACCTCAATTTCTGACTCATCATAATATCTTTCAAAGATTGGTGTCTTAATCTTATACTCCAAATAGATTACTCGAGCCGCAGGGTTAACAAACCTCGCACCAATACTGGGATCTAGGAAAGACTCATCCCTCGTATGACCACTGGAAATCCCGGCATGAGTAACTCTTCTACGTGACATAATTGATGATAAGGTACAAAGCAAGAGTATGGAAACTTACTTGGTTTTCGAACTGTTTCTAATGGTAGCTCACTACTTGATTATCACACGCAAAAATTGTTCTTGACCCAGCGTACACGAGCTTCCCTAGAAATCAACGTGACAAACCAATTTTGATTTGGTTTGAAAACGAGAAGTTGATGAAGCAAGGGTACGAGAACTGTTTGGGTTTCTCGTGCGTTTACGAACTGAGAATAAGAAGAAGAAGAAGAAGAGAAGGTAGATAGAACCGAAGAGAATCTCTTCCTTTTGATGTGTTATAGGAACCAGTTTGATACGTTTGGAAGAGAGATTCGTTCGTGAAGCGTTTTTTTGGGTTTGCCGTATGCGAACCACACATGTGCAATAAGGACTCATTTGGTACAAACAAAGAGAACTAGCTCAACAATATTTGTTCCGAGTGTCTTTATTTAGGTATAACTAAATCTTGCACATCATAACACCAAGAGAGAGTTTCTTTCCAACAACTCTTACACCTTGCAGTATTGGAGAAACCCCAAAGAAATGTTTCTCTAGGTTTTTCAAAGAACATCCAGAAGGCACAATAGGTGTTATCTTTTTGATTTCTTATTTTCAATCTTATGAGAACTAATTTTTGCGGATGATATTTGGTATTGCAAAGGGAAACTCTTTTAGAAACAAGAGGCATCCTTGCTTTATAAATAGTACCATTATCCGGAGAAAAGGTGTCAGGATTTGAACAGTGAATAAATTCAACGTTTGAGATGATGTGCTCAGATAGTTGAGATTTAAACTTCTCTCGTGAATCATCCAGTTTGTTAAAACTAGTAGGATTACACAGACATGGAGTATTACACTCACTGATTAGTGAACCGATTTCAACCTCAACATGAGTATTATTCATCATAACTCGATTTAGTCTGACAAGAGACTCTTGTCCATTCTGGAGAAATAAATCAACATCAGAAGATAGACTCTCAAGTTTCTTTTCACATCCTGAATATATTTCAAGGGATTTTAACCCTGGTGGAGGTTTAGATAACATTTCTTCTATAAACATGAATAAATAAGTCATGAAAGAAAATTCTGCAATCCCTGGATCTGGTGGCGCATTTATTGAGATAACACTACTGTCCGTAGAGTCAGATTGCTATAAACACAGACTGATAAGGTCTGTAACGAGTTTGCCTGCTCTGATACCAATTGAAAAAGCGGGGGTCTAACAACCACACCAAATATTTCGATTATCAATCTGTATGGACTAACTCCAATATACTTTCTAGAGAATTAGCTGGACAGTCAGACTCAATCTAAAGAAAAGTATATCGAGGAGTTAATATCTCTCTCTTGATTTGATTTTGCTCAAGCAAATAGAAATCTGCAAATACAAGGATAATAATCTTGGATGTTACCAAAGACCAATATCCATGGATCAATCAATTTCCAATCAACAACCAAAGGTTGGATTTCACAATTGATCGATACAAACGCACAACCTGTGATATTTCAATTATATAACAAAATATAATGCGGAATAGAAATAACACAGACACCAGAAATTTTGTTAACAAGGAAACCAAAAATGCGGAAAACCCCCGGGACCTAGTCCAGATTGAACACCGCACTGTATTAACCCGCTACAGACACTAGCCTACTACAAACTAACTTCGGTCTGGACTATAGTTGAACCCTAATCAATATCACACTGATTCAAAGTACAGTTGTGCTCCTTACGTCTCTGATCCCAGTAGGATACTACGCACTTGATTCCCTTAGATGATCTCACCCACAACCAAGAGTTGCTACGACCCAAAGTCGAAGACTTTAATAAACAAATCTGTATCACACAGAAAAGTCTACGACGATAGATATATAAATATGTCTCCCACAGATAAACCTAAAAGTTTTGTTCCGTCTTTTGATAAAATCAAGGTGAACATGAACCAATCGATAACCCGGACTTATATTCCCGAAGAACAACCTAGAATTATCAATCACCTCACAATAATCTAAGTCATATGGTAGCGAAACTAGATATTGTGGAATCACAAACGATGAGACGAAGATGTTTGTGATTTCTTTTTATCTTGCCCTATCGGAGATGTAATCTCAAGCCAATCTTACAATTGAACTCGTACGATAGAAAATGGCAAGATCAGATCGCTCAACTACAAGATAAGTAGTTTCGTCTGGCTTCACAAACCCAATGAAGTCTTCAAGTCGTTAACCGAAGGGGTCTCGAGAAGAAACCTACGGTTAAAGGAGAATCGACTCTAGCAAACCAACTAGTATCACACAGGAGGTGTGGGGATCAATTTTTCTAATTGCCAGATGTCTCCTTTATATAGTTTTCAAATCAGGGTTTGCAATCCAAGTTACCTTGGTAACAAAGCATTCAATATTCACCGTTGGATGAAAACCTGATTTATCCAAGCTAATATCTTTCAACCGTTAGATCGAAACTTAGCATGTCACACACAAATGAAATGTATTCACTTAGGTTTGAGTAACCGTACCTAAACATGTACACTTAGTTGGTTCAAAAATAGTTAACTAATGGTTAGCCATAGGAGCACTTTCATATTAACCGTATTCATCTTTCTCATAGCTTGTTCAAATGACTCATAAGAACTAGTTCAAGAGTTGTTCAATTGCTTAGATCTTTATACATAGACACAATTGAAACAAAATCGGTTTGATTCATTTGAATCAATTCATGAACAATATGGCCACGATTTTCAAAGATTGCATTCCTTATTGATTTATTGTTTAAGTTCATGAAACTACCGATTTGGAAAATATAACCAGCTTGGGTATGCGTACGGGTATGCGTACCTTAGCTACCGGATTTGAGTTGGCTTTTGGTTTCCAAACTCAGCAGAATTTTTCGGGTAGAAAAGTTCCACCAGTACGCATACGGGTACGCGTACCTAAGGTGACTGGTTCATGAGTTCGTAAACTCCAAACTCAGCAGAATTTTCCGGGAGGAAAAGTTCCGCCAGTACGCGTACCTAACCCGACTCCTTCACCAATATCGTATGTACACATATGCACACACTTGGTTTTCGGTACATGGATTTATACACTAATGTACGAACATACTATATATGCTTATATCCATAGTTGGTTACGTTATCTCAACTCTACATTTCAATCATTGAAACATTCTTCTACAATGTTATAATAGTCGTTAGACATAAAGAATCGACTATCGTCATCAAAGCTATTTTCAAGATTGAAACGTTATCATGACTTTCCTCACGGGTAAAGATGAAAATGGTTAAAGCAAAAGCTTACCAACACATATTTCGAGAAAAAGATAGGCGAGTAAACTCGGCTCGAAATAGCAAATGTGTATGTATGAAAACTATCATACTTATACGACTTTTGTCTCAAGAGTAGGAGATAGAGTAGATAGACTTTTTGAGTGACAGATGAGTTCAAGTTTCCACATACCTTTTGGTCGGATGAAGTTCCACTGGTTCCTTGAGTAGTTCTTCGTCTTCGTAAGATAATCGCCATGGAGTCTGGAGCTCAACTATTCCTAACTATCCTAGACCGAGACTTAGTCATAAGTATACTAAAAATCAATCCATATAGTTTTGATCACTAACATTGACAAACATGCTTGAGATATCAACGCATGTGTGTTTGACCGAGCAATGCTCTAACAATATTCGCAAAAAAAACAAAAACAAAGAAGGACGAGATGCTTACCTGTCGACGAAGGGAGGAATGGGATGCAACGATTAATACCAGAGAAAGAAGCCGAACACCCCCGTTATACTAGTCGAGTTTGCAAAATCCAAGAAAGGGAAGGATTTAGTTTCTTTCTCTTCACACGCGTATGGGCTTGGGTGCCCGGTCCAATCCCTACTTGCTATCCCTGCTGAGCTCACACGTGACCCAGATGCACAGTGGCGCTTCATTCTCTGTTCGGATCAAGTCTAACTGCCATTTTTCTGGGTAACATATGTCCATTTTTTCTTGTGAATTTTATCTGTCACCGTCTAGTGCTTACCCGCAACAATGTCACTGTTACGTGCTAAGCAGAGGACTTAATGTTGATGGTGGTTTTTAGTTCAAGGCTAAAACTGTAAAACTCCACATTTGTATGCTTGCTTTCTGCAAAGAAGTAGGGATGCCAGGAAGCTGATGAGCGTTTATACCTCTCTTCTTACATATGTACTGTGTAATTCAGTATTTACGAAATTTATTAGCATAATATTGGTGCATGTTGCAACAATCCCTAATATTCAATGAATTTTATTTTAAGCTCATGGTCGCATTATCCATTAATGCAGATCCCGCTAAGTATTTATCCTATGCTATGTTCCCGGATGAACTCTTAACATTGACATGATATGATAATTAATGCTCACTCTCAGCTGAGTAGCATGAATTTCCCGAAGTGTCAAGATTAAGATGCGCATGAAAATACTCAATCAAAGGCGTGCCGAGATGCACTGCTCTCCTGGATAAAAATTGGTGATTTTGTATCAACGTGGAAAATTCATCAAAAAATTGATTAATTTTTTGTCGATTCATAAAATTCAATTTTTGACTTAATTTTTCCAATTTACAAAAATTAGGTCTTTTGCCCCAAAACGGAGCCTGCACGATATCTCGATCCCTATTGGTCGAGACTAAACCTAGGCAAGCTAGGAAACCGGCCATGGAGCTAATAGAAATACAATTTTATCAAAATCGGATCCAGGAAGAAAAATAAAACCAGGAAGAAACGACCACGGCCGTACGACTTGGACGGTCGATTTGGCAAGCCTGACCCCTTCCTGCCGTGACCAAACAAGTTTCACGATGTGCCTGGATGGGCACTCTATTATCCCATCCAATCAGGACTCTCCTAACCCGCATGAAGTGTTCACAATTGTTAGAGCATAGCTCGGTCGACCTCGCATGCGTTCCTATCTCAAGCATGTTTGTCAATGTTAGTGATCAAAACTATGAGTCTTGATTTCTAGCCTACATAGCTAAGTCTCGGACTAGGATAGAAAAGTGTAGTTGAGCTCAAGGACTTCATGGAGATTCATCATACAACGATGAAGATCTATACAAGGAACCGTGGAACTTCATCAACAAAAAGGTATGTGGAGACTTGAACTTATCTATCACTCAATAGTTTATCTATTCTATCTCCTACTTCTTATGAGACAAAATTCGTATGCTATATAGACTAGATCATACACATTTGACATTTCGAGATGAGCATTCATTGCTTATCTTTTATCTCGAAATCGTGTGTTGGTAAAGCGTTTCGCTTTGATCAAGTTTATCTTCACCTAGTGATGAAAGTCATGAAAAGTTTCAATCACTTTGAGAATTGCTCTGACGTGAATCGGTCTGTGAATAACGGCTACATAGCATCCTCGGAGAATGTCTCAATGATTGAAATGAGTGTTTAGATTACATAACCATGTATTCCTTGAACCGAAGTTTTCGAACTTTGTTGATCAAGAGAAATCGGAGGATTGTGGAATTGGCTTGCCAAGTCCGCGAACCCAGTACGCAGACTCAGTCCTCGAACTGTCAGAAGTTCTCGACCGAGATTTTCTGCTGGATTTTCCAAAACTCGTTTGTGTGCTAAGTCCACGAACTGGCGGAAGTTCTCTTTTCGAGAATTTCTGCTGAGTTTGGAAAACTCAACCGATTAACTTAAGTCCGCGAACTTGTTTGTGAACTTAAGAGGTTATGATCTAAAGATGTGCTCTGAACATGAAACATTAAATTACTAAGGAATGCTTTATGCAAACCGTGACTATAATGTTCATGAGCCGATTCAATTGAATCTAATCATCTTTGTTTCAATTGTGTCTTGTGTAGTTACATAAGATCTCATAGCAATTGAACAACTCTTTAACTAGTTCATTTGAGTCAATTGAACTAGTTATAGTGAAGAATAACAAGGTTAATATGAAATGCTCATATGGTTAACCTTTTGGGTTACTATGTTGAACCAACATACACGTACACGTTTGGGCATGGTTTTCACAAACCCAGTAAACGTCTACCCAAGTGTGTGTGACAACCTAAGTTTTCGATCTAACGGTTGAGAAATATTAGCTTGAATCTAAATCAGGTTTTCATCTAACGGTGAATAAGGATTGTTTTGTAACTAAGGCAAAACCCTGATTTGAAGGCTATATAAAGGATACATCTAGCATTGTGCAAAACTAATCCCCACACGTATGTGTGAAACTAGTGCGCTCGCTAGAGTCGATTCTCCTTTAACCTTTGGTTTTCTTCTCTAAAACCAGGTTAACGACTTAAAGACTTCATTGGGATTGTTGAAAAAGCGGGGGTCTAACAACACCACCCAATATTTCGATTAGCAATCTGTATGGACTAACTTCGAAATACTTTGCAAGAGAATCAACTAGACAGTCAAACTCAATCTAGATAAAAGTATCTCAAGGAGTTAATATCTCTCTCTTGATTTGATTTTTACTCAATCTAAAAACAATAGCGAGTCTTTATCAAATACAAGGAATACTTGGACAGTACCAAAGACCAATGTCCAAGGATCAATCAATATCAATCAACAACCAAAGGTTGGATTTCCAATTGATGATCACGAACGCACAACCTGTATTATTTCAATTATATAAAATATAATGCGGAAAAGAAATAACACAGACACCAGAAATTTTGTTAACGAGGAAACCGCAAATGCAGAAAAACCCCGGGACCCAGTCCAGATTGAATACACACTGTATTAAGCCGCTACAGACACTAGCCTAATACAAACTAACTTCGGACTAGACTATAGTTGAACCCCAATCAGTCTCCCACCGATCCAAGGTACAGTTGTATTCCTACGCGTATGATCCCAGCAGGATACTGCACACTTGATTCCCTTAGCTGATCTCACCCACAACCAAGAGTTGCTGCAACCCAAAATCGCAGACTTGATAATAAACAAATCTGTCTCACACAGAAAAGTCTATCAAAGGATAAATCTGTCTCCCACAGATAAACCCTAGGTTTTGTTCCGTCTTTTGATATGAAATCAAGGTGAACAGGAACCAATTGATAATCCGGTCTTATATTCCCGAAGAACATCCTAGATTAATCAATCAACTCTCTACAATCCTTCATGACTACACAAACATTGAGATGAAGATGTTTGTGACTTCTTTATCTTGCCTATCGGAGAACTCTCACGATCTCAAGCCAATCAATCGATTGTACTCGTATGATAGAAGATGCAAGATCAGATCACACAACTAGGATAAAGTAGTATCGATCTGGCTTCACAATCCCAATGAAGTCTTTAAGTCGTTAACCTGATTTTAGAGAAGAAAATCAAAGGTTAATGGAGATCGACTCTAGCGGGCGCACTAGTAGCACACAGACGTGTGGGGATTAGTTTTGCACAATTCTAGATGTCTCCTTTATATAGCCTTCAAATCAAGGTTTTTCCTTAGTTACAAAACAATCCTTATTCACCGTTAAATGAAAACCTGATTAGATTCAAGCTAATATTTCTCAACCGTTAGACCGAAAACTTAGCTTGTCACACACACTTGGGTAGACGTTTACTGGGTTCGTGAAAACCATGCCCTAACATGTACATGTATGTTGGTTCGACATAGTATCCCAAAAGCTTAACCATATGAGCATTTCATATTAACCTTGTTCTTCTTCACCATAACTAGTTCAATTGACTCAAATGAACTAGTTAAAGGGTTGTTCAATTGCTATGAGATCTTATGTAACTACACAAGACACAATTGAAACAAAGATGATTCGATTCGATTGAATCGGCTCATGAACATTATAGCCACGGTTTGCATAAAACACTCCTTAGTAATTTAATGTTTCATGTTCATAACACATCTTTAGATCATTACCTCTTAAGTTCACAAATAAGTTCGCGAACTTAAGTTAATCGGTTGAGTTTTCCAAACTCAGCAGAAATTCTCGGAAAGAGAACTTCCGCCAGTTCGCGGACTTAGCACACAAGCGAGTTTTGGAAAATCCAGCAGAAATTCTCGGTCGAGAACTTCCGACAGTTCGCGGACTTGGCAATCCAATTCCACAATCCTCCCGATTTCTCTTGATCAACAAAGTTCGAAAACTTCGGTTCAGGGAATACATGGTTATGTAATCTAAACTCTCATTTCAATCATTGAGACATTCTTAGAGGATGCTATGTAGCCATTATTCACAGACCGATTCACGTCAGAGCAATTCTCAAAGTGATTGAAAATTTTCATGACTTTCGTCACTAGCTGAAGATAAACTTGATCAAAGCGAAACGCTTTACCAACACATGATTTCGAGATAAAAGATAAGCAATGAATGCTCAGCTCGAAATGTCAAATGTGTATGATCTAGTCAATATAGCATACGACTTTTGTCTCATAAGAAGTAGGATATATAAGAGATAGACTTTTGAGTGATAGATAAGTTCAAGTCTCCACATACCTTTTTGTTGATGAAGTTCCACGGTTCCTTGTATAGATCTTCGTCGTTGTATGATGGATCGCCATGAAGTCCTTGAGCTCATCTACACTTTTCTATCCTAGTCCGAGACTTAGCTATGTAGGCTAGAAACCAAGACTTATAGTTTTGATCACTAACATTGACAAACATGCTTGAGATAGCAACGCATGCGAGGTTGACCGAGCTATGCTCTAATAATATCCCCCTTTGTCAATTTTAGTGACAAAACTATTAATACATATGGAATACAAAAAAGATAAACCTTAGTGGCTCCTATTACATAGTCTAATCTTCAACGTTCCTTGAAATCTTCGTCCTTCCAAGTACTCCAATGATCCCAAAGGTTGTAAGCTTAGCACCATCATTGTTGAAGATCCGTAGCTATAACAATGAGAGAAATCGAGATTCTCGATCATTATTATATAGTGTCATAGTATTATTATATAATATCAAAGTCCAATTGTATCACGACTTTAACAATAATACTATGGTGATATGTATCACTCCCCCTTAGTCAATACTCCATCTCGATCATGGAAACCACTCCTCCTTACACAATGATCCGAAAACCATATGTATTTGTTGTGTGAACTACAATATTTCTCCCCCTTTTTGTCAATAAAATTGGCAAAGGTACAAGAACGGGATCATAATGAAATTTCCACAAGAGACATTTCATGACCAAAAGAAAAATACATACCAACTTAATTTAGATGAAATCTAATAGCCGAAGCTAACAACATTCATCAATGAGTTTTAAGATACAAGATAACCCCTATAAAATTCCACAACCGCACACCCCGCAAGATATTACCATTAAGCACAAGTTCAAAAGAACTCTCCCCCATTTGATGTCATTCCCGAAAGAACAACAAGAGCGACCTTAATTTCAAAAGAAAAGAAGGATTTTTTATTGGACACCAAAAACCATAGGAATGATTTTCTATATCCAACGCTCAACCAAATTAACCACAAGTAAAACCATGATTAATTCAATTGGAATACGCAACTGAATTAAACCACAAAATTGATCAATTTAAAGTGCTCAACATAAGTAAACTCACGGAGCTACGACTAAGTCAATCATATGGAGATAACTAACTTAACCGTTCAAATACTCAACATAAGGAAAACCTTACGGAATATATGACTACATTAACCAAAGAACATGATAGTGTAGCCTTTCATATACTCAACACAAGAACTTGTGGAATATATGAAAACTCAACTAGATTAATTACAAGAGAACCTATAATTAATCTAATTGGAATACAAACAACCAAACTAATCACCGAAGTAATCGATTTAATTATTTTGGGCTCAACATAAGAGAACTTATGGAACCCCAACTAAGTTCATCATAGAATATGACAACCTTAACCGTACATGTACTCAACATAAGAAAGAAGACTTATGGAGTACTAACTAAATAACCAAACTAGTTGATTAATTTAGTTCCTAATGCTCGACATATAGCATCTTATGGAACAACCAACAAGGCCAAGGTAAATCGACTTAGTTGTAAGGTGCTCAACATAAGACACACAATGGAGCCTTCACGGTGAAACATAATAAAATGAATCAATGAAGATCAATACCGTGGATAACATACAAGGATCTATTTTATTTTCCATCATAATGACATAATAGATTTTATCCTTGTTGAACAAAAGATTTTATCCTATTTTCCATCAAATACATGACTACATAGGCATAACTTTTGTATATGTCAAAAGTCCATTCGTCCTTTCATCAATACGAATATCGATTCATGAACGAGTTTACTTTTGACTGCAATATGGGACCTTGAAGTTCACGGACGTAAACAATACATATCCCATAAAAATATTGCAATATCACAAACCATTAAAATACTGCAATAAACATCATCCTCCAAATATTTTTAGAATTTAATACCAATAAACCTAAAAAATAAAATAAGAAGATGAAAACAAAAATATCTATGTGTAGTCACAATCATCGCTATTCAAAGCACTAGTTATTCTTCCAACTAATCCAAAAAGAAGACATACTAGGTATATAAGACTCAGTTTTCCTTAATGATTTCATACCTCTGAAATGGTCCATCAAAGTAGGAGTCACTGATATCCTTGACCCTGTTGACCGTAGAGACACCATGTTCAAAAGTTAGAACGTTGACTTTTTGATCAATAGTGCGAGCATAATGACGAGCCTTTGCACAGTCAATGATAACTTTCTTCTGATTTTTGATCAAGATATTCCGAGTACCAAGGTTTTTCACCTGTCCATCAATCAGCTGGTTTATCTGCAATTGTAGGTTAGCCATTTCGTTCTTAGCTTCATTCTAAACACTAATCAAATCCTTGACAGATTCACCAATCCAAGTGTTATACTCTTATCTTTCAATCATCTTCTTCCGTATAAACTCTTGACCAGAATCACATCCTTTGAGATCATCCTCAACCAAGGGGTTAACTTCTTCTTTGGGAAGAGATTCCATAGTGCTCCTTTCTGAAGAAAAATGAAACACATATAAGATTTATATATGTTCGTGAATGCCCTGGATAGAAACCCTGGAGTTCTTTGAGGATATACGGGCGTTCGTGAGCCGACCAAAAACCATTGGCCCTAAAAGTGATATTGCACACTATGTAGCTTTCAAAAATTCTCCATCCCAAAATCATAGAGACAAGAACACAAAGCGACTATAAAGGGGTAAAACAACAAAGACAAGAGAAAAATATATCACAATACTTGAGCATCTCTCAAATCCTCATCCTTGTATCTCTCAAGTTAGACACAAGGATGGACCATTCTACTGCTAAGTAGCAGAGGGAGACATGGTCTCACCATAGGTTCTGAGAGAGTAGATATAATTTCTTTCAGGATGTCTTATTACAGCATTTCTAGTCCTTTTACTGCAGCTTCCAGGAAAAAGGGTGCGTCTAGCAGTTCTTCTGGGAATCACAGGCGAGAAACCTTTCTGATGACAAAGTCTAGGACCTCTAGAAATGGGTTCTAGGGGATTTTCTGAAATTCTTCTCCACACACTAGACTTAGATTTATCAAATGTGTTCTTATAAGTACATGACATACTTTCATTGGTAACACGTGGCTTTACAAATGTCCTGTAATGATTTCTAGGAGAGAGATCATTTTTATAAGATGCCTGGTTTCCTGTGAACGTGACCTTCACTGTAGTAGTCGTCCGACTATTTACTCCATTGACAGTAGAAAGAAGCAACTTGTGAAGTTTAGAAACGCGTTTCTTTCGAGCAAAATAATGGATAGCATAGTGATTTCCTTTTCCACAGAAGGTACAAATTCGTGGAGGAGAGGCAACAACTGGTACTTGTTTAAACTTCATAGCCACGGGAGAAGATTGTAAGTTGTGAAAACTTTTCTTGACACAATCTTCTTCTGGAGAAAATTTCATTATGTACAGTAACTCATGAGAATTAGTTTGTGCAGAAGAATTTTTCTTTAAGACAGAGTTTTCCTTTTCCAAGGATTCGCACTGTCCATGGGCTAAGACAAGCGATGCTTCAAGTTTCTCCTTCTCAACAAGAAGTCTGTCTAGATCAGATGAATGCGTCTTGATCAAGCAATTTTCTCTAATTGAACCTTCTTTGACCAGCTTTTCAAGATCACAAATCTTTTTACGCTGTATATTGTTTTCTTGAAGAAGTTTCTCAATTTCCTTACAGAATGACCCTATAATGTTGTAGAGTACTTGCTCACGATCAATAGACCTTTCGAATTCATCCATGAGCTGTACATGATCCTTGAGATCAACAAACTCTGTAAACTTTTTTGAAATTTTGGTGAGCTCCATTCCAGCTATTGCCATTATGTCCAAAGTCTCATTGGAGGAAGAATGACCAACACATGATGGAACAGTCTTCCTACCTCGGGATTCGGAAGAATCATTTAAGGAGTGACCCTTTCAGGTATTTCCGAGACGCTTGACAAAGTTGAAATCTTTAGGAGGCATTTTGGTATGTGTATGAGATCCTGTCCACAGACTCAGATTGCTACAAACACAGACATATGAGGTCATAAACGTGTTTGCCTTCTCTGATACCAATTGAAAAAGCGGGGGTCTAACAACACCACCCAATATTTCGCTTAGCAATCTGTATGGACTAACTCCGAAATACTTTGCTAGAGAATCAACTAGACAGTCAGACTCAATCTAGATAAAAGTATCTCAACGAGTTAATATCTCTCTCTTGATTTAATTTTTACTCAAGCTAAAAACAATAGCGAGTCTTTATCAAATACAAGGAATACTTGGACGGTACCAAAGACCAATGTCCAAGGATCAATCAATATCAATCAACAACCAAAGGTTGGATTTCCAATTGATGATCACGAACGCACAACCTGTATTATTTCAATTATATAAAATATAATGCGGAAAAGAAATAACACAGACACCAAAAATTTTGTTAACGAGGAAACTGCAAATGCAGAAAAACCCCGGGACCTAGTCCATATTGAATAAACACTGTATTAAGCCGCTACAGACACTAGCCTACTGCAAACTAACTTCAGACTGGACTATAGTTGAACCCCAATCAGTCTCCCACCGATCCAAGGTACAGTTGTAATCCTACGCGTCTGATCCCAGCAGGATACTGCGCACATGATTCCCTTAGCTGATCTCACCCACAACCAAGAGTTGCTGCAACCCAAAATCGCAGACTTGATAATAAACAAATCTGTCTCACACAGAAAAGTCTATCAAAGGATAAATCTGTCTCCCATAGATATACCCTAGGTTTTGTTCCGTCTTTTGATATGAAATCAAGGTGAACAGGAACCAATTGATAATCCGGTCTTATATTCCCGAAGAACAACCTAGATTAATCAACCACCTCTCTACAATCCTTCCTGACTACACAAGCGGATTGTCGAGGAATCAGAAACAGTGAGACGAAGATGTTTGTGACTTCTTTATCTTGCCTATCAGAGAACTCTCATGATCTCAAGCTAATCAATCGATTGTACTCGTACGATAGAAGATGCAAGATCAGATCACACAACTACGATAAACTAGTATCGGTCTGGCTTCACAATCCTAATGAAGTCTTTAAGTCGTTAACCTGATTTTAGAGAAGAAAATCAAAGGTTAATGGAGATCGACTCTAGCGGGCACACTAGTAGCACACAGACGTGTGGGGATTATTTTTGCACAATGCTAGATGTCTCCTTTATATAGCCTTCAAATCAGGGTTTTGCCTTAGTTACAAAGCAATCCTTATTCACCGTTAGATGAAAACCTGATTTAGATTCAATCTAATATTTCTCAACCGTTAGATCGAAAACTTATCTTGTCACACACACAGTTGGGTAGACGTTTACTGGGTTCATGAAAACCATGCCCAAACGTGTACGTGTATGTTGGTTCAACATAGTAACCCAAAAGGTTAACCATATGAGCATTTCATATTAACCTTGTTCTTCTTCACCATAACTAGTTCAATTGACTCAAATGAACTAGTTAAAGAGTTGTTCAATTGCTATGAGATCTTATGTAACTACACAAGACACAATTGAAACAAAGATGATTCGATTCGATTGAATCGGCTCATGAACATTATAGCCACGGTTTTCATAAAGCATTCCTTAGTAATTTAATGTTTCATGTTCAGAGCACATCTTTAGATCATAACCTCTTAAGTTCACAAACAAGTTCACGGACTTAAATTATTCGGTTGAGTTTTCCAAACTCAGCAGAAATTCTCGGAAAGAGAACTTCCTCCAGTTCGCGGACTGGGTTCGCGGACTTAGCACACAAATGAGTTTTGGAAAATCCAGTAGAAATTCTCGGTCGAGAACTTCCGACAGTTCGCGGACTGGGTTCGCGGACTTGGAAAGCCAATTACACAATCCTCCCGATTTCTCTTGATCAACAAAGTTCGAAAACTTCGGTTCAAGGAATACATGGTTATGTAATCTAAACTCTCATTTCAATCATTGAGACATTCTCAGAGGACGCTATGTAGCCGTTATTCACAGACCGATTCACATCAGAGAAATTCTCAAAGTGATTGAAACTTTTCATGACTTTCGTCACTAGGTGAAGATAAACTTGATCAAAGGAAACCGCTTTACCAACACATGATTTCGAGATAAAAGATAAGCAATGAATGCTCAGCTCGAAATGTCAAATGTGTATGATCTAGTCTATACAGCATACGACTTTTGTCTCATAAGAAGTAGGAGATAGAAGAGATATACTTTTGAGTGATAGATAATTTCAAGTCTCCACATACCTTTTTGTTGATGAAGTTCCACGGTTCCTTGTATAGATCTTCGTACTTGTATGATGAATCGCCATAAAGTCCTTGAGCTCATCTACACTTTTCTATCCTAGTCCGAGACTTAGCTATGTAGGCTAGAAATCAAGACTTATAGTTTTGATCACTAACATTGAAAAACATGCTTGAGATAGCAACGCATGCGAGGTTTACCGAGCTATGCTCTAACTATTTTGAAGCCAGACCGATACTACTTTTATCGTAGTTGTGTGATCTAATCTTGCATCTTCTATCGTACGAGTACAATCGATTGATTGGCTTGAGATCGTGAGAGTTCTCCGATAGGCAAGATAAAGAAGTCACAAACATCTTCGTCTCACTGTTTGTGATTCCTCGACAAACCGCCTGTGTAGTCAGGAAGGATTGTAGAGAGGTGATTGATTAATCTAGGCTGTTCTTCGGGAATATAAGACCGGATAATCAATTGGTTCCTGTTCACCTTGATTTTATATCTTAAGACGAAACAAAACCTGGGGCTTTTCTGTGGGAGATAAATTTATCCTTTGATAGACTTTTCTGTGTGAGAGAGATCTGTTTATTATCAAGTCTGTGATTTTGGGTTACAGCAACTCTTAGTTGTGGGTGAGATCAGCTAAAGGAATCAAGTGCGTAGTACCCTGTTGGGATCAGAGGCGTAGGAGTACAACTGTACCTTGTATCGGTGGGAGACTGATTGGAGCTCAAATATAGTCCAGTCCGAAGTTAGCTTGGAATAGTCTAGTGTCTGTAGCGGATTAATACAGTGTGTATTCAATCTGGACTAGGTCCCGGGGTTTTTTCTGCATTTGCGGTTTCCTCGTTAACAAAATTTCTAGTGTCTGTGTTATTTCTTTTCCGCATTATATTTTATATAATTGAAATAATACAGGTTGTGCGTTCGTGATCATCAATTGGAAATCCAACCTTTGGTTGTTGATTGATATTGATTGATCCTTGGACATTGGTCTTTGGTACCGTCCAAGTTATTCCTTGTATTTGATAAAGACTCGCTATTGGTTTTAGCTTGAGTAAAAATCAAATCAAGAGAGAGATATTAGCTCCTTGAGATACTTTTATCTAGATTGAGTCTGACTATCTAGTTGATTCTCTAGCAAAGTATTTCGGAGTTAGTTCATACAGATTGCTAATCGAAATATTGGGTGGTGTTGTTAGACCCCCGCTTTTTCAACAATTACCATCCAAAGTAAGCCATTCGAGCGGCCCCCAAAAGGGTCTTAATTAGGTCAAGACTGCCCATGGCAGTCTTAAATTGATCACGACTGCTCAACTTAGCCAGACGAATTGGCTGGCTTAGATTCAATCCTGGGCGACCAATGAGGTGTCATTATGCTCACCGGTGACCCATATTTGGCCTTGATCAATCACGTCGCTCCTAGACCGCAGGTACTTCTACGAATCATAGGCTAAATTAGGCCGGTCACGCTACTTATAAAATCTCGAATAAATTCAATGGCAACCAACAACTGCCGCAAATCATCATAACCGCTCAACTTAATCGGCTAATCGACCGACCTAGATTTAACTTGAGCTAACCAATGAGGTGCCATGATGACTACCGGTCGTCCCTCTCCTATTAGGACCGATTACCCCATCCTCAAACTATACTAGATAGCTCTTGGAAGCCTCTCAAAGATAGCCGGTCATGCTCCTTATAAGACCGTGAAATTCGCGACTGGTCTAGACAGGCTATGAACAACGATGCTTTACATGCATAGATTATTCTTGAGATGCTTACTTAACAACGATGCTTTACATGCATCGATTACAAAAGATATTATATATATATATATATATCTGAAAAAGCGGGGGTTTAACAACACCACCCAATATTTCGATTAGCAATATGTATGGACTAACTCCGAAATACTTTGCTAGAGAATAAACTAGACAGTCAGACTCAATCTAGATAAAAGTATCTCAAGGAGTTAATATCTTTCTCTTGATTTGATTTTTACTCAGGCTAAAAACAATAGCGAGTCTTTATCAAATACAAGGAATAACTTGGACGGTACCAAAAACCAATGTCCAAGGATCAATCAATATCAATCAACAACCAAAGGTTGGATTTCCAATTGATGATCACGAACGCACAACCTGTATTATTTTAATTATATAAAATATAATGCGGAAAAGAAATAACACAGACACCAGAAGTTTTATTAACGAGGAAACCGCAAATGCAAAAAAACCCCGGGACCTAGTCCAGATTGAATACACACTTTATTAAGCCGCTACAGACACTAGACTACTCCAAGCTAACTTCGGACTGGACTATAGTTGAACCCCAATCAGTCTCCCACCGATCCAAGGTACAGTTGTACTTCTACGCCTTTGATCCCAGCAGGATACTACGCACTTGATTCCCTTAGCTGATCTCACCCACAACCAAGAGTTGCTGCAACCCAAAATCACAGACTTGATAATAAACAGATCTGTCTCACACAGGAAAGTCTATCAAAGGATAAATCTGTCTCCATATATAAACCCTAGGTTTTGTTCCGTCTTAAGATATAAAATCAAGGTGAACATGAACCAATTGATAATTCGGTGTTATATTCCCGAAGAACAACCTAGATTAATCAATCACCACTCTACAATCCTTCCTGACTACACAGGCGGTTTGTCGAGGAATCACAAACAATGAGACGAAGATGTTTGTGACTTCTCTATCTTGCCTATCGGAGAACTCTCACGATATCAAGCCAATCAATCGATTGTACTCGTACGATAGAAGATGCAAGTCAGATCACACAACTACGATAAAAGTAGTATCGGTCTGTCTTCACAATCCCAGTGAAGTCTTTAAGTCGTTAACCTGGTTTTAGAGAAGAAAACCAAAGGTTAAAGGAGAATCGACTCTAGCGAGCACACTAGTATCACACAGACGTGTGGGGATTAGTTTTGCACAATGTTAGATGTCTCCTTTATATAGCATTCAAATCATGATTTTGCCTTAGTTATAAACCAATCCTTATTCACCGTTAGATGAAAACCTGATTTAGATTCAAGCTAATATTTCTCAACCGTTAGATCGAAAACTTAGCTTGTCACACACACTTGGGTAGACGTTTACTGGGTTTGTGAAAACCATGCCCAAATGTGTAAGTGTATGTTGGTTCAACATAGTAACCCAAAAGGTTAACCATATGAGCATTTCATATTAACCTTGTTCTTCTTCACCATAACTAGTTCAATTGACTCAAATGAACTAGTTAAAGAGTTGTTCAATTTCTATGTGATCTTGTGTAACTACACAAGACATAGTTGAAACAAAGATGATTCGATTCGATTGAATCGGCTCATGAACATTATAGTCACGGTTTGCATAAAGCATTCCTTAGTAATTTAATGTTTCATGTTCAGAGCACATCTTTAGATCACAACCTCTTAAGTTCACAAACAAGTTCGTGAACTTAATTTAATCGGTTGAATTTTCCAAACTCAGCAGAAATTCTCGAAAAGAGAACTTCCGCCAGTTCGCGGACTGGGTTCGCGGACTGAATTTGCGGACTTAGCACACAAGCGAGTTTTGGAAAATCCAGCAGAAATTCTCGGTCGAGAACTTCCGACAGTTCGCGGACTTGGCAAGCCAATTCCACAATCCTCCCGATTTCTCTTGATCAACAAAGTTCGAAAACTTCGGTTCAAGGAATACATGGTTATGTAATCTAAACTCTCATTTCAATCATTGAGACATTCTTAGAGGACGATATGTGGCCGCTATTCACAGACCAATTCACGTAAGAGCAATTCTAAAAGTGATTGAAACTTTTCATGACTTTCGTCACTAGGTGAAGATAAACTTAATCAAATGGAAACGCTTTACCAACACACGATTTCAAGATAAAAGATAAGCAATGAATGCTAAGCTCGAAATGTCAAATGTGTATGATCTAGTCTATATAGCATACGACTTTTGTCTCATACGAAGTATGAGATATAATAGATAGACTTTTGAGTGATAGATAAGTTCAAGTCTCCACATACCTTTTTGTTGATGAAGTTCCACGGTTCCTTGTATAGATCTTCGTCGTTGTATGATGAATCTCCATGAAGTCCTTGAGCTCAACTACACTAATTATATCCTAATCCGAGACTTATCTATGTAGGATAGAAATCAAGACTCATAGTTTTGATCATTAAAATTGACAAACATGCTTGAGATAGCAACGCATGTGAGGTCGACCGAGCTATGCTCTAACAATATCCCCCTTTGTCAATTTTAGTGACAAAACTATTAATACATATGGAATACAAAAAGATAAACTTTAGTGGATCCTATTCCATAGTCTAATCTTCAACGTTCCCTGAAATCTTCGTCCTTCCAAG
Organism: Papaver somniferum; assembly: GCF_003573695.1. Taxonomy (NCBI): domain Eukaryota; kingdom Viridiplantae; phylum Streptophyta; class Magnoliopsida; order Ranunculales; family Papaveraceae; genus Papaver; species Papaver somniferum. Next base: position 2,507,696 of record NW_020649304.1, read on the forward strand.
TACTCCAATGATTCCAAAGGTTGTAAGTTTAGCATCACCGTTGTTGAAGATCCGTAGCTATAACAATGAGAGAAATCGAGATTCTAGATCATTATTATATAGTGTCATAGTATTATTATGTAATATCAAAGTCCAATTGTATCACGACTTTAACAATAATACTACCGTGATATGTATCACTCCCCCTTAGTCAATACTCCATCTCGATCATGGAAACCACTCCCCGTTACACAATGATACGAAAACCATATGTATTTGTAGTGTGAAATACATTATTTCTCCCCCTTTTTGTCAATAAAATTGGCAAAGGTACAAGAACGGGATCATAATGAAATTTCCACAAGAGACATTTCATAGACTAAAAGAAAAATACATACCAACTTAATTTAGATGCAATCATAAAGCTGAAGATAAATGCATTCATCAAGGAGTTTTAAGATACAAGATAACTCCTATAAAATTCCACAGCCGCACACCCCACAAAATACTACCATTAAGCACAAGCTCAAAAGAACTTTCCCCCATTTGATGTCATTCCCGAAAGAACAACAAGAGCGACCTTAATTTCGAAAGAAAATAAGGATTTTGAAACACAAAAAAGATACTAAAAAGATAACAACAATCCTACAGAAACTGAACTTGGAACGTGCCTACTGGAGTTTCAGACTCAATTGCCCAAAAGATAAGAATAAGCATAGGGGCAAGAGTCATCGAAATGATTTAATGAACCAAAACAACACCAATAGACTGCCGCAAGTGTTGGAAAGTTGCAGTGTCTAAGGGTTTGGTGAGAATATCAGCCAATTGTTGTTCGAAAGGCACAAATTCCATACCAATGATACGGTTTTCATAAAGATCTCGAATAAAATGGTATCTTATGTCAATGTTCTTTGTTCTTGAGTGCTCAACAGGATTCTCAGTAATTCGAATCACACTGGAGTTATCACAAAAGATATTCGTTATTCCAGTATCAATTCCGTAATCAACAAGCATTTGTTTCATCTATAGGGGTTGAGTACAACATGATCCGGCAGCAATGTACTCTGCTTCACATGTAGACAGGGATTGAGAGTTTTGCTTCTTGCTATGCCATGCTACAAGATTGAGACCCACATAGTAAAATCCCCCTGATGTACTTTTTCTGTCTTCTACACATCCTTCCCAATCAGCATCAGAATAAGCAGAAAGATCAGTATTAGTATCAAAAGTATATGAGAGAACATACCCAACAGTGTGATTTATGTATCGTATGATTCTTTTTGCAGCCGCAAGATGAGATTCTCTTGGATCCGCCTGAAACCTGGCACAACAACCAACACTGAAGGAAATATCAGGTCTAGTAGTTGTAAGATACAAAAGGCTACCTATAATGGATCGATAAAGTTTTTGATACACTTTTGCTCCTTTCTCATCCCTGTGTAATTTACCAGTAGTAGGCATGAGAGTCAGCTTAGAAGACGACTTATCCAGACCAAATCTTGACACAAGATTACGTGCGTACTTCTCCTGGGATAAGTAAATCCCTTCCTTATGTTGTTGAATCTGTAATCCTAAGAAGTATCTTAATTCACCAACATTGCTCATTTCAAATTCTTTAGCAAGAGAGACTTGAAAGTCTTTTGCGAATTTCTCAGAAGTTGATTCATAGATGATATCATCTACATAGATTTGAGCAATTACAACATCTTTCCCACTCCATTTGGTAAACAATGTTTTATCAGCTCCTCCTCTTGAAAATCCTTTTCTAATAAGAGAGGTAGTAAGTTTCTCAAACCAGGATCTTAGTGCTTGTTTCAATCCATATAATGCCTTCTTGAGCTTCAGTACGTGATCTGGGAAGTCAGGATTTTCGAATCCCTTAGGTTGAGCGACAAAGACTTCCTCTTTTAGAATTCCATTCAGGAATGCTGATTTTATGTCCATCTGAAACAATTTAACCTTGAGAAAGCAGGCATGAGCCAATAAAAGTCGAATGGACTCAAGACGTGCCACAGGAGCAAAGGTTTCGTAAAAATCGATTCCTTCAATCTGTGAATATCCTTGAGCGACAAGTCTATCTTTATTTCTGACAATTATGCCAAATTCATCAGACTTGTTCTTAAATATCCATTTGGTACCGACAATATTGACATTTGAAGGACAAAGTACACGTTTCCATACATCTTGTCTTTCAAATTGATTTAATTCTTCATGCATCGCATTGACCCAAAAAGGATCTTTCAGAGCTTCATCAATATTCCTTGGTTCCACCTGCGAAAGATAACAACCATAATTGCATATATTTTGAAGTTGACCCCTTGTTTTGGATGTAGAATCCCTTCCCCCAATAATACTGTTGGGGTCATGATTCCTTTGAACCCATAGATGTCGTGGAGGGACACGTTCTTGTTCATCAGGAATGGCTTGATCAGTGCTCTTCTCCTCGTCACTAGAAATGTCAGGATCAGTAACAGTTGGGATAACTTCAACTGATTCTGGAATTTCTTTGACTTTCTTAATTGTCTCTGTTGGAGGCAACTCAGCAGGAGAACTATCTTGACGAAAATTACTAATGTCGTCGATGATAACATTAGCAGATTCCATCATGACTTGTGTTCTGAGATTAAAAACTCGAAAACCACGACTATCAGACGCATAGCCAAGAAAGATACTTTCGTCACTTTTGGTGTCGAATTTCCCTCTCTGTTCTCGATCTTTCAGAATATAGCACTTACTTCCAAACACCCTGAGATAGTGTAGGTTCGGTTTCCTTCCATACCATAGCTCATAAGGAGTGTTAAGGGTTTTAGACTGCAAATACACACGGTTGATCAAGTAGCATGCTGTAAAGACAACTTCTCCCCAAAATTTTAAAGGTAAGTTTTTGTTGTGGAGCATTACCCTGGCCATTTCCTGGATATTCCTATTCTTTCTTTCAGCAACTCCATTAGCCTGAGGAGTAGTCAGTGGTGAGTGTTGTTGAATGATCCCCAGTTCGTTACAGAACTCAAATACCTTGGTGTCTTTGAATTCTGTGCCACGATCGCTTCTAATTTTCTTTAGTTTGCGACCTTGTTCGTTCTGGATTCTTTTAACAATAATCTTGAATTCACCAAGGGTTTCATTCTTAGGGGATAGGAATGCAACCCAAGTAAATCTGGTGTAATCTTATACCATAACTAAAGCATACTTCTTACCGGTAACCGTGGGTTGTTGAATTGGTCCGAAGAGATACATATGAATTAAATCAAGTGGAGCTTCAATGAAGATATCTCGAGATGATTTGTGGTGAACTTTTGTTTGCTTACCCTTTTGACAGGCACCACATACACCTTCAATCTTTGCATTGATTTTGGGAATGCCTCTAACAAGTTCTTTGTTAATGATTTTAGTTAGAAGGCGATAATTGATGTGACCAAAGCTCTCATGCCAAAGATGTGTAGATTCCACCTTAGTCAAATTGCAGCGGTTGCTAAACTGAGTATCAAGAAGATAACAGTTGTTTTTACCACGAGTTCCTTGGAAAATCACTTTCCCAAATTTGTCAACAATGTCAAATCCATTCGCATTGAAGATAACTCGATGGACTTTGTCGCAAATTTGACTAATAGAAAGAAGATTAGCAGTCATACCTTTAACGTATACCACATCATGGATTTCTGGAACACCGGGTAGCTTGATCGTTCCCTTTTTGCTGATGTAGCAACAACTTCCATATCCGAACGTCACAGGTCCTCCTTCATAGTCAACAGATGAAATAAACCACGTAAGGTCTCCTGTCATGTGTCGACTGCATCCACTATCAAGAAACCATTGAAAAGGAGATGTAGATCTTAAAGCAAAGGCACCCATACTACTAGTACTTCTCGATTTAGAGTTTCCTGGTAATGTTGTATGAGCTTTTAGAGAATCATACAGTTGTTTAGCTTTCTTACAAAGATTACTTGCAACGTTAAGACTCTTTTGAAAAGACATACACGCTTGCTGTATATGATTGGATGGATCACAACATGAGCCTATGCTTTGAAGATACTCTGACTGGTTCCTTGTCATATCAGTTTTCTTAACATCCTGTCGTTGATTACTATATGACTTGTGACATTTCTTGAGAGAGGAACAACTGAGTTTTTTCAAATTATCAAAGGGAGTATTTCTCGATATCAAATCCTTAAGAACTGGAATTTCTGCAATAAGATCATGGGTGATCCTGATTTGTTCATCCAACCCTTTTTGAAGAGACATCAGTTTGTCAGACCTTTTCTTGCGATTGTTTTTTACACCTGGTGAGGCGTCAATTGAGACTTTACTGTCCATATAGTCAGATCGCCACAAACACAGACTTTTGAGGTCTTTAACGTGTTTGCCTGCTCTGATACAAATTGAAAAAGCGGGGGTCTAACAACACCACCCAATATTTCGATTAGCAATCTGTATGGACTAACTCCGAAATACTTTGCTAGAGAATCAACTAGACAGTCAGACTCAATCTAGATAAAAGTATCTCAAGGAGTTAATATCTCTCTCTTGATTTGATTTTTACTCAAGCTCAAAACAATAGCGAGTCTTTATCAAATACAAGGAATAACTTGGACGGTAACAAAGGCCAATGTCCAAGGATCAATCAATATCAATCAACAACCAAAGGTTGGATATCCAATTGATGATCACGAATGCACAACCTGTATTATTTCAATTATATAAAATATAATGCGGAAAAGAAATAACACATACACCAGAAGTTTTGTTAACGAGGAAACCGCAAATGCAGAAAAACCCCGGGACCTAGTCCAGATTGAATACACACTATATTAAGCCGCTACAGACACTAGCCTACTCCAAACTAACTTCGGACTGGACTATAGTTGAACCCAAATCAGTCTCCCACCGATCCAAGGTACAGTTATACTCCTACGCCTCTGATCCCAGCAGGATACTACGGACTTGATTCCGTTAGCTGATCTCACCCACAACCAAGAGTTGCTGCAACCCAAAATCACAGACTTAATAATAAACAGATCTGTCTCACACAGAAAAGTCTATCAAAGGATAAATTTGTCTCCCACAAATAAACCCTAGGTTTTGTTCCATATTAAGATATAAAATCAAGGTGAACAGGAACCAATTGATAATCCGGTCTTATATTCCCGAAGAACAACCTAGATTAATCAATCACCTCTCTACAATCCTTCCTGACTACACAGGCGGTTTGTCGAGGAATCACAAACAGTGAGACGAAGATGTTTGTGACTTCTTTATCTTGCCTATCGGAGAACTCTCACGATCTCAAGCCAATCAATCGATTGTACTTGTACGATAGAAGATGCAAGATCAGATCACACAACTACGATAAAAGTAGTATCGGTCTGGCTTCACAATCCCAATGAAGTCTTTAAGTCGTTAACCTGGTTTTAGAGAAGAAAACCAAAGGTTAAAGGAGAATCGACTCTAGCGAGCGCACTAGTATCACACAGACGTGTGGGGATTAGTTTTGCACAATGCTAGATGTCTCCTTTATATAACCTTCAAATCAGGGTTTTGCCTTAGTTACAAAGCAATCCTTATTCACCGTTAGATGAAAACCTGATTCAAGCTAATATTTCTCAACCGTTAGATCGAAAACTTAGCTTGTCACACACACTTGGGTAGACGTTTACTGGGTTTGTGAAAACTATGCCCAAACGTGTACGTGTATGTTGGTTCAACATAGTAACCCAAAAGGTTAACCGTATGAGCATTTCATATTAACCTTGTTCTTCTTCACCATAACTAGTTCAATTGACTCAAATGAACTAGTTAAAGAGTTGTTCAATGATCTTATGTAACTACACAAGACACAGTTGAAACAAAGATGATTCGATTCGATTGAATCGGCTCATGAACATTAAAGCAACGATTTGCATAAAGCTTTCCTTAGTAATTTAATGTTTCATGTTCAGAGCACATCTTTATATCATAACCTCTTAAGTTTATAAACAAGTTCGCGGACTTAAGTTAATCGGTTGAGTTTTCCAAACTCAGCAGAAATTCTCGGAACGAGAACTTCCGCCAGTTCGCGGACTGGGTTCGCGGACTTAGCACACAAACGAGTTTTACGAAAATCTAGCAGAAATTCTCGGTCGAGAACTTCCGACAGTTCGCGGAATGAGTCTGTGGACTGGGTTCGCGGACTTGGCAAGCCAATTCCACAATCCTCCTGATTTCTCTTGATCAACAAAGTTCGAAAACTTCGGTTCAAGGAATACATGGTTATGTAATCTAAAATCTCATTTCAATCATTGAGACATTCTCAGAGGACGCTATGTAGCCATCATTCACAGAACGATTCACTTCAGAGCAATTCTCAAAGTGATTGAAACTTTTCATGACTTTCGTCACTAGGTGAAGACAAACTTGATCAAAGCGAAACGCTTTACCAACACACGATTTCGAGATAAAAGATAAGCAATGAATGCTCAGCTCGAAATGTCAAATGTGTATGATCTAGTATATATAGCATACGACTTTTGTCTCATAAGAAGTAGGAGATAGAATAGATAGACTTTTGAGTGATAGATAAGTTCAAGTCTTCACATACCTTTTTGTTGATGAAGTTCCACGGTTCCTTGTATAGATCTTCGTCGTTGTATGATGAATCGCCATGAAGTTCTTGAGCTAAACTACACTTTTCTATCCTAGTCCGAGACTTAGCTATGTAGGCTAGAAATCAAGACTCATAGTTTTGATCACTAACATTAACAAACATGCTTGAGATAGCAACGCATGCGAGGTCGACCGAGCTATGCTCTGACAATATCGATTTTATAAATAATTTAATTATTTAACCTAAAAGCACCATATGTTATTTTCTGAGCGCCGTCTCAAAACAAATCTTATTCATATGACTTGTCTTACCCGTGACATATGGGCCTCATCCAGGTAAATCAATTACACAAGTAAATTTTACATGGCATCCTTAGTAACATAAATCATGCCAGGCATGCTAAGTGTTATTTTCTACTCGAGACATCAAACATGTCACAAACTGGGGAATGTACATCAGGGTATTGGTCTGGCGGTTTACAGCGTGCGGCGCGCAACACGCCCATTAAGAGAAAGTGCTTGGAATAACGAATAACTGACAGGTAGAGGAGTAGTGGGAGTACAAACCGCCCAGTCTTCCCATAACCATAAGACATGGTTTTCACCACTCATCCATGATATCCACTACTTCACAACTCCCACTTCCAACAAGATCAGTGTGTTCGACTATGACTTGTATAAATAGATTTTTCAATCTATTTCAACCAACAACATTGGTTATCAACATAAGTATTCAGAAATCATCCAGGATTCACAGCTTACACTTTGCAAGCAAATTCTATATTCTGATACAGGTCATAAAACTACATTTCACGAAATTCATCATTCTGATCTCAACACTTTCTTTGCTTCCCTCCCTAAGATCAACCCTTCTCCTTCATTTTGTGATTAAACCAAGACTGAAACAATCATTTCTTGGTTTAGGCCAGGATTGTACAGATTGATCTCTCGAATCTAAAGTACTTATGTGCAGTACATTTGTTTAGGGTTCAGGTTTGATTATTACCAGGATACCCAATTTACCATTTTTTCCAGGATCAATTTTTACCCTACTGCAACAGCTAGCAATTGGCGAACCTGGTTCACGAAACATGGTCAACTGAGTTCGGTAGTCTAGCAGGGTTGGCGAACTCGGTTCACAAACCTTAGCAACCTTACTCGTGAATAACCCTACGGTTGGCAAACCGTTGTACTAACTGTTCTGACAATGTTTAGAAAATGATTAGTACTTATTCTTTTAATATGTTTAGCATTGCTATAACTCTCTTAAACACTTTTAAGACTTTATTGATTACTTAAACAATTATGTGTTTGTATCATGATTAATTTCTTAGCGTTTAAATGAGCATCAAATAACTTTCAGTTCTTTGGATAACTTGCCAAACCGAGTATTCATTATACACGGTTCCATATATGAACCTATGTATATAATATTTTATTGTATTTTGAAGACTTAAGTTGTTTGCTTGATTCTCAAGTTATCTTAGCTTGAATTCTAAGCTAACCCTGGTCTTTCCTGACATGTTGTGTCCTAGTTGATTCTAGAGTCATCCACTATTGACCTTTTAGGTCTACGACTAAAACACTTCTAATTGGGGATTCGTAAATCCAGGTCCGACTATCTTTACCTTGATAGTTCGTGAATCCTGATCTTGCTTTTCTGTTATCGAGGTTTTCGTAATCTCTTTCAGGCAAGATAGATAGTAATCGCAAAATTCTCTTCATCTCAGACTTTGAGATTCTTCAAGATAGATATATAAAGACTGATCTTAGTTGATCTTTTGAAGATTGTTCTTGAGAAGTGGTAAAGAATCTAGGCTGCTCTTCGAGAGTCGTAAGTTACAGATTTGTGAGGTCTGCTACCTTTTTTATTGCAAACATATTTCCACACCTTGATCTTTGACCTAAACGGAAATAAAATAGCTTAATTGTTAGAGGCAGATTGGTATCAAAAGTCTTCACTCCGGCTGAAGCAACTCTTAAGCTGTAAAAGACGTCAACTAAGGGAATCAAGTGCATAGAATCTTGTGAAGTTCAAGAGATGTAAGGAGAGCGAATGTAACTGAATTGCTTGGAGGGTGGGTTCGATCTCAACTGCATTCCAGTCCGAAGTCTGATAGTTGGCTAGTGTCTGTAGCGATTTAATACAGTGCGGTGTTCAATCTGGACGAGGTCCCGGGGTTTTTCTGCTATTGCGGTTTCCTCGTTAACAAAATTTCTGGTGTCTTGTGTTTTTCCTTTTCTGCATTATATTGTTTATATTTATAATTAGATTTACACATGTTAGTACGTATTCAATCTTACTAGATACGTCCACTTAGTTGTAATCAGTTACAAGACTAGTTTTCTTGTAGAATTCGTATCTTGAAAGATAGATAACAAATATAATCACTTGGAAAAATTCCGATTGAATTATTTGCATACTACTAGTTTGATATATTGATTTTTGAGACCGTACAAGTACTCTGCTTAACAATCAGGTTCACGGACCTTGTGTCTATATACATACTGATTGAGTAGAGGTTGAGATATTAACTATATGTACATATTGTCAAGGATCATTAAGTGGGTCTACTTGCAATTGTGTTAATTGACGTAATAATGCTTCAACGGTGATAGATCATATAGAGAGCACAAGTTGGTGAGGCACTGCCGATTTGGATGATGGAGAGACCAAATTGGACTGTGTATAGCATGTGAGGTTGGTTGAAAGAGGAAATCCTTGTTCGACCAAGATTAGGAAACCAAATAATTATTATGAAAGGGGTAAAACCCTTATAATTTTATTCTCCAAGAACCGACCACCATCATGTCCTCTTCTTCCTCCTTCTTCCCAACATGTCCGACCAGCAAAGAAAGTAGCCAGAATTCTACCGGCGCCGGTTTAATAATTCACGTAATATATATATAATAATTCCTGCCGGTTCCTGCACCGACCAGGTGATTTTTTTTTTTGTCAGCAACATGATATGAAATTTTTATATATATATTACGTGAATTATTCACGGTTTAGAGTAAAAATTAAGTTTTTGAGTTTTAATGTTTCGATTGTCCTTGTAGATGATTCAATAATATTTTGTGCAACAACGAGGAAGTCCTTGAACCATCAACCCTTGCGTCATCATCACTGGTTACTAGTTGAACCATAAACAGGTAAAAATTAGGATTTTTTTTACTGTTTTTCTTCGTATACGTCATCTTTTGTGTTTGTTGTTGACGTGGTCGTAGTTCCATGTTTCTTATAGTTGACGATGGTGACTTCCAGCAGTGACTATATCTTTGACTCTCCAAAGGAACAATCCAAAAGTACAAACCAAAGATGAGAACCTTTGCAGATGTATACTCCAAATTATATGGCCCTTTCAGCGAAGCCAAGAAGTTGATAAAGGGTATGCCTCTTAATCATCTGAACATAGTTCATGATCAAACTTATTCTTTCTTAGGTTCAATCTTAGTGCAACAAGAGATAAGGAATGATGAAATCCGTAAAAAAAAATGGCCGAAGATAAACGACTCGCTGAATATCAACAGAAATGGCGTCGAGATGAACATGTAATACTTGCAGTTGAACGAGAGAGGAGTAATCGTACTGATGGTATGGCTTCAGATACCGATGAAGATGAATCCACTTCTGATTAGGAGCCTACTAGTCATGAAGATGAACCTTATTCTCCCGACATGGAATCTGAACGACTAGCTGAAGATTATTTAAAACTTGAGTATGATGAAGACGATCACTCATATATGATTTATAATGATCCATACGAATAGTTGAAAGTAGTTGCTAAAGAAGATTGTGAATGCGACCCAGAAGAAGAATCTGAAACAGAGATGGCTGATGATGAACATGAAGACAGTGACGAACCTGATGATTAGGTCTTTGATTGTTCCGTACATGAACATCATACTTTTCGTAGTTTCTAGACATTGCTTTAATATTTTTGTAGTTTTACTCCATGAGGCTTCAATTGAGGTTCCTTTGAATAATAATATTTTGGAAAATTTGGAGATATGCCCCAAAATTGACTGTCATTTTGGGGATATGCCCCATGATTCCAGTTTTTGGGAATATGCTCCAAAGTAACGGTTTCCGTCAAGGAACCGTTAAATAGTCAATTTATCGTAAATGTATCTGAATGTTTTTCTAATTTCTTCGAGGTATTTTTTGTCTGAATATATTCCTGAACCTTGTAAAGGTGTTAGTATATAGTATATCTGTCTTTTAACTCGCATATATAATCCCAAGTGTGTGTGAATGTTAACTGCTTAACAGTTTTGGATGGAATTTTGGACGGCTGGGGCATATCCCCGAAAACTGGAATCCTGGGGCATATCCCCGAAACTGGAATCCTGGGGCATATCCCCAAAATGACAGTCGATTTTGGGGCATATCCCTAATTTTCCCTATTTTTTTTGATTGTGTTACTCTATAACCCTTCCCATGCCTATGATTGAATGAATTAATGAAAACCCATATGGATGAATGAGGAATCCCTTCGTAATTCGTTTTCAGAAAAATTCAGAAATAATATCTTCGGAAAAAACGTCATAAAATCTTCATCCGACATATGATTTCGATGGTATGCCCCAACTTTTTCATGCCCAGAAGATTTCCCTTCTGTTTAAAATAAGTTTACTGAGGTTTGAGCTCGTTTTGGGCCTTAAATTAGAAAAACATAAAAGTTCTAGAAGAAATTCAGGAATTTCTCAGCAGTGACGATATTCATAGTTTAGTTCACTTCTCTCAGATTGTTCGTCCAATTATTATGAATTATGGATATACTGTAGAGGACATATATACGAAGAGAGTCATATATGACCCACCTATTGATTCTTCACCAATTGCTCCTAGTTCGTCGTCTTGTACAGAAAAATGTAAAATTTTCTCGGATGAGCTTATTGCAAAAATGTACTTTCAGGTCCTTAGACCATTAGCTTGTATTTAGCATGCTTGATGAAGGATTCTAATGTTTTTAATGCACTTAGAATCTCGTGATAGAAGCATCAGCCTCATGCTTAGAATACCATTCAGTCATAAAAACACCATGTGATACTGCTGAAGTCATAAAAGATGGCATACCTTGACAATGGATGACTTAAACCGGTCAGGGAATGACAAGACCATATATGTATTTGACAATGAGGTTAGGCGGTCATAGTCAATGGACTGCCAGTCCCCAGTATCACCAACCTTTCATGCTTGCGTCAACGTCGATCCTATTCATAATCCAGGTCTTCAGTGAAAAGCGCAACTGATTTGATCATCCGTGGAAGATAAGTATCTACCGTGTCACACATGTTGATCTCCAAGACTTAAGGTTTTGTACTTCTATAAATACATCACTTTTTTCTCTATCATCTCTAGGTCTTTCCCGTTTAGCGGAATCTTTAACCCTAATTAAACCCATAGCAATATGTCTGACAGTAGCGCATCATCTCATGAGTCTCCTTCAGTTGTCGTGCGAATGTACTCGTGTTGTTTTGATGATGCGGGGTTGATTTTACCGATGATGTCCAGTCCCAAGCTGTACAAGGGACATCGACTACTTAAAGAATGTAATGGAAGACAAGGCATATGAATGAGATCACCATGAACTTGGCATTGATGACATTTGTAAACATAAGCTACGACATCATCTTCTGTAGTCGGCCAATAGTATTTCTCGTGAAGTTGGAGAAACAAATTTCTTTTTCCTTGATGTTCTCCTTCATGAAGTTCTTTTAAAATCATTGGGATTTCATGCCCTGACAAGTATAGATTTCCGCAAAGATTTTGCGGTATAGGATGCCATCGTGGAACACAAAGCTCTTAGCCTTTTGAGTCAATTTGACAACTTCTTTGTTTTCTGATGGTAGATCATTTTCCCGAATGTATTTGATGTAAAGATCTCTCCGGTCCCCAGTATGGTGGATTGTCATAACTTCTAGTTGGTGCGACGACATCTGACAATTGGATCACGATCCTTGCAGCAATCTTGAATGAGTCTCCATGATAGGCCAATAATACCCAAGACGTTAAAGTCGTATGTAAAGGGTTACCACCAGTGTCTATCCACATACCTCATCATGGAATCAATTAAGTTGTAGTCGTGCTTCATCGTCTCCAAGACACTATGATAAAGATTTATCTGGATTAGGATAATAAAATGTTACATGGAGCAGGAAGAAAACTTTAGTTCTATAAGACTGACTTTTCCTTCCGGGAGGGAGATACTCAATTCATAAATGATGGGTGTCATCCAATCACTTGCTTGGATATCTTCATCTTGTGTGAACCAAGTGGATGTTACAGAACGTTTCTGCACAGTGATAGTTTTCTCCGATCCTTCAAATTACAATTTTGAAGCGAGAATTGCCAGACAATCAGCGTGTCTTTGTTGGTAGGACCAGTATGGATGATTGTGGCATCAACAAAATTGGTTATTAGTTGTTGTTAGAGCATAGCTCGGTTGAACCCACCAAGCGTTGGTATGTCAAGTTTGGTTGTCATATTTTAGTGAACCAAAAATCATTTAAAGAGTCGCTTGATTATGTACTAGAGTCAAGTTCGTATAGGTTAGCTTGAAAGTATTGGGATATGAGACATTACAAGTATTGTGAAGACTTGAAGAAGTGAAGAAGTAAGGAGCTACAACGACAACATCATACTTCCACTTGAGGTTAGTGGTACTTGACTTGAACTGTTTCATTCCCTAACGTATCTTTCAAGTCGTGCTTATTGAAAACATAACTGCGAAGCATGGATGATTACACTCTAGTTAGACGTAGTATTAAGGAATACAATACGAAGTATAACACTTATCTTTTGAAATTCGTATATAACACATCGACATAATCGTTTGAATACTATTGTGATTATGTATGGGTATGAGGTGAAGATTTTATCCTAGGAAACAATATTTTACATTAGTTTAAAGGAAGTAAATTGATGAACTTGTTTCGTGAATCGAAAGGGAAATCACTAGGCTTATTGGTATTGTAATTCATTGCATATCTTTTGAACTACCAATACGTGTGATTAATATAACCGCTCATGACTTGTTTATGTTCTTGGTAAAACTATTCACAAGGCCTGACTTTTGTATTGGTATGACTTTTATTAGTGAAACCGATCTTAAGTAATCACCTGAGATGGTATGATCGATTTAGTGTTATTGGTATGACCAACTCTAGGCAAAGGGGAACCGATCCTATGAAGAGGTGCAACCGATCACAAAAGAGGAATCGATCCTTGTAAGAGGTGCAACACATTTTTAGTAGATGGGGGAACCGATTCTATGAACATGTGCAGCAAGTTTTTAGTAAAAAAGGGAACCGATCCTATGGACATGTGCAACAAATACAAGTAGTTACCATAAGTATGTGGGGAACCGATCCTAGTACCTAGTCAACCGAATTTTTGGAAAGCTAGTGTGACTATGCACAGTACTCACATGGAGGTAGAAGCGAAACTTGTTTTGGTAGAACCGTGAAACCCATGATTTGTGATTGAGTGTTCTTAATCAATCACATAGTCTTGAAAGTAATATGAACCAATTATAAACTCGCTTGGAGGTGTGTCAAATCGGTTTCAAGATTGTAAGTATGAAAGAGGACTTACAAAGTAAAGATGTCGACATACTTTGAACATGTGAAGTAACGCTTATCTTTTATTGTTCAAAGATATTCCTTAATAGCTAAAGGAAAATCCCGGATCGAAAAAATAAGTTGAGAATCTTTTAATTAAGGTTTTTAATTTTTATTTTTGGAAAATGAAAATTGGTAATGTGCATTTACTAATTGGAGATTTTCTAAGAGATTTTCGGTCAATGTTTGGACAAAGCATTTCCAGGAATTATGGAAACCAAATCTGGAAATATTGCTATATTGAGAATATTTTCGGTTTTGGAAATTCCTTGGTGTCCAAACTTCCATGGTCCATAAATACCAAAGTTTGCATTTCTAGCAAACTAATCCTCAAAGCCAGCAAAACTACCTAATTGTGTTGTTACTGGTGGAGCCGCCTATTCGGAGAGGAAAGTAACCTAATTAGGCGAAATCTCTTACGGCCGCTCAGTTTAAATACTTCTTTGGGATTGAGAAGCTCTATTAGTACCGTTGGTGGGGAACTAGATAATTGCGGTTTATTATTAGTTTACGATTGGTTTGATTGACTAACGGTTGTTGAACTTTGATTGCACCTAGTTTTTTTATGCTTGAGAATCTTCTCTTCTGATATAAGATTCACTCTAACTAGATCGAAGGTTCGACGGGGATCTTTAGACTGTAGTTCTAAAGAAGTCTTGTGATAATCCATTGTTAACAGACTCCTCTGTGCGTGATTGATCACAAGAGATTCAAGTTGATTGTGTGCAGGTGTTTATTGAAGATCTAAGAAGATTTGAACACAAAGAAGACTTTGAAGATTTCTGATTTGAGTTCATAATCCTTGGTGTGCACAATACTTGTTTCGGTTAAAGAGGATCCAACTATAATCAGTTTATCCTTGCGGTAGATTGGGTTGATTAGTTGAGTAGATTGGCATCAATACGTTTTTTTGTGATTAAAAGTATTGATTACAAAATATAGACGATTAATTCAGTAATTTTTAGTAGATAGATCTAAGGACCTGACAAAGGAGTTTATTGAGATAAGCGGAAGAGCCTTTTGTCGAACTCAGATCACTTGGTTGAAAAGAGTTGATACCAAACAGATTTGTTGTTCCTTTACTGTTTGGACTACAAACCAAAGGAATTGTTCCAAGTACGTGACTTATTACAAGTTGGAGGCGTGGGAATACAGACGGAACTAGGTGAACTATAGGTTTAGTTGTTTGGTCTCAACTATACGAAGTTGGTTTGATTTTGTATAGCGGCTTAATCCTGAGAGTATGCAATTCTGGACAAGGTCCCGGGGTTTTTCTGCATTTGCGGTTTCCTCGTTAACAAAATCTTTCTATGTCTTTTCATTTTCTATTTCCGCAATTATAATTGTTTTTATTATAATTAGAAGTAAAATACACAAACGTTAATTCCTATTTACTTGATAGTAATCCTATTGTGTTTGGTTGAACCTCTTATCAAGTAAAGTACTTCGTTGTTGAATTGTCTCGATCTCGTATCCATAGACGATCACATGAAGTGTGAACCGATTAGTTGTATCTTCTTGACTCAGTCCGTAGACAATTACTTTCAGAGAAAGGACTTATAGGTGGAAAAGTTTTAGATTGAAGTATATTTCGGTACCCTCATCTTTTCAATTGGTATCAAAGCGGGCAAACACGAAAAGATCTAACAATCTGTGTTTGGTGCGGTCCAACCTATAAGAAATTGAATCCATGTCTGATTCAGTTAACGTTATGCAAGGGTATGAATACTCAAAAGTTGAAGATGTTACTACTTCATTGACTCATGATCCAGGGGTTGCGAAAACATCTCTCTCTGATGAAAGAGAAGATACTGATAAAGAGTTGTTAAAACTCCTAAAGCCTATAAAATCTTTGTCTTCTAAAGTGCTGATATTAAAGACAGAGTCAAATCTTCTTAAACAGGATATCAGAGATAAAGATATTCAACTGAATAGTCTGGCCAAAGAGAATATGGATCTCACTGTCAAACTAGAAACTCTTGGTAAATCTCTTACTTTTGATAAAGAGATACGTCCTATGACTCCGACTAATGATGATGTTGTGATTTCTTTTGATAATGAGGAAACTAAAAGTCCTTGCTCGAATTTTACAGATTGTGATAAAACCGGTTTAGTCACGTCTGAAACAGATCAAGATGATGGTAGTTTGCCTAACTACATCTAGTCAGAAGAGGATGAGAAACCAACTTCTAGATCTACTAATAATCAAACGAAATCATGTGCAAAGGAAACTTTGAACCGATTCCGTGTTTGTGATCTTAAGGAATACAACTTTCAGTCACTTGACAGGAAACTTATACTTCTTCAACATACTGGGGTAAAAATATTGAAAGAAGTTTCTTGTCTTAAAAAACTGAAAGATCATTCCTCAGTAGAAAGACATATTATACCACTACCCGATAAGATCAACTCAAAAGAATCAGAGGAAAGAGTTGATAATCGCTTCTGGGAAAAGGTTCCTCCCCTCACCCATATCGAAACAATTCTTGTTTTGATGAAGAACGACTCCAGAAGAAAGGGAAAGAGAGAATCTCTGCCAAAAGAAACAATCAGGAATTTCCGATAATTGTTTCAGATAATCACACTGATATGGATCATAAGGAAGTCCTTAGAATGAGAAAATCTTATGAAAATCTCATTGAAAGAATTAAGAAAGATTTATCTATCTCTGAGAATTATCACATCAATACAGTTTCTCACATGATCATATCTCTAGAGTTAGAAAAGATCATCATCTAGGGAGAAAATATTTTGGGCAGAAATTCCCTAAGAGAAACATGAACCATGTTTCTGATACTCACTGTAAGCTAGAAAAAGCTTACTCTGATGCAACCTAATTGTATCAAACTTGTGCACTCTCATCCTTTTTCGTGCTCTTATTCATGGATGGTAAAGGCACAGTAAAACTGGAGCACATTTGTTTGTGTAGTTGTTTATCCGAAAAGTTATGACACTTTATGGATAGCTGCGAATCCATGGTTGTCTGAAAAATGTTCATGATTAACATGATCTTCCAAAAATAGGTTTTATTTAGAATTTTCAAATTTTAATAAACCTTCCAGCTTGAGAAGTTCGGACAAAGGAAACAAAATATATTCTTTAATATTTTCGGATTCTCCTGATATCTCTCGGTCTGAAAGTTGTCTCTTATTAAAGGGAAACTATCTCTTGCCTGTATTCTGATACCCTGATCAATCCTTTTTATATATATAACCGAGTATGCCTCCAATAACTCGCAGTATCTCAAAGGCTAATAAGGAGGAAGCTCAAAAGGTTAGTGATTGCCAAGGAATCAATACAGAGATGAAGAAGAAAAACATATCAAATATCATGTCTGATTATGATTCTGATAGTTCAGTTGGATCACAAGATGAGTCATGTCTATTGTCTTACAACCAACAAGATCCAGCCAAAACCAAGTGGATTCATTCTAATAGTATGACTCACCATATCCAAGGTTTTGAAGAACTGGAAACCAATCTCGTTATGACTGTTCGACATCAAGATTGGATAAAAGAAAAGATTGAAGGAACAAGAGGAGTTCTTGCTGAACTCAAGGTTCTCATTGAAGAACTTGAGAAGCAAGAAGTGGTTGCAGACAAGTCTCTTGAGACATGCTTCAAAAGTTTTAACACTGAAGAAACCTCAGTGAACAACAAGAGCACCACTAGAGATTAAGTTATATGCTGTAATACTTAATCCATGAAAATAGACATCAATTTTTGATTTCTTTCAATAATTGTATTAGGTCTATTATGAATAAAACTATCTCTTATTATGAATAAAATTATTTGATTTAAAATTTTTCTTGTGATAGTTTTTGATTCACATAGCATGTGCTTGAATGCTTTATCTTATTGCTATGTACAGTATGTGTATGGGATGTTTGGTTTCGGTTTTCGAATCTTGATATTCGATCTCATATGTTGTGAACCCTTATGGTTTGGGTGACTTTTTGGTTTAGCAGGATTAAGTTCTAGCCCATGTTGGTAGGCTTGATAAAAGGATCATGAGGGGTTCTAATTGAAACAATATGTGAAAAAGTCACAATATATTATGGTTTAGCATAAAAGCATATGTGTTTCGGGGTTTTCAACTTTTTCTTGCAATAGTTAAAACCGGTTTTCAACCTTTATCTGGTAAAGGTTGGTTGTTGTTATTCTTTTGTTTTGCATAAGGATGACAACATAATGATATTTCGATATCAATTCTCCCTGGAAAAAGATGCAGACATATTGGAGAAGAGGATGCGAAATTTGAGGTAACGACTTTGTTAGTTAATCGTTTTCCTATTTAAGAAAAGCCGGAGTTTATTGCGTATATTTATTGCTTTTGCTTAACAAAATTTCGGTATAATTGATGTTTTATTCCATTATTTGTGTATGGATGTGTGTGTGATTCAATTGTTTCCGGTTAAGAAAAACTATTGTTATCTTGCTTTATTGTTTGGTATCAATTGTTTAGGCTTACAAAATTTCGGTGCAATTGCGGTGCTTTAATGTCTATATTGTTTCAATTGCTTCTGGTTGAAACAATATAGAAAGAAAATAATTATGCAAGTTGATTTATTTGGTTTGTATGAATTGTTTATGGCTTATCGAAAGAAAAGGTTTACGGGATGAATTGTTTTGTCCAATTCAATTTCAGATAAGAGAAACTAAGTTAATTCTGATCTTAGTTAGACTTATCAAAGTGGAGGTTTCAGTTATTCAAGTCTAATCGAATGCCTTAACAAGGAATGCTAGTTAACTAACCTAGTACTTGTCTTGTTTAAAAGTTAAAGGTCTAAGTTATATGGATAATTAGAACCTGATAAGAAAAATAGAGTTATCTTTATTTTGGTCTTATCGAACAAGCGATTGTATTTGTACAGTCGGTTTAGCAAAGGAACTAAGGTGCTTAGTCGATTTTTGATTTGCTAAACTATTAGGGAAAATTGCTTCGGGCAATTGTTTCCTTGGTAACATATCAAAACAAAATTACTTTGTAGTTTCGGTTTTGATATTAGTTATCAAAAATGGTGTGTGCAACCCTCGTGCTTAACTCTTATAGGTTTGCAAGTCTATTTTGAGATTTGTAAGATCCTTTCGGTTTGTCCTTTATTTGCTCGTACCTTTGTTATTTTGTGACAAAAAGGGGGAGAAATATATGGAGTAAACAAGTGATACTGGTATTGATTTATATTGATTGGTATCAATAAGGGAAAGGAAATTTGTGCTTAAACGTTAACCTAACGAAAGAGTAAAGCATAGACTAAGGGGGAGTAGCATATCATATGATACTTGCAGTTATATGGACTACAAAGGAATAACAAAGACGTGTGGATTGATAAAATCTACCTATCTTACCTTTAGGGGGAGTATTAGCTTTGTTATTATAATGTCAACAACGACATTTATGGATTGAATTTATACAGGTTATTGTGTTGTTGGATTTGGGAATCAAGCGTATGTGTAATGAATTCTTGTAATTTGTTTATCCATATGATGTGTTTAAGGAATACAATACGAAGTATAACGCTTATCTTTTGAACTTCGTATATAAGACATCGGCATAATCGTTTGAATGGTATTGTGATTATGTATGGGTATGAGGTGAAGATTTCATCCTAGGAAAATATGTTTTACATTAGTTTAAAGGAAGTAAATTCATGAACTTGTTTCGTGAATCGAAAGGGAAATCGCTAGGCTTATTGGTATTGTTATTCATTGCATATCTTTTGAACTACCAATATGTGTGATTAGTATAACCGCTCATGACTTGTTTATGTTCATGGTAAAACTATTCACAAGGCCTGACTTCTGTATTGGTATGACTTTTATTAGTGAAACCGATCTTAAGTAATCACCTGAGATGGTATGATCGATTTAGTGTTATTGGTATGAGCAACTCTAGGCAAAGGGGAACCGATCCTATGAAGAGGTGAAACCGATCACAAAAGGGGAATCGATCCTTGTAAGAGGTGCAACACGTTTTTAGTAGATGGGGGAACCTATCCTATGAACATGTGCAACAAGTTTTTAGTGAAAGGGGAACCGATCTTATGGACATGTGCAGCAAATACAAGTAGTTACCATAACTATGTGTGGAACCGATCCTAGTACCTAGTCAACCGAATTTTTGGAAAGCTAGTGTGACTATGCACAGTACTCACATGGAGGTAGAACCGAACTTGTTTTGGTAGAACCGTGAAACCCATGATTTGTGATTGAGTGTTCTTAATCAATCACATGGTCTTGAAAGTAAGATGAACTAATTCTAAACTCGTTTGGAAGTGTGGCTAATCGGTTTCAAGATTGTAAGTATGAAAGAGGACTTACAAAGTAAAGATGTCGACATACTTTGAACATGTGAAGTAACGCTTATCTTTTATTGTTCAAAGATATTCCTTAATAGCTAAAGGAAAATCCCGGATCGAAAAAATAATTTGAGAATATTTTAATTAAGGTTTTTAATTTTATTTTTGGAAAATGAAACTGGTAATGTGCATTTACTAATTGGAGATTTTCTAAGAGATTTTCGGTCAATGTTTGGACAAAGCATTTCCAGGAATTATGGAAACCGAATCTGGAATATATTGCATATCTTGAGAATATTTTAGGTTTTGGAAATTCCTTGGTGTCCAAACTTCCTTGGTCTATAAATACCAAAGTTTGCGTTTCTAGCAAACAAATCCTCAAAGCCAGCAAAACTACCCAGTTGTGTTGTTACTGGTGGAGCCGCCTATTCGGAGAGGAAAGTAACCTAATTAGGAGAAATCTCTTACGACCGCTCAGTTTAAAGACTTCTTTGGGATTGAGAAGCTCTATTAGTACCGTTGGTGGGGAACTAGATAATTGCGGTTTATTATTAGTTTTCGATTGATTTGATTGACTAACGGTTGTTGAACTTTGATTGCACCTAGTTTGTTTATGCTTGAGAATCTTCTCTTCTGATATAAGATTCACTCAAACTAGATCGAAGTTTCGACGGGGATCTTTAGATTGTTTGTAGTTCTAAAGGCGTCTTGTGATAATCCACTGTTAACAGACTCCTCTATGCGTGAATGATCACAAGAGATTCAAGTTGATTGTGTGCAAGTGTTTATTGAAGATCTAAGAAGATTTGAAGACAAAGAAGACTTTGAAGATTTCTGATTTGAGTTCAAAAATTTTTGTGTGCACAATACTTGTTTCGGTTAAAGAGGATCCAACTATAATCAGTTTATCCTTGTGGTAGATTGGGTTGATCAGTTGAGTAGATTGACATCAATACATTTTTTTTGTGATTAAAAGTATTGATTGCAAAATCTAGACGATTACTTCGGTAATTGTTAGTAGATAGATCTAAGGACTTGACAAAGGAGTTTATTGAGATAAACGGAAAAGCCTTTTGTCGGACTCACATCACTTGGTTGAAAAGAGTTGATACCAAACAGATTTGTTGTTCCTTTACTATTTGGAATACAAACCAAAGGAATTTTTCCAAGTACGTGACTTATAACAAGTTGGAGGCGTGGGAATACAGACGGAACTAGGTGAACTATAGGTTTAGTTGCTTGGTCTCAACTATACGAAGTTGGTTTTATTTTTTATAGCGGCTTAATCTTGAGAGTATTCAATTCTGGACAAGGTCCTGAGGTTTTTCTACATTTGCGGTTTCCTCGTTAACAAAATCTTGCTGTGTCTTTTGCTTTTCTATTTTCGCAATTATAATTGTTTTTATTATAATTAGAAGTAAAATATACAAACGTTAATTCCTATTTACTTAATAGTAATCCTATTGTACTTGGTTAAGTCTGAACCTCTTATCAAGTAAACATACTTCGTTGTTATATTGTCTCGATCTCGAATCCATAGACGATCACATGAAGTGTGAACCGATTAGTTGTATTGTCTCGACTCAGTCCATAGACAATCACTTTCATAGAAAGGACTTATAGGTGGAAAATTTTTAGATTGACGTATATTTGGGTACCCTCTTTTTTTAAATTGGTATCAGAGCGGCCAAACACGAAAAGATCTAACAATCTGTGTTTGGTGCGATCCAACCTATAAGAAATTGAATCCATGTCTGATTCAGTTAACGTTATGCAAGATTATGAATACTCAAAAGTTGAATATGTTACTACTTCGTTGACTCATGATCCAGGGGTTGCGAAAACATCTATGTCTATGTCTGATGAAAGAGAAGATGTTGATAAAGAGTTGTTAAAACTCCTAAAGCCTATAAAATCTTTGTCTTCTAAAGTGCTGATATTAAAGAGAGAGTCAAATGTTCTTAAACTGGAGATCAGAGATAAAAACATTCAACTGAATAGTCTGGCCAAAGAGAATATGGATCTCACTGTTGTTTATGGGTAAAAACTGTTTCTGCTAGTTTTGGTAAATTTGGGTGTGTGGATGAGAAACGAGTCTAAACCTAAAACAAATGCACTGCACGGGAGTACTTTTAAATTCGAGAGATCAATCTGTACAATCCTGGCCTAAACCAAGCAATGGTTGTTCCAATCTTGCTTCGGTCACAAAGTGAAGGAGAAGGGTTGGTCTTAGGGAGGGAAGCGAAGAAGGTATTGAGACCAGAATGGTTAATTCTGAAGGTGTGGCTATTTTATGACTTGTATCAGAAATTGGAACTGGATTGCGGAATGAAAGCTATCAGTTCTTTGGTATTTTTATGGATACTGTGTTGTTGTTCTCACCAAAACTTTTTGCTTGATGGAAATAGGTAAAACCTATTTATACAAGACATAATTGAATACACCCTGGTCTCGTAGGAAGTGGGAGTGATTGAGTGATGGAAGAGTGGAGTAATGTGTAACTACCAGAAACCACGCCTCTACTATGAAGGAAGCGGGTTTGTTTACACCCACTACTTCTTGCCTCCACTAACTGCCCTGTTTTCCTGACACTTTCTTATTATGGACGTGTTGTCCGCCTCACGCTGTAAACCGCAGACCAATACCCTGATGAGCATCCCCCAGCTTATGACATGTTTGATGTCTCGAGTGTTTTCCTGAAAAACGTGTAGCAAATTGCTACTTGTGGCAAGTCAAAGTCAAGAGACCTGCCATAAGAAAATAACATGTGATGCTATTAGGCTTGCCTTGGCTGGCCGCCTAAAACTTTCCACAGGCCTGTCAATTCCATGGCGAATTTGGACGGTTGAGATTGTAGCTTATGAGAAAGGATGGCCATTTATCATGGCCACATCTTGCTGTACAACAAAGTGGCGCCATTGGCATGGTGGCACCTAGCGTAGCCATGGCATAGCGGCATGCCAGTGGCGTAGCCGCGACAGCTGTTTTGGCATATTAGTGTTAGACCCAAATATGGCTCCGACAACATTGGCCATGTTGCTAAGTTAAACTTAAGGTCTTAGGAGAATCACTTGACCTAGTTGGCATGGCGACTTTAGCTAGATTAGGGTTTGGCGTATCGAAACCCTAATTAGCACGTGCACTGCGGCACGGTGGCGTGGCTGATATAGTTAGTGCATGACAGCGGCACGATTGTGCAAGTAGCGCCTGGCGTAGCCATGGCCGCTAGATTTTGGCACATTGGCGTTAGATCCAAATGTTGCGTGGCAACATTGGCCATGTTTCCACATCAATCCCAATGCTCTGGAAAACGTTACTTGGCTTGGTTGGCGTAACAACTTTTCCTAAATTAGGGTTTGGCGTGCCAAAATCCTAATTAGTGCATACGACATGCGGCATGTGGCCGTGGCGCATCGACGTTTTGTGCAAATGGTGCCATAGCCACGCCAAAGGAACCATAGCCAGGCCTTCATATGGAAACGTCCACATGAGCAAGGATTGCCACGGGTGGCTATGATATGGCGTCTTTATTAGGGCTTCCTGGGTCCCGCACGGCTCGTGCCATGTTGTGGGGCCCAAAGTCGCATAATTTGTGCCACGACTGGAAATTAGGGTTTCGACCATGCAAGGTCGTGTTTCTGGTTAGGATAACCACATTGAAGTCTGTTATGGCGTTTGCCACGAACAGAAGATGGTTTGGCACGTAAGCGTATTATTTATGGTATGTTGGCACGTTCGGCATGATTCTGTGGCAAAGTGGCACGTCCGGCACGTTGGGCATGCACGTTTGGCATGCCAGTTAGCGCATTGGCGCAACTTTGGAAATCCAATTTGGTATTGGAGCAATTTTTCCTCTCTTTTTTAATACTGCGGCAGGTTTAGAGCAACCTGATTGGTCGAAAAAGAGAGGGACAGTCAAACGCGGGAGTGGACACACTTCTGGTGTGGGTGTGGCAAGTTTAAAGCGACCCGATTGGTCGATGGGAAATAGGTCCGGAAAGTATGGGTCCAACCACAACTTATGTGCGTGTGGCGGGTTTAAAGCGATCTGATTGGTCGAGGGAAATAGGGATGGTTTAGGCAACATGGGGCGTGGCCAATGGCAAATGGCGTCGGCTGGCCTAAGGCATGGCCACGCCTCCCTTTGCTGCTGCTCCTGTTCTGCGGCTCCTTTATTTCTTGTTTTCTGATTATGGGCAAGATTTTGCACCTACTAATCCATGACATATTAATTACCTAGTTTGCCTAGGCTTAATTTCGACAGGCAAGGTCTGATATACTGCACAAGGCGCAAAACCCCAATTTTTGCAAATTAGTCGGGGTAATATCTGAATCTTGTGAAATATCGCAAAATTGATTGAATTCTATGTGTTGACACAGAGTTCTTTAAGTTCATTGCCAGATAGCAATATGCTTTCTGATTGAATACTTTATGCAAAGACCTTATCCTTGATACTTGGAAATTCGTGTTACTCTGCTGCGAGTGAACACAAATTGTCGTGCCATATTAACATTAAGGGTTCAACCGGGAAACATAGCACAAAAAGCATTTAAAGAAACTTATATTAACTGAGTAATACAGGAAAGGTGCCATAATTTACAGAATATCTGGGATTGTTGCTACATGCACCAGTTTGGTAAATTTTATAAGAAAATATTGAGTTGCTCAATAAATGCGCCAGTGAAGAGGTTGGACACTCATCACTTTTACATGGCTCTGTTTCTTTGCAGTGTGACGACATATTAAATACAAGGTTTTACAAATTTATCCTTGAACTAAAAACCACCATCAACATTAAGTCACCTGCTTAGTACGTAACAGTGGCATTGTTGCGGGGTAAGCATGAGATGGTGACGGACAAGAGTAAAATCGAAAGGGCAAGACATGAAGAGATTGCCAGGAAAATTCGACTAACTTTTGGCAGGAAGAATGAGTAGTCTATGATCCTTGTGCTGGCGGCTTGGCGTATTTCCATCTTGGCCACAGGGTGATGGCGTCGCAACTTTGGCCACAGAATGTTGATGTTGGCGCTGCAACTTTGGCCACAGGACGATGCAGGTTGAGTGCCTGATGTGCTGGCGCACTGCTGGTTCGGCTACAGAACGTTGGCGCTGATTTGGGCGTGGTTGAATCCAAAGGGGATTCCTTTTTTTCACCCAAACTCTTAAGGCGCCGTGCATATAAAAGGAATCACACATCCTTTTATTCTTGCTTTGTCATCTTTTTTCTTGCGGTGACGAACTTCTTTTCTGTCAGCAGCCAAGGTGAGTCAACCATCCCAGATAGATAAGTATCTAATCAGCTGATATCCCGTATCTAGAGTCTTCATGTACGACAGGAAAAGAGTTTTCCTTTCCCGGGTTTTATCAGTTTGCATAATATAAGAGAGCACCTCGAGCTTCTCGTTTCACATCGATCACCACAGGATTGCGTTATCTCCTTTTAGGTATTGTTTCGTAGCCTTTTTCCAGTTTTCTTTTGTCCTCTTTACTACGTAGGTTGTTGATGTAGACATAATGATTCTCCGCAGTTCATGATGGGAACTCCTGGTGATGGTCATTCTTCCAATTCCTTGGGGAAAAGCTTTGAAGTTGACAAACCCAGGGTCTCTGCGTCTGAGGAGATATTAAACAAAATTGATCCTTGTTTCGTGAGGCTGGTCGGGCCATACAGGGTATCTCTCTCACTCATCTACGCATTGTTCGACGGCGTGTTCAAGCTTTCATGGATTTGGTCGACATGGAGGAGAAGTGGAGACATGATGAAGCATCTCAACATCCCAGTGCTAGGGATGAAAGGTTCGCTGCTCGACTGAAGCGGTGAAGGATCGAGCCTAAGGAACCCTCAGGCGATAGTAAGTTTAATTATCTTGTTCATAGCGGTATCGTAATCCTCGACTCTGACGTTGATGAACTGGAGTATCCTCAAGAGGCTGTTGGAGAAGTTGCTAAGAAGGATGTCGGCGCGGCCCAGGATGTCAAAACTATTGTTAGAGAGGTTGAAGCGACCGTTGAGGGTGCTATTGAAGCGGCCATTGGAGAGGGCGCTAGAGAAAATGTTGGATCTATTGGAGAGACTGCTGAAGCAAGCTTTGGGGATGGTGTTGGAACAGGCTTTGGAGATGGCGCTGGAACAGGCTTTGGAGATGGTGTCAAGGCTGTTGTTAAAACTGCTTCTAGAGAGGATGTTAAAGCTTCTGCTGAAATGGCTTCTGGAGGGGATGCCTGCTGTTGGAGAGGGTGTTGTACTAGGTGTTTGGGATAACTCTAGTGGAGGCGCCGCTGATAGTGACAGCTAGCTTTCCATTTCATTATTCCCTTCTGTAGAAGAACAATCTTTTCGTAGCTTGTAGATGTTTTGATACCTCAGTTTATTTTTGTTCATGTGACTGAAGCCATGCTTCACTGAGTAATATTCTTTCATTTATGCTTCTTTGATAACTTCATATCTTTGATCGAGTGAATAAAATCTCCCGAAAGAATCCTAAAAATTCTTTTTGCGAAAAACAAGTTCTTCTATTCTCCCAGAGCGATTCAGCGAATGGAAAGTCAAAACGCATAAATAGCGCAGCAATGATGCTAGCTGGCGTGTCACATCCCGGCTACTTCCACAATATAAATCCTATGTATGTGGTTGGAAACCGTAACTCAAAACATGGGAAACAGTAGTAATAGTTAAGGGTTTGACCAACCTTTTATCGGATTTTCCTTTGCAAATTACACAGGATGTCTGTAGCATGCCGCCTGAGTATGTAGAAGTGTGAGCTTCCACAAGCCGGAAAACACGTTGCGAGAAGTAAAGAAACCTCGTCAGGCGAAAGTTGAAGCCAGATGTTCTTATGTCGCCACTTGTTGATCTTCTTCCTTGCATATTCTTCTCTTTAGTACTTTTGAATAAGATATTTCTTGTAGGGTTTGATTTTTTCTGGTTTCGAATTGATGGGTAATAGCTTTGTGAGGGTTTGAACTTACTTGGTGCTTTTCCCTTTGAGATTCAGGAAAACTTATTTTTGAAAGAAAGATACTTTTAATTAAAATCGAAATCCTAATTGTGAATGCAAGCAGTGCAATCATTTTGAAGGAATTACAAATATTGCATGAAGAGGAAAATTGTTGAAGGAAATACTAAGAAGAATTTTGAGGCAATAGGTGGCATGACTTTTTATACTTTGAAGGGTTCGAGCCACCGGGCATGTATTATTATGCCGTCTAACTTTTCCGTGTTTATGAGCTTGCAGTAGCCTCCAAAAATAATTTCTGCTACTAGGTATGGTTCGTCTGGGGAGTCGGACGAAGGAGGCTGAGCGGCAACTTTCACTACCATGTCTCCAACTTGGAATGGGTTTTGATGTTGCGCCACTATTTGATTCTTGGATCCATTTATTATTGACTAAGACATCTTCCAAACTTTTGATGAAACGCTTGAAGGGGTCGGCATCCCATTCACATCTTCCGATGACGCCCGGGTTGATAATTGGATCTAGTTCCCAGGCCTGGGCGGGAGGAGAAGTGACTGGTTGCAGAAAGGGTTGTTCGATGAGACTTACTTGTGTCCGAAATCTGTGTATGTACGTCGATGGGCTTTCTCCATGTAGCTGGGTTACATTGGCAAGTTGTAGATACAGCAGCACGTAGTCCTCAGGGTCGGACGGCTTGTTGGAAATTCTTTCAGGTACGGACACCAACAAAGGACATACTCCTAATTTCACTTTATTGTTATGCACCCACGAGCGCCTCAGAATCATGTCATAATTCGGGCATTCTTTGAAAATATGGAATTTGTCGTGTGTTAAAGCATCTCCCACCTTGATTTCGAGATTGATGTAGCCGTAAGCATTCATTGCTTCTCCTTCTGGGTTTTTGACCACAATTGGGGAGTGAGTGGCCTCTTGCTTTGAAACCCCCGCAGATATCAAAGTCTTGACAGTAACAATGTTGAAGTCAGAGGACGCGTCGATTAGTGCGCTATCGAATTCGACATGCTTCAGGTGAGCAGTGGTCAGCAATCCCCAGTTGCACTTTCCAACGGTGTTTCTCGAGAGAGGTTGGGATTTGGGAGAAGCCTCTTCGACAAAAAAGAGTCGCCTGCCCGACACGACGGGGTTGAGGGCTGTAAATATATCTTGACGTTGTGCTTTGGAGAAATAGAGGATTTCACACACATGTTGCATCATGAACTGCACTGTCTTGTGGACAGAGTCCCCGGAAAGCATACAACTCTTGACTGGAAGAGGATCTCTGTAAACTCCCTCATTGCCTAGTTTAAGTTCTCCCGCCTCCACCTTCTCCTTGAAGATGCGTTTCAATCTATTGCATTCATTGGTCGGGTGATGGACGAACCTGTGGTAGCAGAAATACTTGGGATTTGCCATTTCCTCTTCAGTTGGCGGACGCCTGATAGGAGGGAGCTTGATGGCATCATCTTGAATCCATGCTTCCAGAAGTTCAATTACCTCCTCGATTGGGAAAGGGAAATCTAGGGCAGCTTCTCCTGCTTCTTGGTGTTGCACAAGAGCTTTAGTCGCGACCTTTCGAGGTGGAGCTGCCTGATGTGCTGGTGCTGCACGCTTGGGTGGTTGTTCTGCTGATGGAGCTTTCCTTTTTCCTCCTTCACCCACCACGCTTACAGAGGGGCCACTGTTATATTTCTTGTTGACGAGGCGTCTGTTTCCTCGAGTTTCGTGTGCGTCTTCACTCTTGGCCGGCCTGGTTCTTTCTAACAATGCTGGTGCTGTTATGGCCTACTGCTTAGAGGCTTCATGAAGTTCAGAGAATGTATGGAAGCGTAGATTCTCCAATAAGGCGCGGTAAATGGGAACCATGCCATTGATGCATGACTCCACCAATTGTTGCTCTGTCACGTTCGGGTCGTGACAATCCAGTGCCTGAATTCTGAATCTTTTGACGTAATCATTTGGATTTTCACTGTTTCGTTGGAACATCCTTCCTAAGTCGGAAAAGCTGATTTGCTCAGACACAAAGAAATACTTCTTGTAGAAAGCTTCCACTATCTCACACAAAGAAATACTTCTTGTAGAAAGCTGCAACTATCTCACACCAGTTGGATATGTTGTTTGGTGAAATGTTGTTGTACCAGGTGTACGCTCTTCCAGTAAGTGACTTTGAAAATTCTTTCAAGCGAAGGACATGATTGTATTCGTGCTTACCCAAGGATTCTAAAAATCGATAGATATGTTCACGTGCATTACCAGTGTCGTCATAAAGGGAGAATTGAGGAGAAGAATATCCCCTCGGAAGAGGAACTCTTTGCACATCAGGAGGATACGGAGGTTGATGTTGGTGCATGTCCACCAGATTTTCTTTGTCTCGATTTCGGAGAAGTCATTCCAAATCTTCAAGTGTGATGAAATTGGGTTGTTGATTCCTCTCCAATGGGCGGGCCTCTTCATCTACAAGGGTGCGCTCTGCTGAGGTACTGGTGCCAGGGGTATTAAAAGTGCTCCTCATTGGCTCTGGTCGGCGTGGTTCCTGCGGTAACCGCTCCGTTAGTGTCTTGAGGAAAGTAAGCACCTCCTTCTGAGTTAAAGCCATGTCCGTCTGAGCCTTATCAAGAACTTCCTGTCTTTCCATCAAATCAACAATGGTGATAGGGGTTTTGCCTCCTCTGGTTCCTCCAGTCTCTCATACCGATGGTGGAGTGGCGGCGACTCTGGTGACAACTGGGGGCGTCACGCTTGAATAAATATTGGGGGTGGCGGCAGCGGCTCTGGCCCTGGTGATCGGAGGTGTAACGCCTGAGGGAATGCTTCCTGTGCCGCTGGTGCTGATCATGCTGACATGTGGTATATTGATGCCACTGGAAGAGACGTTGATACCAAGGACGTTCTCAGCGTTGCTGATCCAGATCTGAGCTCTACCATCTTGAAATTGGGATTGAAAAAATGAAATTGAAAATTGGAAATTGATTTTGCAACCGAGAGATTAATCTCCCACTATGGTCGCCAGTTGTTTAGGGGTAAAAATTGTTTCTGCTGGTTTTGGTAAATTTGGGTGTGTGGATGAGAAACGAGTCTAAACCTAAAACAAATGCACTGCACGGGAGTACTTTTAGATTCGAGAGATCAATCTGTACAATCCTGGCCCAAGCCAAGAAATGGTCGTTCCAGTCTTGCTTCAGTCACAAAGTGAAGGAGAAGGATTGGTCTTAGGGAGGGAAGCGAAGAAGGTGATGAGACCAGAATGGTTAATTCTGAAGGTGTGTCTATTTTATGACTTGTATCAGAATTTGGAACTGGCTTGCGGAATGAAAGCTATCAGTTCTTTGGTATTTTTCTGGATATTGTGTTGTTGTTCTCACCAAAACTTGTTGCTTGATGGGAATAGGTAAAACCTAGTTATACAAGTCATAATTGAATACACCCTGGTCTCGTAGGAAGTGGGAGTGATTGAGTGATGGAAGAATGGAGTAATGTGTAACTGCCAGAAACCACGCCTCCACTATGAAAGAAGCAGGTTTGTTTACACCCACTACTTCTTGCCTCCACTAACTGCCATGTTTTCCTGACACTTTCTTATGATGGACGTGTTGTACGCCGCACGCTGTAAACCTCCATACCAATACCCTGATGAGCATCCCCCAGTTTATGACATGTTTGATGTCTCGAGTGTTTTAGTGAAAAACGTGTAGCAGATTGCTACGTGTGGCAAGTCAAAGTCAAGAGACTTTCCATAGGAAAATAACATGCGATGCTATTAGGCTTTCCTTGGATGGCCGCCTAAAACTTTCCACAGGCCTGTCAATTCCATGGCGAATTTGGACGGTTGAGATTGTAGCTTATGAGAAAGGATGACCATTGATTATGGCCACATCTTGTTTTATAGCAAAGTGGCGTCATTGGCATGGTGGCGCCTGGCGTAGCCATGGCATAGAGGCATGCCATTGGCGTAGCCGTGGCAGTTGTTTTGGCATATTGGTGTTAGACCCAAATATGGCTCCGGCAACATTGGCCCTGTTGCTAAGTTAAACTTAAGGTCTAAGGAGAATCACTTGACCTAGTTGGCATGTCGACTTTAGCTAGATTAGGGTTTGGCGTATAGAAACCCTAATTATCACGTGCGTTGCGGCACGGTGGTGTGGCTGACATAGTTAGTGCATGCCAGTGGCGCGATGGTGCAAGTAGCGCCTGACGTAGCCATGGCCGCTAGATTTTGGCACATTGGTGTTAGACCCAAATGTGGCGTGGAAACATTTTCCTTGTTGCCACATCAATCCCAATGCTCTGGAAAACGTTACTTGGCTTGGTTGGCGTAGCAACTTTGCCTAAATTAGGGTTTGGCGTGCCAAAACCCTAATTAGTGCATACGACATGCGGCATGTGGCATGTGGCCATGGCACATCGACGTTTTGTGAAAATGGTACAATATCCACGCCAAAGGAACCATAGCCAGGCCATCATATGGAAACGGCCACAGGAGCAAGGATTGCCACGGGTGGCTATGATATGGCGTCTTTATTAGGGCTTCTTGGGTCCCGCACGGCTCATGGCATGTTGTGGGTCCCGAAGTGGCATAATTTGTGCCACGACTGGAAATTAGGGTTTCGACCATGCAAGGTCGTGTTTCTGGTTAGGATAACCACATTGAAGTCTGTTATGGCGTTGGCCACGAACAGAAGATGGGTTGGCACGTAAGCGCATTATTTAAGGTATGTTGCCACGTTCGGCATGCTTCTGCGGCAAAGTGGCACGTCCGGCACGTTGGGCATGCACGTTTGGCATGCCAATTAGCGCATTAGCGCAACTTTGGAAAGCCAATTTGGTATTGGCGCAATTTTGCCTCTCTTTTTTAATATTGCGACAGGTTTAGAGCAACCTGATTGGTCGAAAAAGAGAGGGTCGGTCAAACGCGGGCGTGGCCACACTTCTGGTGTGGGTGTGGAAAGTTTGAAGCGACCTGATTGGTCGATGGTAAATAGGGTCGGCAAGTATGGGCCCAGCCACAACTTATGTGCGTGTGGCGGGTTTAAGGCGATCTGATTGGTCGAGGGAAATAGGGCCGGTTTAGGCAACATGGGGCGTGGCCAATGGCAAACGGCGTCGGCTGGCCTAAGGCATGCCACGCCTCCCTTTGCTGCTGCTCCTATTCTGCGGCTCCTTTATTTCTTGTTTTATGATTATGGGCAAGATTTGGCACCTACTAATCCATGGAGGATTAATTACCTAGTTTGCCTAGGCTTAATTTCGACAGGCAAGGTATGATATACTGCGCAAGGCGCAAAACCCTAATTTTTGCAAATTAGTCAGGGTAATATCTGATCTTGTGAATTATCACAAAATTGATTGAATTCTATGTGTTGACACAGAGTTCCTTAAGTTCATTTCCAGAGAGCAGTATGCTTTCTGATTGAATACTTTATGCAAAGACCTTATCCTTGATACTTGGAAATTCGTGCTACTCTGCTGCGAGTGAACACAAATTGTCATGCCATATCAACATTAAGGGTTCAGCCGGGGAATGTAGCATATAAAGCATTCAAAGAAACTTATATTAACTAAGTAATACAGGCAAGGTGCCAAAATTTACAGAATATCTGGGATTATTGCTACATGCACCAGTCTGGGTAAATTTTATAAAAAATATTGAGTTGCTCAATAAATGCGCCAGTGAAGAGGTTCGACACTCATCACTTTTATATGGCTCCGTTTCTTTGCAGAGTGACGACACATTAAATGCAGGGTTTTACAAATTTATCCCTGAACTAAAAACCACCATCAACAACTGACAAACTAGAAGCTCTTGGTAAATATCTTACTTTTGATAAAGAGACATGTCCTATGACTCTGACTAATGATGTTGTTGTGATTTCTTCTGATAATGAGGAAACTAAAAGTCCTTGCTCGACTTTTACAGATTGTGATAAAACCGGTTTAGTCACGTCTGAAACAGATCAAGATGATGGTAGTTTTCCTAACTACATCAAGTCAGAAGAGGATGAGAAACCAACTTCTAGATCTACTGATGATCAAACGAAATCATGTGCAAAGGAAACTTTGAACCGATTCCGTGTTTGTGATCTTAAGGGATACAACTTTCAGTCACTTGACAGAAAACTTATACTTCTACAACATATTGTGGTAAAAATATTGAAAGAAGTTTCTTGTCTTATAAAACTGAAAGATCATTCCTCAGTAGAAAGACAGATTATACCACTCCCCGATAAGATCAACTCAAAAGAATCAGAGGAAAGAGTTGATAATCTCTTCTGAAAAAAGTTTCCTCCTCACCCATATCGAAACAATTCTTGTTTTGATGAAGAACGAAACCAGAAGAAAGGGAAAGAGAGAATCTCTGCCAAAAGAAACAATCAGGAATTTCCGATAATTGTTTCAGATAATCACACTGATGTGTATCATAAGGAAGTCCTTAGAATGAGAAAATATTATGAAAATCTCATTGAAAGAAT
This sequence comes from Papaver somniferum, assembly GCF_003573695.1. Classification (NCBI taxonomy): domain Eukaryota; kingdom Viridiplantae; phylum Streptophyta; class Magnoliopsida; order Ranunculales; family Papaveraceae; genus Papaver; species Papaver somniferum. The sequence goes on from NW_020649304.1 coordinate 2,541,601, forward strand.
TAAGAGAGATTTATCTATCTCTGAGAATTCTCACATCAATACAGTTTCTCACATGATCATATCTCTAGAGTTAGAAAAGATCATCATCTAGGGAGAAATATTTTGGGCAGAAATTCCCTAAGATAAACATGAACTATTTTTCTGATACTCACTGTAAGCGAGAAAAAGCTTACTCCGATGCAACCCTAATTTTTGCAAGGCGCAAAACCCTTGCAACCCTAATGTTGATATGGTATGATATACTGCGCAAGGTGCAAAACCCTATTTTTTGCAAATTAGTCAGGGTAATATCTGATCTTGTGAATTATCGCAAAATTGATTGAATTCTATGTGTTGACACAGAGTTCTTTAAGTTCATTGCCAGAGAGCAGTATGCTTTCTGATTGAATACTTTATGCAAAGACCTTATCCTTGATACTTGAAAATTTGTGCTACTCTGCTGCGAGTGAACACAAATTGTCATGCCATATCAACATTAAGGGTTCAGCCGGGGAACGTAGCATATAAAGCATTCAAAGAAACTTATATTAACTAAGTAATACAGGCAAGGTGCCAAAATTTACAGAATATCTGGGATTGTTGCTACATGCACCAGTCTGGGTAAATTTTATAAAAAATATTGAGTTGCTCAATAAATGCGCCAGTGAAGAGGTTCGACACTCATCACTTTTATATGGCTCCGTTTCTTTGCATAGTGACGACACATTAAATGCAGGGTTTTACAAATTTATCCCTGAACTAAAAACCACCATCAACAACTGACAAACTAAAAGCTCTTGGTAAATCTCTTACTTTTGATAAAGAGACATGTCCTATGACTCTGACTAATGATGTTGTTGTGATTTATTCTAATAATGAGGAAACTAAAAGTCCTTGCTCGACTTTTACAGATTGTGATAAAACCGGTTTAGTCACATCTGAAACAGATCAAGATGATGGTAGTTTTCCTAACTACATCAAGTCAGAAGAGGATGAGAAACCAACTTCTAGATCTACTGATGATCAAACGAAATCATGTGCAAAGGAAACTTTGAACCGATTCCGTGTTTGTGATCTTAAGGAATACAACTTTCAGTCACTTGACAGAAAACTTATACTTCTACAACATATTGTGGTAAAAATATTGAAAGAAGTTTCTTGTCTTATAAAACTGAAAGATCATTCCTCAGTAGAAAGACAGATTATACCACTCTATGATAAGATCAACTCAAAAGAATCAGAGGAAAGAGTTGATAATCGCTTCTGAAAAAAGGTTCCTCCTCACCCATATCGAAACAATTCTTGTTTTGATGAAGAACGAAACCAGAAGAAAGGGAAAGAGAGAATCTCTGCCAAAAGAAACAATCAGGAATTTCCGATAATTGTTTCAGATAATCACACTGATGTGTATCATAAGGAAGTCCTTAGAATGAGAAAATATTATGAAAATCTCATTGAAAGAATTAAGAGAGATTTATCTATCTCTGAGAATTCTCACATCAATACAGTTTCTCACATGATCATATCTCTAGAGTTAGAAAAGATCATCATCTAGGGAGAAATATTTTGGGCAGAAATTCCCTAAGATAAACATGAACTATTTTTCTGATACTCACTGTAAGCTAGAAAAATCTTACTCCGATGCAACCTAGTTGTATCAAACTTGTGAACTCTCATCCTTTTTCGTGCTCTTATTCATGGATGGGAAAGGCACAATAAAACTGGAGCACATTTGTTTGTGTAGTTGTTTATCAGAAAAGTTGTAACACTTTATGGATAGTTGTGAATCCATGGTTGTCTGAAAAATGTTCATGATTAACATGATCTTTCAAAAATAGGTTTTATTTAGAATTTTCGAATTTTAATAAACCTTCCAGCTTGAGAATTTCGGACAAATGAAACAAAATATATTCTTTAATATTTTCGGATTCTCCTGATATCTTTCGATCTGAAAGTTGTCTCTTATTAAAGGGAAACTATCTCTTGCCTGTATTCTGATACCCTGATCAATCCTTTATATATATATAACTGAGCATGCCTCTAATAACTCGCAGTATCTCAAAGGCTAATAAGGAGGAAACTCAAAAGGTTAGTGAATGCCAAGGAATCAATACAGAGAGGAAGAAGAAAAACATATCAAATATCATGTCTGATTATGATTCTGATAGTTCAGTTGGATCACAAGATGAGTCATGTATGTTGGCTTACAACCAACAAGATCCAACCAAAACCAAGTGGATTCGTTCTGATAATATGACTCACTATATCCAAGGTTTTGAAGAACTAGAAACCAATCTCGTTATGACTGTTCGATATCAAGATTGGATAAAAGAAAAGATTGAAGGAACAAGAGGAGTTCTTGCTGAACTCAAGGTTCTCATTGAAGAACTTGAGAAACAAGAAGTGGTTGCAGAAAAGTCTCTTGAGACATGCTTCAAAAGTTTAAACACTGAAGAAACCTCAGTGAACAACAAGAGCACCGCTAGAGATTAAGTTATATGCTGTAATACTTAATCCAGGAAAATAAACATCAATTTTCGATTTCTTTCAATAATTGTATTAGGTCTATTATGAATAAAACTATCTCTTATTATGAATAAAATTATTTGATTTATAATTTTTCTTGTGATAGTTTTTGATTCACATAGCATGTGCTTGAATGCTTTATCCTATTGCTATGTATGTGTATGGGATGTTTGGTTTCGGTTTTCTAACCTTGATATTCGATCTCATATGTTGTGAACCCTTATGGTTTGGGTGACTTTTTGGTTTAACAAGATTAAGTTCTAGACCATGTTGGTAGGCTTTATCAAAGGATCGTGAGGGGTTCTGATTGAAACAATATGTGAAAAAGTCACAATATGTTGAATCGTTTGGTTTAGCATAAAAGCATATGTGTTTCGGGGTTTTCAACTTTTTCTTGCAATAGTTAAAACCGGTTTTCAACCTTTCTCTGGTAAAGGTTGGTTGTTGTTATTCTTTTGTTTTGCATAAGGATGACAACATAATGATATTTCGATATCAATTCTCCCTGGAAGAAGATGCAGACATATTGGAGAAGAGGATGTGAAATTTGAGGTAACGACTTTGTTAATTAATCGTTTTCCTGTTTAAGAAAAGCCTGAGTTTATTGCTTATATTTATTTCTTTTGCTTATCAAAATTTCGGTACAATTGATGTTTTTTCCATTATTTGTATATGGATGTCTGTGTGGTTCAATTGTTTCCGGTTAAGAAAAACTATTGTTATTTTGCTTTATTGTTTGGTATCAATTGTTTTGGCTTACAAAATTTCGGTGCAATTGCGGTGCTTTAATGTCTATGTTGTTTCAATTGCTTCCGGTTGAGGTGAATAATTATGCAAGTTCATTTATTTGGTTTGCATGAATTGTTTATGGCTTAACGAAAGAAAAAGTTTACGGGATGAATTTTTTAGTCCAATTCAATTCCAGATAAGACAAACTAAGTTAATTTTGATCTTAGTTAGACTTATCATAGTGGAGGTTTCGGTTATTCAAGTCTAATTGAATGCCTTAACAAGGAATGCTAGTTAACTAACCTAGTACTTGTCTTGTTTAAAAGTTAAAGGTCTAAGTTATATGGATAATTAGAACCTGATGAGAAAAATAGAGTTATTTTTATTTTGGTCTTATCGAACAAGCGATTGTATTTGTACAGTCGGTTTAGCAAAGGAACTAAGGTGCTTAGTCGATTTTTGGTTTGCTAAACTATTGGGGAAAATTTCTTCGGGAAAGTGTTTCCTTGGTAACATTCAAAACAAAATTACTTTGTAGTTTCGGTTTTGATATTGGTTATCAAAAATTGTGTGTGCAACCCTCGTGCTTAACTCTTATAGGTTTGCAAGTCTATTTTGAGATTTGTAAGATCCTTTCGGTTTGTCCTTTATTTGCTCGTACCTTTGTCATTTTGTGACAAAAAGGGGGAGAAATATATGGAGTAAACAAGTGATACTGGTATTAATTTATATTAATTGGTATCACTAAGGAAAATGACATTTGTGCTTAAAAGTTTACCTAACGAAAGAGTAAAGCATAGACTAAGGGGTAGTAGCATATCATATGATACTTGTAGTTATATGGACTACAAAGGAATAACAAAGACGTGTGGATTGTTAAAATCTATCTATCTTACCTTTAAGGGGAGTATTAACTTTGTTATTATAATGTCAACAACGGAATTTATGGATTGAATGTATACAGGTTATTGTGTTGTTGAATTTGGGAATCAAGCATATGTGTAATGAATTCTTGTAATTTGTTTATCCATATGATGTAAGAGTTTTGTCACTAAAATTGACAAGGGGGGATTGTTAGAGCATAGCTCGGTTGAACCCACCAAGCGTTGGTATGTCAAGTTTGGTTGTCATATTTTAGTGAACCAAAACCCAGTTAAAGAGTCGCTTGATTATGTACTAGAGTCAACTTCGTATAGGTTAGCTTGAAAGTATTAGGATATGAGACATTACAAGTATTGTGAAGACTTGAAGAAGTGAAGAAGTAAGGAGCTACAACGACAACATCATCCTTCCACTTGAGGTTAGTGATATTTTACTTGAACTATTTCATTCCCTAACATATCTTTCAAGTCGTGCATATTGAAAACATAACTGTGAAGCATGAATGATTACACTCTAGTTAGACGTAGTATTAAGGAATACAATACGAAGTATGACGCTTATCTTTTGAACTTCGTATATAAGACATCGGCATAATCGTTTGAATGTTATTGTGATTATGTATGGGTATGAGGTGAAGATTTCATCCTAGGAAACAATGTTTTACATTAGTTTAAAGGAAGTAAATTCATGAACTTGTTTCGTGAACCGAGAGGGAAATCGATAGGCTTATTGGTATTGTTATTCATTGCATATCTTTTGAACTACCAATATGTGTGATTAATATAACCGCTCATGACTAGTTTATGTTCTTGGTAAAACTATTCACAAGGCCTGACTTTTGTATTGGTATGACTTTTATTAGTGAAACCGATCTTAAGTAATCACCTGAGATGGTATGATCGATTTAGTGTTATTGGTATGACCAACTCTAGGAAAAGGGGAACCGATCCTATGAAGAGGTGCAACCGATCACAAAAGGGGAATCAATCCTTGTAAGAGGTGCAACACGTTTTTAGTAGATGGGGGAACCGATCCTATGAACATGTGCAACAAGTTTTTAGTGAAAGTTGAACCGATCCAATGGACATGTACATCAAATACAAGTAGTTACCATAAGTATGTGGGGAACCGATACTAGTACCTAGTCAACCGAATTTTTGGAAAGCTTGTGTGACTATGCACAGTACTCACATGGAGGTAGAACCTAAACTTGTTTTGGTAGAACCGTGAAACCCATGATTTGTGATTGAGTGTTCTTAATCAATCACATAGTTCTTGAAAGTCAGATGAACCAACGCTAAACTCGTTTGGAAGTGTGGCAAATCGGTTTCAAGATTGTAAGTATGAAAGAGGACTTACAAAGTAAAGATGTCGACATACTTTGAGCATGTGCAGTGACGCTTATCTTTTATTGTTCAAAGATATTCCTTAATAGCTAAAGGAAAATCCCGGATCGAAAAAATAAGTTGAGAATCTTTTAATTAAGGTTTTTAATTTTATTTTTGGAAAATGAAAATTGGTAATGTGCATTTACTAATTGGAGATTTTCTAAGAGATTTTCGGTCAGTGTTTGGACAAAGCATTTCCAGGAATTATGGAAACCGAATCTGGAATATATTGCATATCTTGAGAATATTTTCGGTTTTGGAAATTCCTTGGTGTCCAAACTTCCTTGGTCTATAAATACCAAAGTTTGCATTTCTAGCAAACTAATCCTCAGAGCCAGCAAAACTACCTAGTTGTGTTGTTACTGGTGGAGCCGCCTATTCGGAGAGGAAAGTAACCTAATTAGGCTAAATCTCTTACGACCGCTCAGTTTAAAGACTTCTTTGGGATTGAGAAGCTCTATTAGTACCGTTGGTGGGAAACTAGATAATTGCGGTTTATTATTAGTTTTCGATTGATTTGATTGACTAATGGTTGTTGAACTTTGATTGCACCTAGTTTGTTTATGCTTGAGAATCTTCTCTTCTGATATAAGGTTCACTCAAACTAGATCGAAGTTTCGACGGGGATCTTTAGACTGTTTGTAGTTCTAAAGACGTCTTGTGATAATCCATTGTTAACAGACTCCTCTGTGCGTGGTTTATCACAAGAGATTCAAGTTGATTGTGTGCAGGTGTTTATTGAAGATCTAAGAAGATTTGAAGACAAAGAAGACTTTGAAGATTTCTGATTTGAGTTCATAATCTTGGGTGTGCACAATACTTGTTTCGGTTAAAGAGGATCCAACTATAATCAGTTTATCCTTGTGGTAGATTGGATTGATTAGTTGAGTAGATCGGCATCAATACGTTTCTTTGTGATTCAAAGTATTGATTGCAAAATCTAGACGATTACATCGGTAATTGTTAGTAGATAGATCTAAGGACCTGACAAAGGAGTTTATTGAGATAAACGGAAGAGCCTTTTGTCGAACTCACATCACTTGGTCAAAAAGAGTTGATACCAAACATATTTGTTGTTCCTTTACTGTTTGGAATATGAACCAAAGGAATTGTTCCAAGTACGTAACTTATTACAAGTTGGAGGCGTGGGAATACCGACGGAACTAGGTGAACTATAAGTTTAGTTGCTTGGTCTCAACTATACGAAGTTGGTTTGATTTTGTATAGCGGCTTAATCCTGAGAGTATTCAATTCTGGACAAGGTCCCGGGATTTTTCTGCATTTGCGGTTTCCTTGTTAACAAATCTTGTTGTGTATTTTACTTTTCTATTTCCGCAATTATAATTGTTTTATTATAATTAGAAGGTAAAATACACAAACGTTAATTCCTATTTACTTGATAGTAATCCTATTGTGTTTGGTTAAGACTGAACCTCTTATCAAGTAAACATACTTCGTTGTTGTATTGTCTCGATCTCGTATCCATAGACGATCACATGAAGTGTGAACCAATTAGTTGTATTGTCTCGACTCAGTCCATAGACAATCACTTTCGGAGAAAGGACTTATAGGTGGAAAAGTTTTAGATTGAGGTATATTTGGGTACCCTCGTCTTTTTAGTCGTTGTTGAAAAGGAGAGGGTACCAAGTACACCACCAACTTTTCTGTTTGGACCTATAAGAAAAAACCTAATACAATTTCAAGTAGATAAACTTAATGATCCTTGAACAATATATATATATATATGTCTAATCTTTCTTGAATGATCTCAAAAATCAATATCTAAGATCAACCTAGTATGTACCAGAATAGTGCACGGACCGAATTCCAACAAGAACAATTCTTAAGGACAAGTCTTGTCGTTCTATAGTCTAGGTTGTTTATCGAATCACTTGCTTTTACTTTAATTACATCAAGCACAAATATAATGCGGAAGTTAAAAGTAACGCAATACCCAAAGAAATTTTGTTAACGAGGAAACCACAATAGCAGTAAAACCCCGAAATCTCGCCCAGATTTGAACACCGAGCCGTATTAAGCCGCTACCGACAGTAGCCAACTATCAAACTTCAGACTGGAATGTAGTTGAGAACGAATTCTCCTCCAAACAATTCAGTTGCAGCCGCGCTCCTTATGTCTCTTGAACCTTGCAAGGTTCTATGCAATTGATTCCCTTAGCTGACGTCCTTTACAGCCTAAGAGTTGCTTCTACATAAGTGAAGACTTTTGATACCAATCTTCCTCTAATAGATAAGCCTATTTGATTTCCTTTTAGATCAAAAATCAAGGCTTGAAAATCTGTTTGCAATAGATAAAGCTAGCAAACCTCACAAATCCGGAACACTTACACTAACTTAGCTGAGAAGCATGGATTCTTTACCACCTCTCAAGAACAATCTTCAACTTATCAATTAAGAATAGTTTTCAGATATCCATCTTGAGTAATTACAAAGTCCGAGACGAATAGAACCTTACAATTACTATCTAACTTGCCTGAAAAATATTACGAAAACCTTTTTTTCTTTTTTATAGATAAAGAGGCAAGAACACCTCCAGCTGCAATCGAGAGCTGAGAGTTGGTGCTGCTGAGCAGACTACCAACAACCTCTCTGTTTGCAGTTACAACATTTAAAGCATTCAAGTTTGCTATTACATTGTCTCGCTGATGGTGACTTAAGTTTAAAGATAAAATACTGCCGCTGATGATTGGGATAATGTTTGTTACAGAAAATTAGTCCCAGGATCTATTAAAATTACAATCGATGCAATGTTTAGCCAGGTTGACCTCTAAGTAGTTTCCCCTGTCGTTTGTTGTGCTCCATGTGCCAATTTCGAAAATATCCTTTCCGTCGTGATCTAGTGAGAAACGAGCTCCCACCTTCTCTGCATACATACTCCTGATTTGCTTTATGATTTGGCAGGAGTTGGATTCAAAGTCCAGTCTGCTTCCTAACGAAACTGCCTAGTTGTAAGCATCCAGAGCCGCCTTTTGTTTTACTTCTTCACCGGAGCTTTGCCCAAGGACTGCTCCTCTTGCTCCCCTGCAGTTTCCTGTCTGATCAAAAAGAATTAACCCCATTCCATAATTCCCTGAAATAGAATCTAGGAAAGTTGCCACATTTAATTTCAGGGTAAAAAGGATTGGATTTTTCCTTGTTATCCTGAATTCAATGATTTGGTTTTCCGCCTCCTCTTTGGAGTAAGCTACATTCATGATGTTTAAGTTTTTTCTATCAGTGGCAGCTTTTTGACTGTTAATGTAATGGATGATATCTTTTGCTATTCTAGTCGCATTTGGTTTTTTCTTTTCGAACACCAGGTTGCATCTGGCTTTTCAAATATGCCATATAACAGTAATACACATTTCTGCCCATCCCAAATGAAGTTTTCAGCAACAGGGATGATTTCCATGAATGGCTATCTATGCTCTTAAATAAGAATAGATATTACGAAAACGTCGACAACATAAAAAAAACAAAAATAAAATACACGACTATCAAGGTAAAAAATAATCATACCAAACTTATAAACTAAAATCAGATAGAAAGGAGGGTGGTGGTGGGACACTTACGGTTTGAGAGAGTATCGAGCTTGGGAGTGCGCAACGGCATCCTTGTACGGTTGATAAACTTAGAATTCAACCTGGGAGATCGCCGTTGAGGATAGCAGTGCTTGGGAGTGTACCGCGGTACTTCATGAATCTGCAAGTTCCACATACTCTTACTTTCGACGAACTTCTTAATGTCAACGAGCTAAAACCAAAGTGAGGAATTATTAATGGCTAGTCCAAGTAAGTAACATTAATCAATTAAAATATACTCCTCAATTTAAGAGCAAGTGACAGAAATGAACTGGTCCCCCCTCCCGTATCAGTGGACATCTGATATGATCACATTGATTGTGATTATAAATAACTTAATTAACGAGGTGAAATCTTGATTATCGTGAGATTCCCAAAACCGAAAGCATAAAGTAAACTTTATGATGAGATGATGAAACAAACCTAAGTTAAACAAAAACAAACCGTACAATGAAACTACCCCTCTCCGAGGCACGACGAATAAATTATTGTAGCATTCGGATCAAAGAGATAATGTTCTAGTGTTCACATTTGTTCATGTACCATCGTTTTTTATCGTAATCTTTTTGATGTTTACAATCCATCCAAAAAAAGAAAAATGTTTACAAATTATATTACAAGTTGTGAATAATTGTCCGTACGGACCTTGACACATAACATCTTGTGGCAGATTTAATTTGGATTGGCACATGGAGTTTTGCATTTACCAAGAGTTATTTCCTTATTCTTCTTTTTATATTACAAAGTACACAAGCACGTTCTTCATTGTAATTTCGGGCGCACATGGAGTTTTTATTGTTTTTGTCTTTGTTTTCTTTCTTCTCAACAAAAGGCCTAACCCAAACATGGGACGAAGCAGTACATTGACGACTCATTTTTTTTTTTGTTGCCCATTTAGCTAGTTCATGAGCAACATAATTATAAATTCTTGGTTGAAAAGAGAAAATACAGTCAATAAGAAAAGAAGCAAAAAGTTGAATGTCTTTAAAGATTGCATCAATTTTAGGAGTCCCATCAAATCTTCCAGCAGAGAATTCTGAAACCAGGTCTTGAGCGTCACTTTCCACAATGATATGCGTAAGCTTTAATTCAACAGCTTTCTTCAAAACAGCCTAGATATCTCTAGCTTCAGCCTCTTCAGCAGATTCCACATCAAAAACAAAAGAGGCACAAAAGGAAGCCTTGCTGGAGAAGTCTCATCACATAGCCTGCACCATTATCCTTAGTAGTGTCATCATAAGCTCCATCAGTGTTACATTTAATCCATCCAAAAGTAGGGGGCATCTAGTGGTCACTATAGGAAATGGTATGACAAGGAGGGTTTTGAACTCTAGTTTTCACAGTGAGGAGCATAGCCTTAGCTCTATGGATGACTGCAACATGAATTTCTTGAAGATTCCTAAACAGTAAATTGTTGCTACTAGTCCATAAAGACCACATGACATCAACAAACATGCAGTGTCTATCACTAGGAATTCTAGTAATAGGGTCAACCAACCAGAAGTTTAACCAATCAATCATAGAACTCGAAGAAAAAGCAGAAGTGTTAGCATAGAAGGTAGTTAGACTCCAAATATGACTAGCAAATGGGCACATAACAAGACATGCATAATAGATTCACAAGGATCACAACATCTATTACAAGTGACAGAGTGCATAGGCATTCTAGTTTGAAGAACAGTTTTAGCAGGCAAAACATTTATGGCAGCTTTCCAAGTAAAAAGTTGAATACGATGAAGAAAATTAATTTTCCAAATGCACTTCCAAAGTTTCTAAATCCCAAGTAGGCAGATTTAGAAGAAAATATACCATTCTTCGAAAGCACCCAATCCCTCCTATCAGGAGTGCATAACTGGCTTAAGGGAATAGTGATGATCTTCTGAACAAAAGCATCATCAAAGTGAGTGTTTAATTTGTTTAAATTCCAAGATCTAGTAGCATCATCAATAAAGTAAGAGACTTTTACACAAGGCTCAGGAGGGACCAAAGGATTGGGGGTAGCCGATCCTAAAGTTGGGATCCATTTATCACACTAGGGATTAATAAATTTACCATCTCCAACAATCCAGGAAATAAAAAGCTTAATCATCTCTTTAATGGTGTGTCAGCATCTCTAAGTCCAAGAGCAATCACTAGGACAAGCATTATTAAGAAAATCAGTCCTAGGAAAATAACGAGCTTTCAACACAGTACCCAAAAGGCAGTCAGGGTTCTCTATGATTTTCCAAGCATTTATAGTTAGCATAACCAAGTTGGTAAGTTCTGATTTCCTAAGGCCAAGGGCACCTTCAGACTTAGGGGAACACAAGGCATCCCATCCCAGAAGATGAAGATTTTTGTCTTTAGGGTCAAAAGTATCTCCCCACCAGAATTGACAAAGGTGGGAATCCATCTTTTACAAAGGTGCTCAGGGATAAGAACGACACCCATTTGGTATAAAGGAATAGCTTGACCAACATGTTTAACCAAAGTAGTTATAGCAGCTTGATATAAAAGTCTATGGAGCCAAGAGGTAATCCTTACATCTACATCTTGGAGGATACCCATATGGGTCTGGATCTTAGAGGTATGAAAACTTATAGGGGTGCCAAGGTACTTTTCCCCTAAATCTCTATTATGGATATCCAGAATATTGGATAAATGGTTCATAAGAGGGATGGACAAATTTTTACTGAACAAAATACCAGATTTATCAAAGTTGATCTCATGTCCAGAGGCTAAGCAATACTTTTGAGGATAGTCTTTTATAGTTCTAAAATATTTCTCAGTAGATTTAGAAAACAAGAGGGAATCATCAGCAAATAAGAGATGTGTCATGCAAGGGGAATTCCTACAAACTCTAATTCCCTCTACTAAGCCTTTACTGGTAAGATTATCAATGTACGCAGATAAAGCTTCAGAGAAGATGATATAAAGATAAGGAGAAAGAGGATCTCCCTGTCTCAAGCCTCTCTCAGGTTTTATAAGACCAGTAGGATTAACATTCAATAAAACAGAATAAGAGACATTAGAAACACATTGTTGAATAAGATTAATCCAGTGATCAGAAAAACCCATTTTAAGTAAGATTTTACCAAAGAAAGACCATTCTAATTTATCATAAGCTTTAGACATATCAAGTTTAATAGCAGCAATACCCTCTTTCTATTTATGATGATTGATAGCATAGACATCCTCATTGGCTAGCATTATGTTATCAGATATGCTTCTTTTTAGGACAAAAGCACTTTGATTCTGGGATATAATATTATCCATAAGAGGTTTGAGTCTGTTAGCCATGGTTTTGGATAGGATTTTATAGATGAAATTACATAAGCCAATGGTCTGTATTGGGAGACTAATTCAGCCAGAGGGACCTTAGCGATCAAAGCAATGTTGGTGGTATTGAAAACTTTTGCTAGGTGACCAGTTCTAAAACAAGTTTGGTCATATCTATGACAGCTTCTCCAACAATATCCCAGTTTTTTTGATAAAACAATCATGTGAAGCCATCAGGGCCAGGAGTTTTTTTCCACCCATTTGAAAAACAGAATTTTTTATTTCCTCAGCAATGAGGGGGAGATTTAACAAGGAGTTATCCTCGGGAGAGAATTTGACAGGTATATTTTCTAAAATTTCATCTTGAAATTTCTGAGGATGGTAGGAGTAAAGAGTTATAAAGTAATCCACAAAAGAAGTTCCTATACTATTTCTATCAGTTAAAACAGTACCAAGGGAATTTTTTATCCAGTTAATGACATTCCTTTTTCTCCTAAAGAGAGTGACTATATGGAAATAGGAAGAGTTTATATCTCCTTCCAAGAGTCATATCTCTCTAGATTTATCTTTCCAGTAAAGCTCCTCAAGGTTGTACAAGTATTCTAATCTATCCCTTAATCTAGAGGTAGAAGAAGAGTCAGTAGGATTGGAAGTTTGGAGATCTGCCAGATCTTCTCTAGAAGTTTAGATATTGGTTTGAAGTATTTAAGTGCAACCTAATACTAAGTATTTACTTATAATGCATCCCTTGATCGAGTCGCACTTTGGTTTCTATACCATACAAAATTGATCAATCTCCGGGAGAAAAACAAAAACGATTCTAGTATATTTCTCTTAGTGAGGATTTCTAAGAATTAATTATGGAAGATGGTATTCTGCGCTCCCTTTACCGCCCCACTCTGCGCCCATCTGATGTGGCAAACTTAGCTGGCATAAAAGATGAAAAACACGTCAGACCAAAATTTCGCACTCTATCTTTTCTCTGTAAATTTTCTTCACAACTCTGATATATTTTCAGTTTAACATCCTCATGGATTCACAATCATGTCTTACAAAAATCATTTAAAAAACTTCCAAAATCTCGTTAATCCTCTTCAATTTAATAGCATTTTATTATCATTAGAATTTTCTTTCTCGACCTTCTTTTTCATCTTTAGATTTGATTAAGTCTGGTCGTAACAAAAAGCTTACACTAGATGAAACCATAGTTCTTCATTCTAAACAGATATAAGAAGAATTTTCGTATGGTTATAGTTGATGATCAACAAATTGGAATTATTAGTTAAGTACTTCCATAATCAATTTTAAAAAGACATGCTGCAAGAAAAAATCAATTTGAACTTTGAAGAAGAACATGATTATTTATCAGAAAATCTAACAAATTGTACCAGTCATTCATCCCCATTCCACCATGGAAATTAAACTAAGAAATCCTAATAGATCAATTACATAATTTGAATTGATCGCAGAACTAAAACAAAATAAAACAAACTCATGTTTTCAAATCGCTTGAATTGAACAAAGAGTTTTAGAAGAAACCCAAATCATCAGAGAGAAAACCCTTTAAATAAATAAATTCAATTAGGTTTAACTTCCACCTTCGGAACAATCTATAAAACCTTAATTTCTAATTTTATCTTAACCTAATTGTGATTGTATTCCTTGGTCGGAAAAAATTTCAACTAAAAGAAGCAGAAGACAGATTGGTACAAAAAACCGAAGAGAAAGGGAGAGCAAAAAAAGAAGAAAGATGAATGTAACTTTTATTTTTTTTCCTTTTTTTGTGTCTTCATGTACACATCATTTCCACCACATCAGTTGGGCGCAGAGTAGGGCGTAGAATGGGACTCCATGTAGCATTGCCGATTAATTATACTGTCTTTAATGATACTACGCTGAACTCTCTGAAGGAAGTTTTAGCAATATATTCTCGCTAGTCTAGACAAGCAGTGAACTTCACCAAGTCCTCTATATTTTCAGTAAATAGGTGAGTGAGAATGTTAAATATGAGGTGGTGCATTCACTCGGAGCTAAATCTATGTCTAAGAATGAAAAACACTTGGGTATAAATATTTTTTAACCAGAAAATAGCGACTTATCAGTTTCTAATTGTAAAAATGGAGGCTAAACTCGCAGGATGGAAATGGCACAAACTAAATCATGCTGGGGTGTCCTCACTCTTATTCCAGTTTACTTCATGGAGACGTCGATTATTCCAAAACGAGTTATTAACAAACTTACTCAAATTATTCCAGATTTCTGGTGGCGGCATGGTGAGCCTAACCATTCCATTTTATAAACTAGAAATGGTTTAACATTAGTAAATAGAGTGGTGGGATTGGCATTAGATCTCTGGTGTCGTTGAATAGAGTTATGGTTGCCAAGCTAGGTTAGCGGTTTCTTACTGAGCTTGAAGATCCTTGGGTGTTGTGAATACCAAATAATGGTTGTCCACGTGGCGCTCGTTCATCAGTCGGATATGAAGTAGCAGAGTGGACCCTTAAGTATTGATAAACCCGCAATGCACCCAATCATACTTAAAGTTGTTTTATCTCATCACGAGGTAGGCAAAGATCAACGGTGGTAGATGAGATATAGAGCGTAGCTTAGGCACGTTGAGGTGTTTGCACGTCAGAGACGAATGAGAGGTCGACTCAGCATTAAATGCAACGCTAAAGAGGACTGGCGCATGTTTATCTCTCACACGGGGTCGATAACGTGGCACCCTTTGGATGGACGAGGTCAGCGTCTTACGAAAGTACAAGATTGAACAAAGACCATCAGATCTCGCTGGAGTGGAAGACAGCAAAGATGTCCATGATGGAGAAGGTGCTATAAATACTCAGCCTCTTCTCCAAAGAAGGGACATGCAATTACTAAGAAAGAGAACTAGGAAAAGCTTATACTTGTATTGAATACTTAGAGATTTTGTTCTTGCATGTACTTCTGTTTGGCTTGATTTCATTCCTCTCATAGTATTTAAAAGCTTGTAACCATACTCAAACCTTAGTAACAATCACTACTCATTACCCCGTGGACGTAGGCGAAAGCCGAACCACGTAATCTCGCGTGTTGATTGTTAACTTAGCAGCATTTACTTTATTATTATTGTGGTAGCTAGTTTATCTTTATTATTCTAGTTATATGCTCTACGAACATACCTTTTATTACTCACATACCGACTCTCCTGAGGTGTCTTTACTTCGTACCACAAGGTCACCTGAGTAGATTGAATTACGTAGACTATCGGGAAAATTAGTAGTCACAGTTTGGCGCTTGAAACAGGCTTAGAAGTTTTAGTTTTTCGCCATTTCATCATTGTTTTTCTTTAGATCTTCTTTACAAGGTCGGATCTAGGAGTTGGAGAGATAGATATCACTTCCTAGTGAGGAGTTATCTTTCTTTTACAAGTTACTGAAGTCATAATACTCAAAAGTCTTGAAAACTCACGGATCTACAAACTAGTGAAAAAAGGGTGCTCCTAGAAGCATAAAGGTTATTTTCACGTAGCATACTTTGCATGAGCACATATCCTCTGGATCTGAGCATCTCTGATTACCAGGGAATCTCTTAGCGTTTAAAAAAGTGTTTTTATTCCAGTTTTGTTTCAAAACGAGGAATCTTTGAAAATCGTCAAGTTTTCCAAAGCATTTTTATCGTCTTGCATTACTTTTTTCATCTGAGAATCATTTATGAGATAAGTCCCAGCAATTTGACAGTTCTATTAGATACGAACTCAGAAAAGTTACGACGCCATCTTTGCAGATAAAAGCATTAACTATTACTATAACAAAGGTATACGCAACATACCATACTTGTATCCTTTTCTACATGCAGGAAGATATTCCTTAGAAAATGGACAAACCAAGCGATATACCGTCGAGCTCTGCTATCACACGCGGGAGATCTCATACCTTGGCACGTACCACCCTAAGGAGCGAAGATGAGGATTTTCAAAGCGAAGCAGCACGAAGGATAGGAGCAAAAGGACCACCTGTTCGTGCAGAAGTAATGAGACAATCATTAGGAGTCCAACCACTTTTTGGGATGCCTTTACACCAACCATCAATCATTACGCAACCTCATGCTGCTAACGAAGGTCGTGTACAACCCATCCCCGACACCATAGGTGGGTTGGGAAACCTAACACCATTGGTGGACCCTGATGCCCCGATCATAGAGGTTGCGGGAGAGGATTCCCAGAATCCTGTCTAAACCACACCCCAAGGGGAAGAGATCCAAATGAAGAGCAACTGGCAGCTCGAGTAGCAGCGTTGTTGCAACACAATAATATCAAGATGATGCCATACTTGTCATGGCACAAGAGAACCAAAATATGAAGAATCGGTTAGAGGACAAGTTGAAGGATCCCGTGCACCACCTATTCAGCGAAAGCATGATCAGGAGGAAATTTCAGGAACCAACAGAAGGTAACTTCGTCCCCAAAGACCACACCCTCTCATAGGGGAAATGCCATCAAGAAACAAGCACATTGAGGTTGACCTCGGTTATCAACCAACGCAATCGTACTACACAGAAACATTGTACAGGGATCCAGCAAAGTTGAAATGGTAGTGGAACAAAGGGAACAAATGAGAAAAGAAATTCAAAACCTAAAGAAAGGTTACGCAGGAACACGCCAAGAGGAAGTACTTCAGGAGGCTAAAACATCTCCGTAGACATCCTACCTGTTGAACGAACCTATACCCGTCAAGTGTCCCTTACCTACGTTCCAGCAATACGATGGTACAACTGACCCTGTTGTGCACCTAAGATATTACACCCGCATACTAGCCTATTGGGAAAAGGATGATGTTGTTTTATGTAGGTTTTTCCCAGCAAGTATGAAAGGATCCGCACTAATATGGTACGATAACCTACCAGCGAACTCCGTAGACTCGTTTGATCAACTATCAAGTGTATTCCTGGAAACGTACATATAGAACAAAACAATGAAGGCCGGTTTGGATTGCTTATTTTCCTTGTCCATCAGTCTAAGGGAAACATTGCAGTAGTACACTGAAAGGTGGCAGAGGATATGTCAAGCAATCGGAAAGGTTAACCCCGTGATCAGCATTAACTGTTACAAATATGGTTTGGATAGAACATCTGCTATCTTCGTAGAATCTTACAACTGAACCATTGAATCCGAAGGGGAGCTAAGGGTCATCCAAACCGCTTCATTAGGCTAGAGGAAATTCAAAAAGACAACCCAAGGGCTCAGATCAAAGGAGCAATACCAGTGTGAAGCATAAATTCATTCGAGCCAATCCCCGAATCCAACAAGCAAAGTGGGGAAGCAGCAGGTAGATCTGGCCCAAGGGATAAAAAACCAAGGTACGAAGACGAGAAGCTAAGAGAAGATTTCACTGATAAGGTCTTCACCAAACTCAACACAAATGTTACTCAAATTTTGAGAAAAGAAAGAGAAAAACCTGATTTCCCGAATCCAAGCACCAAAGGAAAGCAACAGGAAAAAACGAAGGAGTCCAAAAACTACTGCGAATATCATCAGTTTCTACGGACACACAACAGATAACTGCAAGCACCTAAGGCATACCATACAAAGGCTGATTGACAAACGTAAGCTCATAGAATATATCTAGCAACCAACAACAACCTTAGCACCATCCCAAAAAAGATTCCAACTACCTGAGGACGGGAAATTTCTGAACATGATCACCTATTCAGAAAAAGCCCCATCCTCGTTACCCGGAGACATACTTGAGTTAGCACGTAACCGAAGAAAAATCGAATCCCATGGAGTATTCAAGATCACAGGACCTTCTACAATAAATGAGAGGATTGGATGGCAACTCCGCTGATATTTTCAGTAAAAGACATTAACCAAGAAGTCGAGATGTACAACGACCCATTAGTAATAACACTTCCTATACATGAGTGGAATGTAACGAAGGTCCTCATAAACGTGGAAGATTGTTAAATTTTTTGTTTTATGAACCATTCCAAAGGATGGGCCTAAAAGACGAGCAAATGGAATCATTTACTTGTATTGTCTATGGCTTCAATGGCGCTGCATCTAGGACAAAAGGAGAAATTATTCTGCAGGTCAGAGAAGGCCCCATGATAAAAACTGCCAGATTTTGCGTGGTCAATGCACCATCACCCTACAATGTAATCATGGGGAGGCTGTGGGTTCATCGCTTGTGAGTAACTGCTTCGACATACCACCAATACCTCTGTTTTCCAACACCTATGGGTGAAATGGAAATCAAAGGAGATCAGCAGGATGCATGAATGTGCAACTTAGCAGAGGTAAGAATGAATGAAGAACGAATGGCTACGTAACAAAATTCCAAGAAAAGAAAAAGGGAGGAGGCTAAGGACAGAAAATCCGTAGCCCCCAGTGCAGCAACCATCGCTGCAGGAAACGAAGCCAGCACCTCCGTGGATAGCCCTACAGAAGTATCAACCAAATACCAATTACAGAAAGTCACACCTCTCCAACCTCAAAATCCAACTTTCACACCAGTAGAACCAACGAAAAATATCAACATGCGATCATCAGAAGACCCAAAAATGATAAACATTGGTACGCTACTAGAAGAGGGAGAGGAAGTGAAGCTGCAGTAGATGCTCAAAGAATACACAGATATCCTAAGGTGGTCTCACACCATCTTAGGATAAAACCAGAGCAAAAACCATTCAAGCAATGCATTAGAAAGGTAGCATAAGTTTATCACGAATATGTGGAACAAGAGCTACAAAAGCTTTTAAAAGAAGGATTCATAAAAGAAGCTAAGTATCCCACTTGGGTATCAAACATGGTCATCGTACCAAATAAGAACAGGGGTTACGTATATGCATAGACTTCAACAACTTGAATAAAGCGTGTTCTAAGGACAGCTACCCGTTACCCAATATTGACCAATTTGTCAATGCTACTGAGGGGCATGAAAGGCTTTCTTTTATGGATGGCTACTCCGGATACAACCAGATTTCTTTGGCTGAGGAGGACCAAGAGCACATTACATTTTTTACCCCACGCGACCTTTATTGTTATACAAGGATGCCTTTTTGGATAAGAAACACAGGGGAAACATACCAAAGACTTGTAGACAAGATATTTAAACAATGGATATGAAATATTTTGGAAGTATACGTTTATGATATGTTGGTAAAAAGAAAACAATCCAAGAACCACTTAGACGATTTAAGGGAAATTTTTGAAGCTATGAGAAACTGTCGCATGAAGGTGAATCCAGAAAAATGCACCTTCAGAGTAACATAAGGAAAATTCTTTGGATACCTAGTGACCAAAAGGGGTATCGAGGTAGATCCTGAGAAGGTTAGGTAAGTAATGGAAATGCCATCACCAAGAACTTTAAAATAAGTCCAAAATCTAAATGGAATGTTAGAAGCCAAGGGAAGATTCATTGCCCGATCATCCGATAAATACAAATCCTTATTCGACACACTAATAAAGGGCATTCTTTTCATGTGGACTATCGAGTGCGAACAAGCCTTCCAGAAGATAAAAGAATACTTAGCATCCATACCTATTCTTTAAAAGCCAGAGCCAGGTGAGGTACTAACTCTTTATCTTGCAACTACTAACAATGCTATCAGCGCATTACTAGTGCGAACGTAAGCTTGAGAAGAAAAACCAATTTATTACATCAACAAGTCCCTCAGTTCAGCGGAGAAGAACTACGCCAAAATTGAACAACTTTGTAGATGGTGGATTTTCGACAAAGGCTAAAATCGTAAACCCATAATTATACGAACTTCTGATCCAGCAATCAGACGCAAGTATTGAGACATGAGTCTCTCATCGAATCTCTGACTGAGAATACTTTCTCTCAGAGTACATGCGGATATGTAGTCTCTCGGATGGACAACGACATATCTCAATGAATACTGAAAACTTCAGTAATTATTTCTATATAGAATCACGAGATTGACGGATCCTAGACAGCTTGCTCTACTAGTATAGAGCGGTAACGTCTTCAGGATATAAATAACAAGTTTTCCCTGACTATATAAAGGATATGAAGCTCCAGCAAGCTCATGTCAGAATAATTAATGCTCCTAGACAGCTTGCTCTGCTAGTATAGAGCCATCAGTTAATTATTCTTAAATTCTTGGATTCATCCACTGAATTTCCGAAAATATTCAAATATTTTCGCAATATTTCATTACTTCAGTCTATGGTTCTTCCCAGCAGAATTCCATGGGTTAGTAATAAATATTCAACACACGGGCATCTGAACTACCTCTGAGTAAGCCTCAGCTCAAAAGGTGCAAGTGTACTCAACGATAATACACTAACAATCACCGCACGAACGAGTATTTCAAAATACGACGAAACGATGAACCTATGCAAAATAGGAAAGAAAATAATAAATAATTAAAATATTGACCAAGGCGCTAAGGGATTGGGCTCATCGACCGGCCGGCCGTGCCGTGGCCAATCCCATGCCAGTTTTGTATTTTATCATATTGTTTGTTATTTTCCTTAATCTTATGAAAATCCTTTCATTTGAACAAATATCCTTCGTTTTGAGGAAACTCCTCAGTTTCATGGTGTTTCCTTCACACCAAGGAAATAATATAAAATTGGGAAAAACATTGTGGGGTCGTGATTATTGGCCAACCGGCCATGCCTTGATCCCGGCCGGCCCCACACCTCATGGTTCCTAATTATTTTATTATTATTTTCCTAATCTCATGAAAACTCCTTAATCTCATGGTATTTTCATAAATCCATGAAAAATATAATATAAAATTAGGCAAACCCGTGGGACTGGGCCCAAGCCGGCCGACCATGCCCTAACCGGTCCCACACTCCCTTTATTTTATTATTACTATTTTAAGGTTTCCTTGATCCCATGAAATTTCTTGATGTCATGGTATTTCTCTCAAATTATGAAAATTCCTTCAAATCATGGAAAAAATACATAAAATTAGGGAAAACGCACGGGACCGGGCCCCAGCCGGCCGGCCATGCCTCTGCCGGTCCCACACGCCCTTATTTTATTATTTTTTAATATTATTTGCTTCCTTGATCCCATGGAAACTCTTTCACTTCAAGGAAACTCCTTAATTTCAACAAATTCCTTATTTCATGATATATTCATAAATTCATGAAAAATAATATAAAATTAGGAAAAGCACCACGGGACCGTGGTCACTGGCCGGCCGGCCATGCCTTGGCCTCAGCGGTCCCACGCTTCAATATTCCTTCATTTTATAATTATTTTCCCTCGTCTCATGAAGTTTCCTCAGTTTCAGCAAAACCCTGATTTTGTCATTTTTTATCTAATGGTTGCTCAAACGCACGCCAGAAAATAGCAAAATTCTCAGGACTGAGATACTGACGTGTTGGCGACGTGATCATGTTACCCTGACCGACCAAGGTTGTCTCTTTGGCTTGTAAGAAGTCGGTCCCACGTATTTTCACGATTTGACCTAATTTGCACAATTGCACGTATTAGGTTCAAAACTCTTCCAAATAATTTTGGAATTTCATGAAGTGATTATCATTCGATCCCACGACCATCCAGGGTCGGTTTCATGACCCCTTGATCGGTCTCTCACTTCTCCATAATTAATTAGGTTTTATCACCTAAGGCTCAGACGAGCATTTTTCGAATAAATGTTTAAACCAGCATTTAATCATTCTTTCATCAACAAATCACCAACTCTTCAAGAGATCTTGGTATTTTGCTCACGCGAGCATATGGACGCTACATAATCGATCCATGGTCTCATGTAGTCGGTCCTCCTTCGTTCCATGGTTAATTCTCAAATAAACCATCAATTGATCAAATTAGGGTTTCTGAGTCCAAGGATCATAATTCCATATTCGAACACTAATAACTTTACGATTATCTCATGATCAGTATTCTTATTTATTATGCTCGGTTCAACTACTAGTATACTAATTAATGTTTTATTTTGGTCACGCTACCAATAAATTCATCAGACGAGCAACACTTGCTCAGATGAGCAATATTTGCTCAAACCAAGGAATATTGGTTCAACTTCTTGCAGTGCATCTGTGTGAGGTTGAACATTTCGCTCGGTTCAAGGAGTCTCCTCCGTACGGTTGTCTCCTCAATCCCGTGAAAACCAACAAATCGTTTTTCCCCATCTACAGATTGGCAACCACAGTGGGAGATCATTCTCTCGGTTGCAATCTCAAGCTTTCACAAGATGGTTGATCTTAGGTCACGTACGATCGCAGATCCTAACACAAACGATGGTAGCACCAGCAACAACAACAATGAGGATATCCCGGAAACTATTTCGGCCTCTAACACTGTCGGTGATGATATTACTCCTTATCATGCCAACACGGAAGGTCATCCTTTGTTCGGCCGACACCCTGAGGAAGTCATAGGAAACCCACCACCTACCATTGCTGATCTCATCAAAGTGCAAGAGACCCTTTCACATAATCAAACCGATATGGATACTACACAGAAAGAGATGTTTAATTATCTGAAGATTCTCACTGACAAGATGTCAGAGAAAACTCAAGAAAAAGGAAAAGAGAAGGAAAAATCCTCAGACGCTGATCCTGAGGTAATTCCGACTCATACAGTGGATGATGATGAAGTCTGCAAAGCTGCAGACGATCCATCAGCGAATGAGTCATCAAACTTCATCACTCGGGAGGATTTGGAACTCCTTCTGGAGAACAGTGGGAAGGGAAAGACCCCGCATGTCCATCATCACCAACCTCCATATCCTGTTGCTACTCATAAGATTCCTCTTCCTAAAGGTTACATCTCTCCAACCTTTACTTTGTAAGATGAAACCGGCAATGCTCGAGAACATGTTTCTCGGTTCCTGGAAGCTTTGGGTGAACATGAGCATAACCATGTTGTTCGTCTCAAAGAATTTTCAAAATCCTTGAAAGGCAGGGCATACACCTGGTATAACAACATCGTACCAGAAACTATCAACAGTTGGGGAGAAATGGTTAATGCTTTCTATAGAAAGTATTTCTTTGTTTCAGAGCAAGTCACCCTCTCTGATCTCGGAAGGATGTTTCAAAAGAACACAAAACATCCTAACGACTATGTGAAGAAGTTCAGAGTTCAAGCATTGGATTGCCATGATCCGAATGTCACAGAACAACAACTTGTGGACCTATGCATCAATGGAATGATTCCAGTTTACAGAGCCTTATTGGAGAATCTCAGGTTCCGGACTTTCTCAGAACTCCATGAAGCAGCCAAGAGGTCGGCAACTACTGCACCTGCTCTGCTAGAAAGGATTAAGACTGCAAAAGCTGAAGAACCACGAGAGACCAGGGGCGAAAGCAGACGTTTTATCAACAAACAATACAACCTTCAAACTTCCATAAATGTTGTTGCGGAAGGGAGCAAACGGAAAGCTGAACCACAACGTAAACATACTTCCTCAACCTCTTCAAAGGCGCAAAAGAAGGATAATTTGCAAGCTCCTCCGAAACACATGGAAGATCCAGAAGCACCTGATTTCCCCTGCTCCATTGAAGAATTTATCGAATTACTGGACGCCTGGATTCAAGACGGTGCAATCAAAGTTGTCATATGTCAAGAAGGAACCAACTGAAGAGGCCATGGAAAATCCTCGCTATTGTCGCTTTCATAGATTTGTCAGCCATCCCACAAGTGATTTCAAAACTTTGAAGCGTATATTTAAGGAAAAAGTCGAATCGGGAGAACTCAATTTGGGGACTGAAGGAGTACATAGAGATCTCCTTCCCTTCAGAACCTTCACTCTTTCTGAACCTCCCGTCAAAGAGGCAGTTCAATCCTCAATTAAGCACATCTGCGAATTGATATACTTATCAAAGCTCAAAGGAAAGACATGTTTATTGCATTAAACCAAATCGTGTCAGGCAAGCGTCTACTGATTCAAGAGACATTTACTGAGCCTCCAGCGACGGACAAAGAAATGTATGACTGGGGACTACTCACCACAGTGCACATCAAAGGAAACGAGTTCAAGAGAGCATTTGTTGATGTCGGCAATGCCGTCAATATCATCCCTCTGAAAACTCTCAGAGCCGCTGGCATTACTCGACAGGAAGCTACTCATGCACCCATGGGAATCAAAGATCACAAAGGAGTTTCCAGAGACGCGTACGGCTACGTCATGCTCAAAGTCAAAGAAAATTTGGTCTGCACTGAGACCAAGTTTTACATAATCCGAGAAGATCCAGGATATGACATGATTCTTGGACGCACATGGATTCATGATGGGAAGGTGACACTGACACCTTCAATTACACATCTCTCCGCTGAAGAAACCTCTGACTCAGGGGAAGAAAAAGAAGATATCTCACCATTTGAGTATCTGGAGGAGGTCAAAGCCTTGACAGAACTTACACGCAAGCCTGAGGAACATCCAAACGCTTTCGTCAAGAGATTTCGCACTCAGGCAAGTCTTATTCCTTCTCATGTACCCATATCGTCAGTTTTCAAATATGCTTATTTGGTTCAAGGGCTTCACTTCGCAAACAATTTAGCAATTGCAAAATGCTATGAGTGGATAATTTCGCCTCAGCAATATTACACCCAATGGTTGGATTCAGAACTTCTTCAGGTTGATCATCCAATCAAGAGATCCATTGCGGAGGATGTGGCTAAGCATGACAAACATTATGAAGGATACTCCTTTCTGCACGAATGTCCATATGTGCCTCAGCCACGGAATTTCGTCACACGAGGAATTCTGAATCAACAGAAGATATTCAAAGCGTGGTCGACCAAACCTAACAAATTTCTTGACGGGGACCTGGTTTTCAAAGCAGCTCAGCATGGTCTTCATTCTACAAGGAAATCCAATTGGGAAGGACCATTTATGGTTGCTAAGTCCATAACCGGAGGATACTACAAACTGATCAACACAGATGGCAGAACCCTACCAGTAATTCATGAAAATTGGCTTAAGGCGTTTGTGTGAAATTATCAAACATTTGAGGTACTGGGTGTTTAAAGCATTCATGACGTCTGGATTTGGCATTTAGGATTTTCTTTCATTGTATTTCAATTCCTCCAAAATGTTTGCAATACTTGCAATCAGTATTTGAATTAAGCAATTTATCAAAATTCAATTCATATTTCTTAAAGGAAAATCTCTATCAAATCAAAAAGAAAATCCTTAACCATCTACCAATCAAAACCAGCTAATATCAAAACCCAAACAAAAACCTCACATCTCACAGATGTTCAGAAGTTCAAGAGATCATGAAAAAGGAAATCAAAAAAAATCAGCAAAAAAGGATTTTTGCTCCTCTGCATCCTTCAAGTCCTACAAAGCCGCCTTCTCCTTGTTCAACTCTTCATTCAGCCTGGCAATCTTGTCTTCTTTCTCCATCACATCATCATTGGGAAAGGGTATGTTGTTCTCACATGAGTCCTTGATAGTGTTCATTTGCTTACGAAGCCACTTCACATTGAAGCCAAGTCTTTCTGAATTCTCCAAATTAAACTCCCAATCAAAGATTATATCTAGAGTCACAGTATTTCTGGCCCTAGTGCATATATCACTCACGACACGCAAGATAATACCTACTTGCATTATTAAGGCATAAGCACGTCCAGGGTTCTTATCAACGATCATGTGACCAAACTTCTTCCATATTTTCTCATACAAGCCTGCATATCCAATGGGAACGCTGAATCCACCAACTAGTTCATGATACGGGAGTGAATCATCAAATGGAGTATCAATAGAAACTCCTGCACTTGGATATTCATGCACCACTATGCGGTCCTCAATTACTGGGGCAGCTTCTACAATCATGGCAACAATATTCTCTACCGGTGTTTCAGTTTCTTCTATCACTGAAGCAGCAACAATCTGGGTTTCCACAACTTCAGTGACAACCTTCTCATGGCCTTTAAGTGCAGGTATGGTTGTCTCTTCATAAATAACTCCAGGGCAGTTCGAGTTATCCTCATTGGTTTCAATATCCTCAACTTCGGTATTTGACACCTAATACGAAGTTTACATGAGGTTAGAGTCACTTAAGCATGAAACCAAGTGAGATTATAAAATATAGTATAAAATAAATGCAACATCATCAAATTTCATGATTATGCACCCAAGGCACGAGCAAATAGCATGAAAGTCATGAAGATACGTTTTACGGTAACCTCGTCTGAAGAAACTGTACTCTGCCATGTACTAGAAGACGAACTGGGAGCAATATAAAAGGAATCTGAAGATGGTTTATATACCATTCTCTTAGTATGGATGTCCTCTACAACATGTCAAAATTTCATAACAATCCGATGAACGAGCAAGGAGATGTGGCTAAACTATCGAGAAACATACCATCTGAAAAAGTTCTGAAAGTCTCCTGGAAGTTTACTATTTCACCTTTTTCAGGCCCTGAACGTGCTCAAAACTTAAAACTCTTTTTTGGTAAAGCTTGGAAATTTTCCGGGCTTGAATATTCATATGCAGATCATGAAAATCCGACTCCAGATAAGGGTTTTACGGCGTTTTTGCTAAAACACTGAGTTCTGAATTTTCTGACGACGAATTTCGACTAAGTTTTTCGTGTATACACATGGATTCTCATTCATTCATTCACAAATCAGTACTTTCATACTTCTATGAAGAGGATTCAAGACATGTACTTACTTGGGGAGTCTCCTAAGTATTCGAGGAATTGGGATTATCCGTGTTAACGACAAGGAGCTCATTACTTCTATTCGGCTTCGATTCTTTGGAAGTGCCTTCGTCTCTATTCTCAGAGGATGGTCGAGTATCAGCATTCTCCGTCTCCATGACGACATCCTCCTGGACACATCCTCAACAATCAACATTTTATCTAAAAAGCATCATAATTGAATATGCGAAGGGATACTTACGGCTTCTTCTTCATCGCTCAATCAGGAATTGTTGCAGGAAACCGAAGACCATCGATACTTGATGGAGTAAAATTCTGCAACAGAATAACAACATTGGTTTCATGATCCTAATAATGTGGGCGAGAAAAAGTACAACAAGGGGAATACCGAGAACTCACCAAAGAACCAACTGGGGACTTTATGGTATTAGGTAACAGCTTATAACTTTTGTTCCCTTCTCCACCGTGAACAATCGCTTCAGTTTCTGAGAAATCTACACGGATTCGAGGTCTTACATTACGACCGTCCTGTGGTAAAATTCAGTAACATAATTAGAATACAGTTCTCATAATTTCATGAAGATTATACGAAGAAACATACCTGAGAAGACCCTGGAGACGATTTTCGTTTATCACCAGAGAGATACTTCAATCTTGGTCGACCAGAAATCATCTCAGTAGAAGGAGGATCCTTCACTGGAGGCTGACCAGCCATCACGTAATCACGCAATCGCTGAAGTTGTTGATCCCAAAAGTCTATAACCTGGAGTTACATATGCAAATCTCTCGGAGCAAGGGAACCAGTAATTACTTCCTTCCACATGAGTATGGTCTAAATGGGTTCTAAGTTGTTCAACTGATGGCTTCCTCCTTCGAAAAGTTGGAATACACTGATCCATACCCATTTGTCGAGCTGCTCTGTCAATATTATATTCCTCCACTGAGAGTCCTCCGTATATAGCCGATATCAAATGACCAGGGGTGCAACTCAACATGAAGGATCTTTCGCTATCACTCAGATTTGCACCAGACATCAGCATCACACTCTCTCCAGTATTGAAAGTTGTTGGCTGGGAAACATAAGCAGAAACTGACACCCACGGGCGGAAGTTGAACTCAGATTCATCATCCAACACATCAATGAGGCGTGCTTTAGACCGGGGCTGCTTTGTAGACCAACGCATGATCCTGGCATTATCTTTTTCAGAGAAAATGTGACGAGCATCAGCATTCGGTCCTTGCAAAATATTACGTGGAATAGGCGCATAATTCTTAAAGTGCTCCCACATCAGAGCTTGAAGGAACATCGTATTGGCATAGCACTCAATCTTCATAAATCCATTCGATACACTGGAGTCTATAACCAAGGAGTCTAAGTTAGAATACAAAGAACCCAGGAACATGCTACCTATTGGGGGTTTCTCACCTTGAGCCATCTTGACAGCAAAGGGGATCACGAAGGGCTTCAACAAATTTCCACTGTCTTCAAATATGTCTCTCAACAGCCATAAACATAAGAAAGCAGCAATGGGTAACATACCGTCGATGGGTTTATCAGAAATCTCGTCCTTTGGCCACCAACGTGTCAACCAATGAGCATAGCACCCTTTACTGCCAGATGCCTTATTCACTTCCTCCATTGCAGCTGTCAAGATGTTGGAAATTGCAGTCTCCTCATCTGAAAGATCTCCAGAGAGATAGCCGGTGATTGGGAGATGCATCAAAGAAGCCACATCCTCTAAGGTAACAGTAAACTCTCCCCATCTGCATATAAAGGTGTGAGTGGGAATACACCAACGAGCAAGTAGAGCCACAATACCTCTCGCATCATGGAAAATGAATAAGTCTCCAGAAGCCTGAATAGCTCTCGTCACTTGCGCCTGATCGAGCATAGCCCTGACATGAGGGAAACCCAGCATGTGTCTCGCCCATCCAGAGAACTTTTCCAAAGGTCGTCGAGAAAGCTTAAACTCTATGATTGATGCAAGGAAGATCCCTCGTTCAAGACAAAACCGGATCACTGTCTTAGGAGTCACCAATTTCTTCTGAGTAACATTTCTGGGATTTATCAGAAGACGATACACTAGAGATTTGAGATGATTCTCAGTTTCCTGCTCAACCTCCGCAAAAAATGCATCATCTATATTCGGGACATTCTTAATTCCAGGAGTTTCATCCTCTTCTTCGCCAACGGAAGTCTCATCCATACATGTTCCATCTCTGGAGATATCATCATCAATGCACATTTAATCTCTCGAAGCATCATTCGCCTGGGAGTTGGACATTTTGCGGAGTAGCTGTAAAATTCACACTACATTCTACTTCAGAATGTCGCCCAGATATAAATCAAGGAAGTACAAGCATCTAATGGTAACTCTTAACTCTTACCTTTTACGCTTCCAGTAACGATAGTGATAGTAATGCTAGAGTTAACACCTCAGAAATCGTTCGTTTCTTCGAAACCTACAAAAGACGAACGAAACTCAGATTTTTCATAAAATCATGAACATCTCCATTGCGTGAACATTTACCATGGAATTATAAAAACTAAAACATTATTTCATCATAAATAATTGCTTACTTTGAACATTACTCGAAATCAAACTTGGTTTTTGAAAATACATATATACGAAGACGGGAACAATAACTCACGTTTTCGTTTTGTGAGTCACAAATCACGCAAAAGAAAAAAAATCCGTGGAGCATGTCACGGTTTTGTTTACAAAAATATTTTTCGTTCGACAGACCACGATCTTACATAAAAAAAATCTCTCTTTTCCTTCGTATTGTCATCTGTCTTTAAAACGAAGGTTTATTTCAATTTTGTGAAAGCTCACACCTTATAAGATAAAGTTTTGATTTACATGAAATCTCATAAACAAAATTTTATCACTGGACACAAGTCCACATATAAAAAAAAAAATCTCCTTTATCGTTATTCTTTAAGACGAGGGTTTATTTCGGTTTTGTGAGAATTCACTCCTTTTACGATAAAACCTTGGTTCTCATGAAAGCTCATAAACTAAGTTTTATCACTGGACCTAAGTCTATACAAAAAAAAAATCTCTCCAAAATCAGGGATTATTAATAGTTTCTAAAACTAACAATCAAACGAACATATGTTTTCAAAAACGAGGGTTTTCAATGAAACTCACACTCATATATGCACATGTATATAATTTTATTATGATCAAGGCATGAAAAACTCATGAAAATCATAAATATCGGCAAAAAAAAACAAAAACGGACTTACCTGGCCGGTGGCCGGAATTGGCCGGCCGGACGATCGGCGGTGGTCGGACGGCGGCGAAGCTCCGACATTTTTTTACTTTCTTTGCTCGGGCGTGAAGGAGTTGGAGGGATTAAGGTGCTGGTCGTGTGAAGGAGAAATAAAAAAAAAAAAAAAAAAAAAAGGAGGGATTGATTCCTTTTATATCAATTTTTATTTCCAAAACCTTATTTTGCAAGGATTTCCTTATTTGGGCCCGACCCGCGAATCCTAAACGACCAAGGTTCCATCGTCCAAACCAGCGGTTCAACGCCACTTTGTGCTCATCAAACGATGCTCTATCATACCACTGAGATCTTCATTCAAGTCATGGTATGCTCGCACTACCAAAATCCGGTAACGTCTTAACTTACGACTAAGTTCAATTACTTATATTGTTTATGACCGGAAAATCACCATTCAATGTTGACTGAGGAACTCACTAAGTAGGGGACTTAATGTAGATGGTAGATTTTCGACAAAGGCTAAAATCGTAAACCCATAATTATGTGAACTTCTGATCCAGCAATCAGACGCAAGTATTGAGACACGAGTCTCTCATCGAATCTCTGACTGAGAATACTTTCTCTCAGAGTACATGCGGATATGTAGTCTCTCGGCTGGACAACGACATATCTCAATGAATACTGAACACTTCAGTAATTATTTCTATATAGAATCACGAGATTGACGGCTCCTAGACAGCTTGCTCTGCTAGTATAGAGCAGTAACGTCTTCAGGATACAAACAACAAGTTTTACCTGACTATATAAAGGATATGAAGCTCCAGCGAGCTCATGTCAGAATAATTAATGCTCCTAGACAGCTTTCTCTGCTAGTATAGAGCCATCAGTTAATTATTCTTAAATTATTAGATTCATCCACTGAATTTCCGAAAATATTCAAATATTTTCGCAATATTTCATTACTTCAATATATGGTTCTTCCCAGCAGAATTCCATGGGTTAGTAATAAATATTCAACACACGGGCATCTGAACTACCTCTGAGTAAGCCTCGGCTCAAAAGGTGCAAGTGTACTCAACGATAATACACTAACAATCACCGCATGAACGAGTATTTCAAAATACGACGAAACGATGAACCAATGCAAAATAGAAAAGAAAATAATAAATAATTAAAATATTGACCAAGGCGCTAAGGGATTGGGCTCATCGACCGGCCGGCAGTGTCGTGGCCAATCCCATGCCAGTTTTATATTTTATCATATTTTTTGTTATTTTCCTTGATCTTATGAAAATCCTTTCATTTGAACAAATATCCTTCGTTTTGAGGAAACTCCTCACTTTCATGGTGTTTCCTTCGCACCAAGGAAATAATATAAATTGGGAAAAACATTGTGGGGCCGTGATTATTGGCCAACCGGCCATGCCTTGATCCCGGCCAGACCCACACCTCATGGTTCCTCATTATTTTATTATTATTTTCCTAATCTCATGAAAACTCCTTAATCTCATGGTATTTTCATAAATCCATGGAAAATATAATATAAAATTAGGCGAACCCGTGGGACCGGGCCCAAGCTGGACGGCCATGCCCTAGCCGGTCCCACACTCCTTTTATTTTATTATTATTATTTTAAGGTTTCCTTGATCCCATGAAATTCCTTGATGTCATGGTATTTCTCTCAAATTATGAAAATTCCTTCAAATCATGGAAAAAATACATAAAATTAGGGAAGACGCAAGAGACCGGGCCCCAGCCGGACGACCATGCCTCAACGATCCCACACGCCCTTATTTTATTATTTTTTAATATTATTTGCTTCCTTGATCCCATGGAAACTCTTTCACTTCAAGGAAACTCCTTAATTTCAACAAATTCCTTATTTCATGATATTTTCATAAATTCATGAAAAATAATATAAAATTAGGAAAAGCACCACAGGTTCGTGGTCACTGGACGGTCGTCCATGCCTTGGCCTCAGCAGTCCCACGCTTCAACATTCCTTCATTTTATAATTATTTTCCTTCATCTCATGAAGTTCCCTTAGTTTCAGCAAAACCCTGATTTTGTCATATTTTCTCGAATGGTTGCTCAAACGCACGCCATAAAATATCAAAATTCTCAGGACTGAGACACGGACGTGTTGGCGACGTGAGCATGTTACCATGACCGACCAAGGTTGGCTCTTTATCTTGTAAGAAGCCGGTCCCACGTATTTTCACGATTTGACCTAATTTGCGCAATTGCACGTATTAGGTCCAAAACTCTTCCAAATAATTTTGGAATTTCATGAAGTGATTATCATTCGATCCCACAACCATCCAGGGCCGGTTTCATGACCCCTTGGTCGGTCTCTCACTTCTCCATAATTAATTATGTTTTATCACCTAAGGCTCAGACGAGCATTTTTCGAATAAATGATTAAACCAACATTTAATCATTCTTTCATCAAAAAATCACCAACTCTTCAAGAGATCTTGGTATTTTGCTCACGCGAGCATATGGACGCTACATAATCGACCCACGGTCTCATGTAGCCGGTCCTCTTTCATTCCATGGTTAATTCTCAAATAAACCATCAATTGGTCATCAATTGATCAAATTAGGGTTTCTGAGTCCAAGGATCATAATTCCAGATTCGAACACTAATAACTTTACGATGATCTCATGATCAATATTCTTATTTATTATGCTCGGTTCAACTACCAATATACTAATTAATGTTTTATTTTGGTCACGCTACCAATAAATTCATCAGACGAGCAACACTTGCTCAGATGAGCAATATTTGCTCAAACCAAGGAATATTGGTTCAACTATCAATACTCAACAATTCATCAGATGAGCAATACTTGCTCACCTCAACGTGAGAATTATACCTCTATCTCAACAGACACGTTCAATTCATGAGTCTCAGAACATTTTGCAAAATCATGTTCAACTCAGCAAATACATGGACTCGTCGTCCCATAAAGTCATGAAGTCAACAACTGAATAATTAACCACGAAACATCAATCGTGTCACTTGGGGGATATCAACTAGGGTTTTGGTCTGGCGGTCTACGGCACGTGTGTTCATACACACGATGGAATGTGAGCAAGTCGTGCAATCAGTTGAAGGAGTTGACAAAGTAGTGGATGGAAAATCGACCAAGTCTCCGCACGATGAGCAACTGGTTTCAAACACGATTTCTATTTCCCCACTCTTTGATTCCATCAACTGTCACACTTCATGGGATCATGGTGTCTACAATTCCAGCAATATAAATAAGTCTCTGAAATCATGATTGAAGATACAAGAACAACGATCTCACGTCTCACAGACAACACGAGATTAACTCAACATCTGAGTAATTACTCTCAACAGAGATTCAATCATTCAGAACTTATATTATTCAGAATTCACAACACACCCGCAATCTTTGATTACCATTGATTCCACACATTTCTCAGCTTCCCTCCTATAGATCAACCCATCCTCTCTTGTGACCGAATTTACTCTAGAACGTCCATTGTTTTGGTTTAGGCCGGAGTACTACAGATTGATCTCTCGAATTCAAAGCACTCCCTTCTTGCAGTTCATCTGTGTGAGGTTAAACATTTCGCTCGGTTCAAGGAGTCTCCTCCGTACGGTCGTCTCCTCAATCCCATGAAAACCAGCAAATCGTTTTGCCCCATCAACAAACTTATATTCGCTCTGATATTTGCAACACAAAAGTGAGGACCTACTTCGATACACATACAATACGAGTTTTAACTAGGGCCCAGATAGGACAAGTCCTAGATATCTCCGAAAGAGTGGGAAGAGTGGCAAAAGGGAATGCTTAAATCAAATAATTCCAAATCTTATTTGAAAATAGATCCGCAGACAAATAACAAGTGTTAGCAGATTTCCTAGCAGACCTACCTCTAAAAGACGAAAAGGATGTAGACGATATCCCCGGAATGAAAGAAAAAAGAGGACCCTAAGGATGTTTTGGAGCCTCAGAACCTACGTCAAAACACTGGGGGTACCAAAATACACCACCAATTTTTTCTTAGGCAATCTGTGTGGACAGACTTAAATATAATTTCGAGAATTCAACTTAATGAATCTCAATCAAGGAATAATATCTAGAGTTATAACTCTTTCTACCACAATTAGAAGGTTTACAAAGGCTAGTCCATGAACCTGATTTACGTGTGAGAATACTTGGGTTATTCAAAAGATCAATTTCCAAGTAATCAATCAAGTCGTATCCAACAAACAAGGATGGATGTATCTAATTGATTGAATTTACATACAACATGTGATATTTCAATTATAAGGATAAACAATATAATGCAGGAAAGAAATAACACAAACACCGGAAGTTTTGTTAACGAGGAAATCGCAAATGCAGAAAAACCCGAGACCTAGTCCAGATTGAACACCAAACTGTATTAAGCCGCTATAGACACTAGCCTACTACCAATTAACTCCGGACTGAAATGTAGTTGAGACCGAGTTAAACCCTCACATAAATTCAGTTACATTCGCGCTCCTTACGCCTCTTGAATCCTAGCAGGACTCCGCGCAAATGATTCCCTTAGCTGACGTCCTTTATGTAGCGCCCCTTAAGCTAGCAGCTGACTAATCCAAGAGATTAGATATAAAATGAGGTACTAACATTCTAGAACATCTATTTAAAACACTAAGAAAGAAGTTCTAAACAAAGATTAACCCGAATCTAAACCCTCTCTGAAATAAATACAAGAACTCCTCTCAAGTGGTACATATTTAATAGCGAGTTGATTTACAAATATAATATACAAAGATTAACCCGAATCTAAACCCTCTCTGAAATAAATATAAGAACTCCTCTCAAGTGGTACATATTTAATAGCGAGTTGATTTACAAATATAATATACAACAAAATAAACATAGCGGAAGCTAATCAACTAACGAAACCAACTCCTCAAAGATTTCATCATTACGTGCACAACTTGATCTATCTCTGAAACTGAAAGTGGGAATTGAGTGAGCACATCATCCCGAAGGGTGCCCAGTATAAATAATAACTAACTTTCAAGTAAACACTAGAATGATTTAAAAAAATTTACTGAAAAAACCGATAAACCACGGAAAACAGATAAACGTATTAAAATAATAATAGTACTGAAAATATAAGTTGTACTGAAATATAAAGATCTACCAACCAATCTTGCGGCACACATTCACAACAGTACTGATAGTTAAGCGACGTAATCCTTCGGAGTAGCAAGGCATGACTGTTGCGAATTCTTCAATGATCATAAATCCCCCCCTGAGGTTTTCGGCCTCGAAGTCATAAACGATATGTACCTTACTAGTACCTCATTCTACGCGCACTCTACATGTCAAGTATTCAAAGAAACAAATGATGGCAATAGTATATCTGACTGAAAGTCTTTATTTTATGGAATGCCATCACATTCCATAAAACAAGTCCAACAACCACCTACAATATTCCCAACATTCTTTCCCTAAAATACTGGAACAAAATATAATAGCTTTTGAAAGTAATTAAAAAGAACAGTAAACATCCATGTATGAGACATGCGTTGCCCGTACATAAATAGGGAAAATATAATGGCTAAATTAAAATCAGACCTATATAATATTCAACCCAACGAGGTCTATCTAGGTTGCATAAAATAGATATAACATTTGGGCCACACATCTCACACCAATCAAAAGGAAACCTTCTCCCTTTCATGCTAACAGTAAATAAAGATTGTACCCACTTTCCAGTCAATGGAAAGAATCACCTTTTGAAAATAAGTAAGTGATCCCAAAACACAGATATTAGTTGTTTCTAAAGATCCAATCCCATCCCAAAATATAAAAGAAAACTAGTTTGTATTACACACAGATAATACATGCATACACTATCATATAGTAACAAAGATATGCATGGATTTCACAAAAGATAGATTTGTAAAACAATAATGAATACAAGAGAGTTCGTTATTGATTCCCACCTCTTTTAATGATAAGCCTCGCCTACCTCGATATCTACAATCCACTGGATCATCCTTTGAATCGAACGTTGTTAATAAAGAGTAACTATTTATCACACAAGCACTCTAAGATATTAGCCAAAAGGCTCACACAAGGCTCATAACATAATCTCATATAATTATCTAGATTCTAGTTATAAGCTAAGTGAATTATCTAATGGTTCTAAGCCCATTTATGGTTCTACCCCTTTTTCATTATCTATCTTTAGCATATCTGAGGTTTACTAATATAATTAGGTTGGTTCTATAATCCATTAGATACGTCTTAAGAATATCTACAACTTTGAAAAAGGGACCAAAGCTAATTCGGACCATAAGTGGTCCAATTCATCAAATAGGGACACTAGTCCTAAGCCCAAGTCCACTACTTCGGCCCATTAATCTAAGGCCCAGTCCAACAGAGTCAACTAACAGTCAAAGGATCAATTAACGGTAAACATCAGTCAAGTCTATGGTCAACAGAGTCAAAGTCATGTCAAAGTCTAGTCAAAGGTCAAGTCAACTGAGTCAAATAGGAAATGGGTAAGCTAACTCAGTCAGCAAGACTGATTCAGATTAAACATGCCAAGAGCAAAGCATAAAGCAACACAGAACAGACTAAACTCAAATAATACATTTCTAACTCTCATTGCAAATGAACACATCTTAATGATCTCTTCTCTGCCTTGTAATTCTAACACTTCCAATTACAACACTAGAATCCATTTGTACATCTCATTTCCAACAGCTACAACTAACTATGAACTGAAACTTCAGCTTCAAACACTTCTTCTTGCAAACATACTTCACCAACATTATTCACATGCATTTCTACACCTATCTCAATCCCCGCCAAACTTCATATCTTTATATCAGCAACAACAACATCACCAATATCCTTCCATATACAGTCCCTGAAATCATTACCACTTGCAATTCCAGTACTTCTTAATTACAACTATCTTCATTATCAGATCCATGTTAATCAACACAAACAGCGCCATAAGTTCAGTTCTTCATTGCATCACAGTTCCCCGTTTCAGCATCAACGAAAACAACAGCTAAACCTCTATTGCTTCTCAACCTACAATTCCAATACTAGCTCCACTTATGTACCACATTTTGCATTCGCATCCAAATCAATTCCATGACCATTTCATCTTCACCACCAATTCAACTCAATTCAATCATCTAACATGACATGCACCACCGGTTGTATCTCGAATCCCAGCTGCAACCCATTCATTTACGAACTTCATCTTTTCTCAGAAATCACCACCAATTCAATACTACCACCAACATCAATATCTGAGACACAACTCAGATCATTTAGATAATACATCACCAGAACTCAACCCATCTTCATTACCAACAGCAAAGCAATACTCATATCATCCCCTGCTCATTCTCTCAATTCAAACACATATACATTCAAAACACCAGCATCATTACAATCTGCATCTCCACTGGTAACTTCCACAAACTCTAATTTACATGAAACATCATTGTAACACAACCACCTTCATCTTTAACTCAATTGAACACTGCTACAATTCATGTATCATTCAAACTTAATCACCTAAGCAGCAACACAAACACTTGCAGTTTCATTCTTCTTCATCTATAGTTTCTAACTCAGGAACCCTAATTACAAAGACTACTTCACACAAATCCTTCACCTGAATCCAATCCATATCAGGCATCCCTAATTAGACAAATCCCTAAATTTCTGATTTAATTTAGGGAAGAACAGAAACCCTAGTTTCTATGAAATAAAAATTAAACTTCATATAATCATCTAAACTTCAATTAACAACAAACCCACTCTAATCGATCAAATCAAACAATCTCATAAAGAAATTTCAATCAAAAACGAAACCCTAACTCTGCTTACCATAATTCTGCTTTTCCAGAACTCAATCGACAGCAGCATCACCTTCTTCCTCAGATCAACATGCTACTAAGATTAATAAGAATCGCTCATACTAAATCAAACTCAATCCTTCGGAAATCGAGACCAACAGAGAGGAGAAGAAAGAAGAAGGAAAAAGAATAAAGAAGAAGGAAAAAGAAGAAATGAATTTTCTTCTCGATCGGTTGTGGGGATAAGGCCGACCAGAAATGATTAAGGCGTCCAAGAAATGGATAAGGGCGGCCAGTCGGTTTAAAGCAAAATGATTAATTTGCCCTTCATAGCAATCTGATGATATCTTCTTCGCCCGGTATCCGATTGACACGTTCGAGTAGTTTATTTCGCGTAACTTTTCGAGATCTATCTAGTGATACTAGTTTCGAATCTAAAATGTTATTAGAATAATTCCTATTAATTAACGTTCGTCTCTGATTAATCGAGTCGTTAGCGGCTTAATCGTCTCTTGACTGGTCTAATAGAGTTGACGAGCTTGAGGGACCTTATACTTTACATACCAAGAGTTGCTTCAACTCAATTGACGACTTTAAACCAATCTTCCTCCCACAGATAAGCCTATATCTTTGATATCCTTTTTGATCATAGATCAAGGTGAGACTGGAAATCAATAGCAATAGACAAAGTCTAGCTAACCTCAAAATCCAGACTTATGCTTCCCGAAGAGAAGCCTGGATTATTATTCACCTCACAAGTATTAAACTTGTGGAATCAACAAAGTCTGAGACGAAAAGAACTTTGATGGTTTCTATCTACCTTGATTGATGGAGCAAGCTCAATAATAGATCAATATCAGGATACTCGAGTTATCAAGATAAACAATAGTTGTACATGGCTTTACAAATCCCTATGAATTCTTTGTAGTATCTAAACCCTAAAAGGGTTTTAGGAAGATGACGACTCTAGTTTACAACTAGGACACACAAAAAGTAGTGTCGGGATTCAAAGATCCTAGTTGCTTGAGGTTCCCCTTTTATAGACTTTCAAAGCATAGGTTGCTTTAGCTTTAAGCTAAGATAGCTTTGGAACCAAGCAATCAATATCCACCGTTATATGAATATTTGAAATGTGATTGACATATCAAGATATATACTCTGGTTAGCTTGAATTGTGACGAACCGTGTACAAAGACAATGTTCATGAATGGTTGGACGAGACTAGACAACTGAACTATAAGCTTGCGCATTTTCATATACCACTTAAGACTTTAATCTTGAGTCACAATCATGTGATCAAATATGTGTATAGTGTTTTTAGAGATTGTTCAAATTATAATTATTTCACATAAATAATTTTATGTGCATATGAAATTATTCGACAGGGCAAGTGCATATAAACCTTGTTCGTGAACTTATTTGTCATGGTACGTATACTGGGTATGTCTACCCTTAAGAAATATTAAAGTTACGGAACATATAGAACTTTTTCGGTATGTTTACCGAGTATGGATACCATACCGGTTCCAAAATCGATAGTTCTTTTTCAGTACGCGCACTGATTTGCGTACCGTTCCGGTTTCACGAGTTCACAGACTTTTCAAGGTATGGATATTGGTGTGCGTACTAAAAAATTATTGTCGACATATAGCTACTCCGGTACATGTACTACGGTTCCGGACCTATAACAGTTCTCCCAATTTGTAAGACCGGTATACATACCGTCCTGTATCCGAGAATAATATTAGTTCTATATTTCTCTCTAAATGAATTCAAAACATTCTCAAATAACATCAATGACACATACCACTGTTCCAGGATATTTCCGAATTATAATTTTGAATCATAATTTAGATTACGAACAATAGATTGTCCTTAACCGAAATTCATCAAGTATGAATAAATGTTCATTAAGATTAGTCATATATTTCGAGAACTAATTACCAAGATAAACTTGACTCGAAATTCTTGATATGCTTAAGATAGTCTAATTATCTATGCAACATCATCTCATAGATAGAAATATGAATATAGCTTGAGATATAGGTGGTTCAGTCTTCACTTACCTTTTGTTGAAGAATTTCTCCAAAAGCTTCCGTTGATCTTCGCCTTCAAATGGTAGAACGCGATGATGATTGTTGTGATGTCCGTTTCTCAACTACATCTTCTATCATATCCGAGACTTAACTAATTGTAGACTAGAATTCAAGATATAGCTTTGACAACTAAATTTGACAACAAGCTTGATATAGCAACACTTGTGAGTTCAACCAAGCAATGCTCTAACAATCTCCCCCTTTGTCAAATTTAATAACAAAACTATCAATACATATGGATAAAAATTAAAGTTTTAAAAAATCCTCGAATCCATCATGCTTGATGTCCTTGGCTTCTTCGAGTCCTTGAATTCTTCGTTACTTCAAGTTGCAATGATTTTGAACGTGTTCAACTCAAACTCGTTGTTGTTGAATATCCGCATCCATAGCGATAACAACTTTTGTAAACAAATATTCCCAACCGTTGTTATACAAAAATATGTTATTATTATCTTCTCCAAAGTTCAATTGTATCACAGCTTTGAAGTAATACTACGGTGATATGTTTCTCCCCCTCAATCAATACTTATATCTTTTGCATAATTGGTGAAACTTATAGATTATTGATTCACTCCCCCTTACATAATGATCCGTAAACCATATGTATGTAGTGCGAAACTACTAATTAATTCTCCCCCTTTTTGTCAATAAAAATTGGCAAAGGTACGAAAATCATGGGATCGTAATGAATTCAACCAAAAATATTTCAAGATTTAACGAAGTTAGAGATAATGCATAATAACATAGTTAATATGTAACTCCTCATATCAACTTTATTTGGATGATATCACATAGTAAGAAAATAGTTTGCATCATCTAGGAGATTGAAGATACAAGCATCCCCTATAAATTCCACAGCTGCACACCCCCACAAAGATGTAACAATTAAGCACCAGTTCATTTAAGAACTCTCCCCCATTTGATTTCATTTTGAAGAGAACAACGTGAGTGACCTTTTTTTAATGAGAAATAAGGATTTATCGGACATTAACAAATCGCGTGGATTTGTATCCTGAACTTCGACTAAAATTAATCTCAACTCCAGTTACGAACAATGAGATAATTTTAATCGGTATGACTCAACATAATAAAATATTACGTAGTGTGTGCAGTAATAAAAAGTGTGACGACAAGTAGATCGATACTGCGAGAAAATTCCTAAAGAGTTTGTTCTATTTTTAGTTTGTAAAAAACATAATAGATTTACTTCGGAGCATATAGGAGATATCGGTTCAATTTACAAAAAGTAAAGGACACATATATCTCATAAGACTTTACAATATATTAAAAAAATAATGATTACATACCGCAAGTTTATCTTCCAAAAAATCTAGAATTTAAATAAATAAATCTCAAAACATGCAAGATGAAAAACGTTGGAAATAGCTTGTCTAATCACAACATTTGCTATACCAAACCTAAGTTATCTTTCTCAAAAGCAAGAATAGATTCCCACAAGAAGTTTCATAGAAAAATCATAGAAAAAAAAAGGAGAACTATAATTCATATGTAATCTGCAACTTGTATTTTGAGAGAACCAAGATTATCACATGTTTTTCCCAATTCTGAATTACGAAGCTTGAGATCTCTTTTGGCAGCCGGCAATTTTTTGAACACCACTTTGATGTCACTCATAATATTTCCGACCAAATCACGAGACATCTGAACCGGTCTTGATTCTGTATGTTCTTGTGCAAAGTAACAGGATATGGTGAACGGATTATCGAAAAACTCAACAAGAAAAAATTGGGTTATAAAAGAAGACTTAGGTCTAAGGAATACATGTCCTTTCCGTATGCTTTCACCACCAATAGAGGGGAGATTTTTCTCCTCTCCAAATCCTCCTCCAGCTTCACACCACCACATATCTCATATGTTCGACTTACTTGTCCAGTATCATCTACTCTGTTCACCACAAGTTCTTCATCCACTCTATATACAACCACCATGGAATACTCACGACACCAATTCAGTATACCACCTCCGCATCTATCATCCACAACAACAATACTTCTTGCACTTGAGCGACCTACAACGACGACCAATACCCTAACAACACCGCTAGCTTCATCTGTTTGATAAAAGAGTGTGAGAATCTGTTTAAGGGTTGAAATGTTATTTCAGGAGGGATTTGACCGCTCGAAATGTGGTAAACTGAATTTTTAATTGTAAGGCCTATTACTATGCATATGGTATTTTAAATTGGTTTTCCACCTTTGCACCTACTATGAGTATGGAAAAGTGGAAAACATAAGTGGATAAGTGGCAAATATACCACTTAGGCATACACGATAGAGTTTCTAACGAGCGATAGAATTTCCATCGCTCGATGGTCATACCAACGCTCGCTGGTCATCATAGCGCTGGCTATCGTCAAACTGTTGCTAGATGATTAGATCATCGCTCAACAGTTTCTCATCAAAGGGATACAATTTTCCCTCTCTATAAATATCCAAGTTCAAATTCATTTCAACTCACACCAGAATTTATAAATCTCTTTAGAATTTCTCAATCTTCAACTTTTTTCATCACTCTCCTGATTTTTCAAAGAGCATGACAGATAATATGAACATGGAAGAGTTCATAGAAAACCAACATGATGCCGAAAATCAAAGAGTTGCTAATCGAGCCAATGTGCAAAGTCAAATTAGGAGGAGATTACAAAAATTTACTACTACGGAAGATGAATATATTTGCAGGAATTATGTTTTTTTTTACCGAGACTATCTTCGCAGATGCATTCCATACCCAAACATTTTGGGAAAGGATATTTAGAAAATTTCAAGAACAAACAATGAACCCCCAACAATCATGATGGTTCAGGGTTGCGTCATCGCTTCACTATAATCAATAAAAAAATTATGAAGTATGTTATTTTACTTCAGGAAACGGGTCGAAACATGAGGGATGGTGAAACCATGATGGACCTTGAACAAAGGTGTCGTGCGGAATATCATCGCATCAACTGAAAAGACTTCCAATTTGGAAGTTGTTTTGAGATTTTAAGAGGGTTGCCCAAATATAATCCAATATTTATGTTTTAGTTAAATTGTCAACTTATGTCTAAGTATTAAGTATTAATATTTATCTTACTTTATTAGTTTAAATTAAATTGTAATGTAACTCTAATTAAAATGTAAGACTGAATTAAGAAAAGAATATAAGCTTTTCAACAATACTAGTCAAATTTTCAAATTCAGTAAACTTCGAATTAATCATTAATAATCATTTTACGAGACATAAAAGTAGCCAATAATAATTTTAAATATAGATGTTAATAGGTAAAGACGATATACGTCCTGCACGTCCTAGTCACAACAATGACAACACTTTTTCTTAGAATAGTATGAGAGAGAGCCCCTTTTCCAGTGTACTATGTCCTTTATAGGCTTTCCCCAAAATTGCTCTTCTTATGACATTATGCCACATGTCATAGGTATCTTCTTATTTACCATTATCGCCATTCCTCCCAACATAGCATTTTACTTCTCTATTAATTCCTTCCCCATCCTTCCTACTCTATGAATATACTCTTTTGGGCTTGGTCTCTAGTCCCCAAGTCTCCATGTAAGCTAATGGGTTTACCCTTTCTCTAAGGACCCCTAGCCCCCTATTAAGGGGTAACCACTTTTCATGTATCAACATTAGTCCCTCTAACTATTGGGTTAATTGTCAAATAACATGATAGTCAACCAATATTTCCCCATGTGACCCTGGGAGCGAGAAGAAAAGCTTCCCTTGTCAGCCCCACCTTCGCTATGGCGGTTGGGTTTCCCTCGACGTGTCAGGAGTCTTTTCAGTTTCTTTCAGTTATTTCACCTTTATGTAATTGCCACGTCCCCAACTCGAGATCGCCTATATATATACATCTGTTAAATCCTCCCTTTATTTTTCATTCATCTCATCGTTTTCCTTTCATCTCGTTTTTGGACCTACCATACTCGCTTCATGCCAAGTGATTCTTCAAGAAGCGACTCGTCTGAGGAAGAGGAATCGGAGGAAGATGTGAGTGTAGAAATTGAATAGGTTGAGCCTGAGGATCAGGAGGTGCCGATGTTATCCAAGCTCGCGGATGGTGAGTCTTACACGATCGATGAATTCTTGGGGAATGTCATCCTAAAACGCGCCTTGAGACTGAGGGTTCATGATGATGGCCGGAGCGTGTTTCCCATAGATGATAATCTCGTCCCTCACATTATTAATCCTCGTGTATTGTCGTATCCTCTTGTACCCGGATAGCTTATGCACCTTGATCCATAAGAGTCGACTCTCTATTCATTCAAAAAGGTTCCGTGTATGGTCGTTCACCGTGGCGATTATCTTCTTTCTACTATCGAGTTCCGCTCTACTGACCTGACACCGCCCATATGGCTTTATTGGGTAAAGTATATCTTCTCCAACCCCGAACATTTAACCACTATCAGGGCGGCGGGCATTGAGGATGCAATAAACGCATCTC
Organism: Papaver somniferum; assembly: GCF_003573695.1. Taxonomy (NCBI): domain Eukaryota; kingdom Viridiplantae; phylum Streptophyta; class Magnoliopsida; order Ranunculales; family Papaveraceae; genus Papaver; species Papaver somniferum. The sequence goes on from NW_020649304.1 coordinate 2,586,198, forward strand.
TTCATTGGAAGATAGTCATATGTAAACGTGATGTCACGCGGATTTGTTGCCGCTGGGTGTCTTCTGTTCATACTTTCTTGCATGCATGAGGGTATTTTACTATCATTCTGGAGGATATGTTCGCACTTACAGGGTTTCCAATCCATGTTACTCATTCTTATGACGAGGCGGCGATCTTCGAGGCTATGACTAATGAAGATATGGACCTACTTGATAAGTTGAAAGGATGAGTCACGCAAAGAGAAGGTGAGGAAGGATCAGGTGCCGAAGAAAGCAGGCGGTTCTAAATCCAGTGGACAAAAGGAGAAATCAATCCCTGTCGCCAAGGGGGAGAAGTTAACGCCCGTCGCGAAGGGGAAATCTATTGTATTTGGGAGCAAAAAGCCACCATCACCGGGCCCGACAGGTGAGCGTTTACCGCTTCATGTTGAAATATTTGGTTGTGAAAGCATCAAGATGACAAGATGGTAAAGGAAGTGGCTCAAAGCATTTCACGCTGAAAGCATTCTACACTCAAAGTATTTGGCTCTTGAAGCATGCTGAGTCACTGAAGGAATCACGATGAAGCTCATATCAGATATGAATCTTCAAGGGGCCAACAAATCAACTTACAAAAGCGAATGGAACAAGTACCACTTCATATCATCAACACCTTTGCTCCATAGAGATGACAGGGATGTTACGAACTCTTTCAACGTACATCTTCCTGCCAAGTGAATGAACACATCTTGGTTGACTTGGGGACCTGATCTTAGGAAAGATCAACTCAAGTCCATATCAATCAATGTGATATCCAGAGTCATATCCATAGAACCTGATGTCAGTACTGAAGGAAACGAAACATCAACAACGGAATCTCTCAACTCCCGCACGATTGAGGAGATTCTTTCTCTTAATGGTCACTTCAAGAATGGAGACCGTTGCTACTATCGGCTGCAACATCACATTGAAGCCATACCATTCAACAATACTCAAGTTGTACTCTGAATCAAAGAGTACACCTTCAGTGATGGCGCCTCTATCTATACTACACATATCCGTGACTACTCGCAGCTTCTACTTGTTTTGCCAGAAAACAAGCATTCTCAGGTTTCTCGGTAATGGCAACATGACCATACTTATGATGATAGAAGATGCTCATCGGATGGGGATAAAAGATTACATCAATATAATTTCAAAACTTTTGGTTTCTAATTCCATCCACAGTCTCAGCATCAACAATGGTCTTAGGAGAAACATCCTCATCTTTTTCATCAACTGTTCATTCTCTACAGCCTCGACCTGGAAATGTTACTTAGTGGATCACTCCAAGTATATGGGATTCATGTCAAAACATATATGCATGGAAATATATTAACTCATCACAAAGATTCCACGGTCGAAGGACACAGGGAAAAGTCTTCTGCAAGATGTCTTACAACCTCAACAGATAAGATGCAACACACTTCAGGCCATGGGTTTAGAAAAATGTACCAATGGGTGAGGAATGGGACAATGCTTCCTTCACTAAATATGTTCTTCTATGTCTCTACTACAACATAACAAAATGGCGCATCAATCAGACATACGAGCTGAAAGATATGGCTTTTAAAGTCTGGTCCACGGAATCTGAAAAATTTGTAAGGGACTGCAAACTAAAAATGTGCGCTCTTCGTTGGATGACCTAGACAACTCCAAATTGGGTGATTCTTTTCTCATATGATAAATCAGTATCTTAGATTCAAAAGTTGTGGTCAAGCACCAAACTCTGACGTTGTATGAGGTTCATACAACTTCCAAAGCAGGAAACATGCAAGCAACAATTTCTAGACGGGATTCATAACCTTCACAACTGATCGATGTCTACCAAGTCCTTCATCAAGGTACCTCCAAATTCGAACACCTAGGTATTTACATCAAATTTTTATATCGGGTCCTCTATTTAGGTCTCGCCAGAAGAAGGAAAAACGAAAAGGATATTTAACAAAATACTGGGGACTGACGGCTCATTGATCATGACGATCAGTTTCAGAGTCCAAGACCTGTGATTGGCGTCGGGCTCGCCTGTGATAATCATTCATCATAAAATGCATGCTACAACCAGGACATATAACCATGGTCATTACATCATCCCCTCTTGAGAGCAACCTCAGTTATGGTCCCGTGACCAGGGTTTCAGAAGTCATGTTTCTACGACTGATAGAAACAAAGATGGTACTGCAAGCACCAGGCTCATGTATCAATCAAGGGGTTTAGATTGCAAGTGAATCGATGACATGGAAATCCTTCATCAATCATACAAGACAGCAATCAAATGGTCCAGAGACCGAAGAAGACGTTGTACGACAAAACCATCTGAAGTCGTTTTATGCTGCCCTGTATAAAACGATGAACTTGGAGCAATTGTCAAATTATCAAGACATGGGTCATATGCCATTCGCTTCGTATGGAGGTTATCTATGACATATCCAAAATTCAAGGGTATTAGACGAACGAGCTAAGAGTCATGAGTCAAACATTGGATATCATCACTGCTGAAAAATCTCTGAAATTCTCATGGAACTTTTTGTTTCATCGATTTGATACCCTAAACGAGTTCAAAACTAAAAAAAGCGTATGTGAAGCTGATAGGAAATTTTTTGGGAATGAGAAAGTTGGGGTAGATCATCAAAAACGGACATTGTATGAAGATTCTACTATGTTTTTAAGAAGACCCTAATTCCTGGAATTTTCTGATGACGAATCATGAAGAAATTCCTCATTCATTCACATGGATTCTCATCCATGCAACCATCAAGTAACAAATTGATGTTACTATGAAGATGATACAAGATGAAGACTTATTTGGGTCAGCCACAAACCATTTGAGGTGTTAGAGCAACAATAGCCGACGAAGCAAATTCACTGCATTTGGTGATACACAATTAATGCTCCAAAGACCAACCTCCTGGCCCTCCTACCACCAAAAGCAACGTTCCTCATCAATTTATGCTCTTTGGACGATGCTAGTCATTATGCAAGAGCTCATGTGTCTGACTAATACTCCTTTAAGGATCATTCGACATGATTGGAGCATTATTGGATCGGAAATCCTGGTAACATCTGACAACTGAGCCTATTTATTCATTTTGCTTATGTCAGTAAAAATCACCATCTATGTGCATATTGCGCAACATGACTGTCCCACACTAACCAGGGGACTTAATGTTGATGGTGGATTTTTGACAAAGGTCATACTCGTAAATCACATCGGAAATTATGTATCTCTGATCGGTATCGGAATCATAAGAAATTTGTATCTTCACACAGGATGAATCGCAGTTCTAATATCATGACAGTAATAATATATGACGGCGATATTAGGGTCTCTGAAGCAAAACTTTTAATATTCCATATTTCATGATTAAACCTGAAAAACTCAGCACATTTTATTGAATTTGGAATTCATCTCTGGTGTCTGAATTAACCCAAAATCTTATATGATGTTGATCACATCATATTTAAAGGTCCCTAGACATGTGATATGCTAGTGCAGAGCAACCTATTAATTATATCTAGTTGCAGTATGGAGAAATATGTTGTGTTTTCCTTTGTGATGCAAATTCGAAAAGATATATTACGTCATTTGGTGATGTTATATGTTCTGATACGACATTCCTGACCAAAAATTATAACATACTTTGTGCACCAATTATGGGGATAAATAACCATTGACAAACTACTCTTTTTGGATGTGGACTAATAGATTATGAGTCATCTGATGTTGTGGTATGTTTGTTTAAAACTTTTATGAAGGCTATAAAATAATATCGACCAACAAGTATATTGACCAAGCACCAGAATTTTTTAAAGGCTTTTAAGAAGTATTTACATATTCTCACCATGGATTGTGTTTGTGGCATATAATTCGAAATGTAGTCAAACAGTTAAGTAAGCCATTTTCCAAGTTTAAATAGTTTGCACCTGATTTTAAATCTTACGTATAAAAAACAGAAGAATTTGGAAAAAGATGAAAACATTGTTGATCCCTTCCAGTTTGGAAAACAATATGCTAACGAGTCCCACGCTCTACCATGGTACGGATAGCTGATATCATTATGCTGGACATATTGTTTTTCATCTACCTATATGTTGCTTGAAGAATCCTGAGGACAGAACGGGCGGCACGACGAGCAACTACGGGTACACCATAGAGGCAGGTGATCGTTGTCGTAACACGTCAAAAATAATTACACTTTCCCACTCACAAAATATATAATGAAGTATTAGTTAAGAAGGGATCGTTCCCGCATAGAGGTCTAGGGATTGTTATAAGTTTCTGTTTCCTATAAATAACAAGGGGGGTTTCAGATTTATGCAAGGTAAAACTAAAATAAAATAAAAGCAAGCAAATAAATAAATTAATTAATTAAATAAAACAAATGAAATATTGGTCAAGGATTTCGTTTTCATTCGCTAACATGTTCTTGTATTAATAATTATAATTGATATTTAATCTCTCATTATCAAAAGCCCTAAGATACCTAATCGAAAAAATATCCCGCAAATTTTCAGATTTCATTACACATACATGTAAAACGATGCAATTATGAAATCTACCAATAGAATAACCTAACGCCTTGCGGTAATCAAGTTCAATTCCTATGGAGCATTAAGGTTCATGAAATTAGGCTAATCAATGTAATTGAAATACATTGCGCAAACAATTCAACAAAGGTCATGGTTCACATATGATTACAAGGTTATATCACTACATGCTATAATCATATTTATGCTACTTGTGTTCAAGGATTATTGCTCGATAATAAACCCTAAATTATCTATAGATATGAATATGAGTTCTACCAATTTGCAATTTGACAAAACAAATACTCAAATCATGTTGCAATACGTCAATCATGCAACTATATTTCCATAGAATCATGAACAATAAATACGAGACAAAATTAATTCATTAAATTAAAGAGACATGCTATGTGAAACCCAACTAATCATTAACCAATAATAAAAATAAGCTCATGATCAAGGAGTTCATAACAAGAATAAAGAGAAGAAAAAACATGTCAAAACCATAGAACAAAAGTAGAGAAGAGGAGGTCCAGATGTTATATAAGACCCCACTTTTATAAACTTTCTCCTCCCCTGATTTCTCAATGTGAAAACTACGGTCAACCCCAATTCTGTAGGATTTTTCACTGAGAAACCCACGCCCAGAAAAACTCACGCTCGCACCCATTTTTTGAGAAATGTTTTCTCCCACACCCATATTTCTTAAAATTAGTTGTAGTTTTTTTTTCTTTTCATGTGCTTTCCTTCTTCAGATCACCTCGGCTCAGGTTTATGAGTCCTCTCCAAATCAAAATCCTCACATTTCCATCTATCTTCACCCACCAATCTTGATCATCATCAATAATTGTTAGAGCATTGCTCGGTCGAACTCGCAAGCGTTTCTATCTCAAGTTTGTTTGTCAAATTTAGTTGTCAAAACTATGTGTCTTGATTTCTAGTCTACTTGTAGATAAGTCTCGGACTAGGATAGTTAACTGTAGTTGAGCTCCAGACTTCATGGCGATCATCTTACGAAGACGAAGAACTACTCAAGGAACCAGTGGAACTTCATCCGACTAAAAGGTATGTGGAGACTTGAACTTATATATCACTGAAAAGTATATCTACTCTATCTCCTACTCTTGAGAAAAAAGTCATATATGTATGATAGTTTTCATACATACACATTTGCTATTTCGAGTCGAGTTTACTCGCCTATCTTTTTCTCGAAATATGTGTTGGTAAGCTTTCGCTTTAACCATTTTTCATCTTTACCCGTGACGAAAGTCATGATGACGTTTCAATCTAGAAAATGGCTTTGATGACGATAGTTGTGAATAACGACTATTATAACATTATAATACAATGTTTCAATGATTGAAATGTAGAGTTGAGATTACCACCTATGGATATAAGCATATATAGTGTGTTCGCACATTAGTGTATAAATCCATGTACCGGAAACCAAGTGTGTGCATATGTGTGCATACGGTATTGGTGAAGGAGACAGGTTGGGTACGCGTACTGGCGGAACTTTTCCTCCCGGAAAATTCTGCCGAGTTTGGAGTTTACGAACTCATAAACCAGTCACCTTAGGTACGCGTACCCGTACGCGTACTGGCGTAACTTTTCTACCCGAAAAATTCTACTGAGTTTGGAAACCAAAAGCCAACTCAAATCCGGTAGCTAAGGTACGCATACCCGTATGCATACCCAAGCTGGTTATTTCTCAAATCGGTAGTTCATGAACTTAAAATAATAAATTATAAGGAATGCAATCTTTGCAAACCGTGGATATATTGTTCATGAATTTATTCAAATGAATCAAACCGATTTTGTTTCAATTGTGTCTATGAATAAATACCTAAGCAATTGAACAACTCTTCAACTAGTTCTTATGAGTCATTTGAACTATTTATGAGAAAGATGAATACAGTTAATATGGAAGTGCTCATATGTCCAACCATTGGTTAACTATTTGTGAACCAACTAAGTATACACGTTTAGGTACGGTTACTCAAACATAAATGAAATACATTTCATTTGTGTGTGACAATCTAAGTTTCGATCGAACGGTTGAAAGATATTAGCTTGTATCTAATCAGGTTTTTCATCTAACAGTGAATATTGAATGCTTTGTTACTAAGCTAACATAGATTGCAAACCTGATTTGAAAACTATATAAGGGAGAATTCTAGTAACTGGAAAAACTAATCCCCACACCTCCTGTGTGATACTAGTTGGTTTTGCTAGAGTTGATTCTCCTTTAACCTTAGGTTTCTTCTCGAGACCCTGTATGTTAACGACTTAAATACTTCATTGAGATTGTGAAGCCGGACGAAACTACTTCTCTTGTAGTTGAGCTATCTGATCTTGCCATTTTCTATTGTACGAGTTCAATTGAATAATTGACTTGAGATTATATCTCCGATAGGGCAAGATAAAAAGAAATCACAAACATCTTCGTCTCATCGTTTGTGATTCCACAATATCTTGTTTCGCTACCATACAATTAAGATTATTGTGAGGTGATTGATAATTCTAGGTTGTTCTTCAGGAATATAAGTCTGGGTTATCAATTAGTTCTTGTTCACCTTGATTTCTATCAAAAGACGGAACAAACTCTTAGGTTTATCTGTGGGAGACAGATTTATCTATTATCGTAGACTTTTTTGTGTGATGCAGATTTGTTTATTCAAGTCTTCGACTTTGAGTCGTAGCAACTCTTAGTTGTGGGTGAGATCAGCTAAGGGAATCAAGTGCGTAGTATCCTGCTGGGATCAGAGACGTAAGGTGCACAACTGTACCTTGAATCAGTGTGAGATTGATTAGGGTTCAACTACAGTCCAGACTGAAGTTAGTTTGTAGTAGGCTAGTGTCTGTAGCGCCTTAATACAATGTGGTGTTCAATCTGTACTAGGTCCCGGGGTTTTTCTGTATTTGCGGTTTCCTCGTTAACAAAATTTCTGGTGTCTGTGTTATTTCTATTCCGCATTATATTTTATTATATAATTGAAATATCACAGGTTGTGCGTGTATCGATCAATTGTGAAATCCAACATTTGGTTGTTGATTGGAAATTGATTGATCCTTGGATATTGGTCTTTGGAACCATCCAAGTTTATATCTCTTGTATTTGATTAAGACTCACAAATTTCTATTTGTTTGAATATAGATCAAATCGAGAGATAGAGATATTAACTCCTTGATATACTTTTTATTCAGATTGAGTCTGACTGTCTAGTTGATTCTCTTAAAAGTATATTAGATTTAGTCCATACAGATTTCTAATCGAAATATTGGGTGAGGTTGTTAGACCCCCGCATTTTTAATTGGTATCAGAGCAGGCAAACTCGTTCAAGACCTTAAAAGTCTGTGTTTGTAGCGATCTTACTCTATGGACAGTAGTGATATCTCTAACGTCACAAAACCGTATCAGAATCCTTTTGATACGGTTCAGAGTATTGAGACCTCCAAGAAATCTTTCATATCTTCCCCTCCATCAGAAATCATTGTCAACTGGGAAAATCACCTAGATGAACAACTGGATGAACTTTCAGATGAAAGTGACTCAGACGAGGGACCAAATATTAATGAGGAAGTATCGCAGTATATCATGCTCTTTGACGATATCATAGAAAAAAGGGATCAACTGCCTATCTGGCAGAATACCTGTTTCCTCTCTGTCGTGAAAATAGGAAACTCAAAAAACTCTTTAAAGGATATGATAGTGGTTTTAAACTCTTACAATCCATCCTTAAAGATCGTAATGAAGAAATCCATTCAAAGATTGCTGAATGTGAAAAACTTCATAAGAGTTTATGTGTGTTGAAAGAAAGATTTGTTGAATCTGAGGCAACATAAGACTCTCAACAGAAATACTATAACGACAGAGAATGCCTTTTTCTTTCCGAAGAAAAACAACTGAAGGATGATCTATCTACAGCTGTCAGCAAGGTAAAATCACTAGAAGATAATATGAAGAGATTCAACACTAGCTCTACAAAATTATCTTCCATGATAGGAGCATGTAAAGAACATCGTGATACACGTGGTCTGGGCTATAAAGGAATAGACGCTCCAAATACTGGGAAGATCAATTTTGTTTGTGCTAATAACAACTTACTATGTGAAAAATCACTTATCACAGCTAATGTTCCTGTAAACAAAGATTTTCATTCTTCGAAGATAGGGCGTAGGAAAGCCGTTAAAAACACTACCTTCAACTGCTACTATTGTGGAAACAAGGGTCACGTTAATCGGAAATGTCGTTTTCGGATAAGGGATGAAAAACTTCATAACATTCTCATATGGATGTCTAAGGAAGTAATCAAGCATGTTTCTCTCCATACTGAGAACATAGTCTCTCCTAGTAATACATATGATACTAACCCTTCTACAATCATGGAGGAAAGAATGTCATATGGACAACTAAGATGTTTGATGTTCCAGTAAAGAGAAAAAGGCGTCAAAGGAAGAAGGGTAGTTCAATTAAGGAAGGAATATCATCTATTGGCAAGGATCGCACTGTGTCCAAAGTATCGAATTTAGATTACATTCACATCAACAATCGTGCTTCAGATTTAAGAACCAGTGTAAATAATCTCAAGCGGAAAATTAAAAAATTAAGGAAGAAAGCATCTTCAGTTATGTCTTGTTCTCCTTGTAATAATTCCCTTGAAGTTAATGCTGCTAATCCTCTTTGTGATTCAAAGAAAGGAAACAATGATGAGCTACATGCTCTGTCTACAACTTGACCAGCTTTCACTGTGCATTCTTGTTCTAATCTTATGAGGATGCACATAGAGGTCAAGATGCATCTCGTCTTGACAAAAAATGGTTTTTGTATTTTTCGTTTGGTTCTTTAAATTGATTCCTTCTAAGTAGAATTTTACTCTAGCCTTCTTTTCATAATGAAGCATAGTTGATCCATAAGAACTCTTGAGAAAACCATGCTTTGTTTAAATACTGAACCTTTCAGTGCTCCTTCTTTTGATTTAAAGTTCCCCGACAAAGCCTTTTATAAGGCTCATGTGCCTAGACGGTTTTTTGAACCTGGTTCATAACTGTGGGCGTTTGCATACTTGGCCCATTACCGACTGTTTCGGGTAACCCTAGGGTTTTACTATACGTATCTCATACATATATCTATATATATATATATATATATATATATATATATATATATATTTTATTGATATATACTAGTTCGGTAACGGAAGTAGTCTCCTAAGAAGACAAAGGTGCAAACTATGGAAGGGTGTAAGAAGGAAGTTGAGAATGAAAAAAATAACATTGCTGAGTTTTGTGAGAACCATGTTCTTATAAATTGCTATCATGCAATTGATCATGTAGACAAGCAACCAGTTTAATTGTCACAAAAACAGGTTGGAAATCTTCTTCAAGATTTTAAGGTTCTAAAAGAACAATTCATGATCGCTAAAAGGAATCTCGAGTTCGTGAGGATCAAGCTGAAGGAAGCTAATGAGGAACTTGGTTGTGTTCGAAATCTTATAGCACGTCTTGGATAGAGTTTTATTTGTCTAGGAAACTTCTTAAGAGAATTTTTATTTTTGTTTTGTTTAAGAAGGATAATTAGGGTTTGGAGTAGCCATTATTGTGAGTACACATAGTTATGTCCAACGTTTTCATCTTGCAATGTTTTTAGATTTATTTATTCAAATTTTAAAGTTGATTTGGAAGATGATTTTTGCAGTATTAATCTTTATGGTTTTATATATTGCAATATTTTATGGGATATTTGTGTTTGCGTCCATGAACTTTTATTGTCCCATACGTTGTCAAAAGTTATCTCTTTTATATGTCGATATGCATATATTGATACAAGATCGATGAAATTGAGCCTATTATGTAATTTATTGATGGAAGATAGGTTAAAATATTTTGTTTACAAGGATTATGTCTATTGTATGTCATTGTGCAAATAGTGATGGAAAATACAATGAATCCTTGTCTAATCCGCAGTATTGATCTTCCCTGATCCATATTTTATGTATATACTGTGTGGCTCCATAAGTCTTCTTATGTGAGGATTTCCAACTAGACTAATCATAGACTCGTTTGTGATTAATTTGGTTGTGTATTACGATTAAATTAATCATGGGTTCTCTTGTGATTAGTTTAATTGGGAATTTTGGATACAAAATCATTTTATGGTTTTTGATGTCAAAAGAAATCCTTCTTTTCTCGTAAAAGTAAGGTCGCTCTTGTTGTTCTTTCGGGAATGACATCAAATGGGGGAGAGTTCTTTTGAACTTGCGCTTAATTTCCATATCTTTGTGGGGAGTGCGGCTGTGGAATATTTGAGGAGTTATCTTGTATCTTTATAAACTCCGTGATGAATGCATTTAGCTTCGGCTTTATGATTGCATCTAAACAAAGTTGATATGTACTTTTTTTTTTGTCTTGAAGCGTCTCCATGAAAGTTTCATTAGGATCCCGTTTTCGTACCTTTGCCAATTTTATTGACAAAAAGGGGGAGAATTAATATGTAGTTCACACTACAAATACATATGGTTTTCGGATCATAATGTAAGGGAGGGTGGTTTTCATGTTGAGATGAAAGTATTGACTAAGGGGGAGTGATACATATCACCATAGTATTGTTGTCAAAGTTGTGATACAATTGAACTTTGATACTGTGTAATAATACTATGACATTGTATAACAATGATCGAGAGCTTTTTTTTTCTCATTGTTATGGCTACGGATCTTCAACAACTATGATGCTGAACTGAACATCTATGGAATAATGGGAGTACTTGGAAAAGACGAAGTTTTCGAGTAATGTTGAAGCACCAAGGAGATCAAGCATGTGGACAAGAAGCTACAAAATTTTATCTATTTTGCATTCCATATGTATTGATAGTTTTGTCACTAAATTGACAAAGGGAGAGATTGTTAGAGCATTGCTCGGTCGAACTCGCAAGCGTTGCTATCTCAGGCTTGTTTGTCAAATTTAGTTATCAAAACTGTGTGTCTTGATTTCTAGTCTACTTATAGCTAAGTCTCGGACTAGGATAGTTAAGTGTAGTTGAGCTCCAGCCTCCATGGCTATTATCTTACGAAGACGAAGAACTACCCAAGGAACCAGTGGAACTTCATCCGACTAAAAGGTATGTAGACACTTGAACTTATCTATCACTCAAAAGTCTATCTACTCTATCTCCTACTCTTGAGAAAAAAGTCGTATAAGTATGATAGTTTTCATACATACACATTTGCTATTTCGATCCGAGTTTACTCGCCTATCTTTTTCTCGAAATATGTGTTGGTAAACTTTTGCTTTAACCATTTTTCATATTTACCCGTGGCAAAAGTCATGATGACGTTTCAATCTTGAAAATGGCTTTGATGACGATAGATGTGAATAACGACTATTATAACATTATATAAGAAAGTTTCAATGATTGAAATGTAAAGTTGAGATTACCACCTATGGATATAAGCATATATAGTGTGTTCGCACATTAGTATATAAATCCATGTACCGGAAACCAAGTATGTGCATATGTGTGCATACGGTATTGGTGAAGGAGACAGGTTGGGTACGCGTACCCGTACACGTACTGGCGTATCTTTTCCTCCCGGAAAATTCTGATGAGTTTGGAGTTTACGAACTCATAAACCAGTCACCTTAGGTACGCGTACCCGTAAGCGTACTGGCGGAACTTTTCTGCCCGAAAAATTCTGCTAAGTTTGGAAAACAAAAGCCAACTCAAACCCGGTAGCTAAGGTACGCATACCCGTATGCGTACCCAAGATGGTTATTTCTCAAATCGGTAGTTCATGAACTTAAAACAATAAATTATAAGGAATGCAATCTTTGCAAACCGTGGCTATATTTTTCATGAATTGATTCAAATGAATCAAACCGATTTTGTTTCAATTGTGTCTATGAATAAAGACCTAAGCAATTGAACAACTCTTCAACTAGTTCTTATGAGTCATTTGAACTAGTTACGAGAAAGATGAATACGATTAATATGGAAGTGCTCATATGGATGACCATTACTTAACTATTTGTGAACCAACTAAGTGTACACGTTTAGGTACGGTTACTCAAACCTAAATGAAATACATTTCATTTGTGTGTGACAAGCTAAGTTTCGATCTAACGGTTGAATGATATTATCTTGTATCTAATGAGGTTTTTCATCTTACGATGAATATCGAATGCTTTGTTACTAAGCTAACATAGATTGCAAACCCTGATTTGAAAACTATATAAGGGAGAATTCTAGCAACTGGAAAAACTAATCCCCACACCTCTTGTGTGATACTAGTTGGTTTTGCTAGAGTCGATTCTCCTTTAACCTTAGGTTTCTTCTCGAGACCCTGTAGTTTAACGACTTAAATACTTCATTGGGATTGTGAAGCCAGACGAAACTACTTCTCTTGTAGTTGAGCGATTTGATCTTTCCATTTTCTATCGTACGAGTTCAATTGAATAATTGACTTGAGATTATATCTCCGATAGGGAAAGATAAAATAAATCACAAACATCTTCGTCTCATCGTTTGTGATTCCACAATATCTTGTTTCGCAACCATACGATTAAGATTATTGTGAGGTGATTGATAATTCTAGGCTGTTCTTTGGGAATATAAGTCCGGGTAATCAATTAGTTCCTGTTCACCTTGATTTATATCAAAAGACGAAACAAACTCTTAGGTTTATCTGTGGGAGACAGATTTATCTATTATCGTAGACTTTTTTGTGTGATACAGATTTGTTTATTCAAGTCTTCGACTTTGGGTCGTAGCAACTCTTAGTTGTGGGTGAGATCAGCTAAGGGAATCAAGTGCGTAGTATCCTGCTGGGATCAGAGACGTAAGGAGCGTAACTGTACCTTGAATCAGTGTGAGATTGATTAGGTTTCAACTATAGTCCAGACCGAAGTTAGTTTGTAGTAGGCTAGTGTCTGTAGCGGCTTAATACAGTGTGGTGTTCAATCTGGACTAGGTCCCGGGGTTTTTCTGCATTTGCGGTTTCCTCACTAACAAAATTTCTGGTGTCTGTGCTATTTCTATTCCGCATTATATTTTGTTATATAATTGAAATATCACAGGTTGTGCGTTGTATCGATCAATTGTGAAATCCAACCTTTGGTTGTTGATTGGAAATTGATTGATCCTTGGGTATTGGTCTTCGGCAGCATCCAAGTTTATATCTCTTGTATTTGATAAAGACTCACAGATTTCTATTTGTTCGAGTATAGATCAAATCGAGAGATAGAGATATTAACTCCTTGATATACTTTTTATTAAGATTGAGTCTGACTGTCTAGTTGATTATCTTAAAAGTATATTAGAGTTTGTCCATACATATTTCCAATCGAAATATTGGGTGAGGTTGTTAGACCCCCGCATTTTCAATAACATTTACTCCCGAAGCCCTAAAGCAGCTAGTAGAAGAAGAAACCCTAAAATGGATTTGCAAGAAACTGAAATTGGAGAAGCTTTTGATTGGTTGGATTCTTCTAAATACGATGGATTTGTTATTCATCTGTACTCTAGGAGACCTAATGCTCATGGAGGTTACCTTCTACCAAGAACTTTTCAGCCCCTCTCCGATCGAAACCAGAAGTTTACTAGGTTAAGGAATGAAATTTTTTTATTGATTTGTATTGAATTTGGTGAATAAAGTTTGGAAAACAAAAAATTCGGGTGAAATTTTTGATGAATAAAGTTAAGGTTTTAGTTTAATTTATGAATTAGAAAGGATTTTTTTGATGAATTGGTCTACTTCAATTCAAATCTGAGATGGGTTTGGTTCAATTGCAAATCAGTTGGAGTTGAGGATGTTTTTGCTGTTCAAGATAGAATTTAGGTGTTTGTTGTTGGTTACTGAGAGTTGTATGAAAAAGCGGGGGTCTAACAACCTCACCCAATATTTCGATTAGCAATCTGTATGGACTAACTCCAATATACTTTCAAGAGAATCAACTGGACAGTTAGACTCAATCTTAATAAAAAGTATATCAAAGAGTTTATATCTCAATCTCTTGATTTAATCCTTACTCAAGCAAATAGAAATCTGCGAGTCTAATTAAATACAAGAGAAATAACTTGGATGGTACCAAAGAACAATATCCAAGGATCAATCTGAAAAAGCGGGGGTATAACAACCACACCCAATATTTCGATTAGCAATCTGTATGGACTAACTCTAATATACTTTCTAGAGAATCAACTAGAGAGTCAGACTCAATCTAAAGAAAAGTATATCGAGGAGTTAATATCTTTCTCTTGATTTGATCTTTACTCAAGCAAATAGAAATCTGCGAGTATTTATCAAATACAAGGATAATAAACTTGGATGGTACCAAAGACCAATATCCAAGGATCAATCAATATCCAATGAACAACCAAAGTTTGGATTTCACAATTGATCAATACAAACGCACTACCTGTGATATTTCAATTATATAACAAAATATAATGCGGAATAGAAACAACACAGACACCAGAAATTTTGTTAACGAGGAAATCGCAAATGCAGAAAAACCCCGGGACCTAGTCCAGATTGAACACTACGCTGTATTAAGCCGCTACAGACACTAGCCTACTACAAACTAACTTCGGTCTGGACTATATTTGAACCCTAATCAATCTCACACTGATTCAAGGTAGAGTTGCGCTCCTTACGTATCTGATCCCAGTAGGATACTATGCACTTGATTCCCTTAGCTGATCTCACCCACAACCAAGAGTTGCTACGACCCAAAGTCAAAGACTTTAGTAAACAAATATGTATCACACAGAAAAGTCTAGAAGGATGGATAAATCTGTCTCCCACAGATAAACCTAAAATTTTTGTTTTGTCTTTTGATAAAAATCAAGGTGAACAAGAACTAATTGATAAACCAGACTTATTCCCGAAGAACAACCTAGTATTATCAATCACCTCACAATAATCTAAATCGTATGGTAGTGAAACTAGATATTGCGGAATCACAAACGATGAGACAAAGATGTTTGTGATTTATTTTTATCTTGCCCTGTCGGAGATATAATCTCAAGTCAATTATCCAATTAAACTCGTACGATAGAAAATGGCAAGATCAGATCGCTCAACTACAAGAGAAGTAGTTTCGTCTGGCTTCACAATCCCAATAAAGTCTTTAAGTCGTTAATCGACAGAGTCTCGAGAATAAACCTACGATTAAAGGAGAATTGACTCTAGCAAACCAACTAGAATCACACAGGAGGTGTGGGGATTAGTTTTGCACAGTTGCTAGACATCTCCTTATATAGTTTGCAATCTAGGTTACCTTGGTAACAAAGCATTCAATAATTATCGTTAGATGAAAACCTGATTTATACAAGCTAATATATTTCAACCGTTAGATCGAAAATTAGCTTGTCGCACACAAATGACTTGTATTCATTTAGGTTTGAGTAGCCGTACCTAAACGTGTACATTGGTTGGTTCACAAATGGTTGACTAATGGTTATCCATATGAATGCTTTCATATTAACCGTATTCATCTTTCTCATAACTAGTTCAAATGACTCATGAGAACTAGTTCAAGAGTTGTTAAATTGCTTCGGTCTTTATATATAGACACAATTGAAACAAAATCGGTTTGATTCATTTGAATCAATTCATGAACAATATATCCACGGTTTGCAAAGATTGCATTCCTTATAAATTATTGTTTTAAGTCCATGAACTACCGGTTTGAGAAATAACTAGCTTGGGTACGCGTACGGGTATGCTTACCTTAGCTATCGGATTTTGAGTTGGTTTTAGTTTCCAAACTCAGCAGACTTTTTCGGGTGAAAAAGATCTGCCAGTACGCGTATGGGTACGCGTACCTAAGGTGACTGGTTTTTTAGTTCGTAAACTCCAAACTCAGCAGAATTTCAAGGACGTGAATTTCCTCCAGTACGCGTAACCAACCTGTCTCCTTCACCAATACCGCATGCACACATATGCACGCACTTGGTTTCCGGCACATGGATTTATACACTAATGTGCGAACACACTATATGATTACATCCATAGGTGGCTACATATTCTCAACTCTGCATTTCAATCATTGAAACATTCTTCTATAATGTTATAACAGTCGTTAGGCATAAAGAATCGACTATCGTCATCAAAGCTATTTTCAAGATTGAAACATCATCATGACTTTCGTCACGGGTAAAAATGAAGATGGTTAAATCAAAAGCTTACCAACATGTATTTCGGTAAAAGTATGCGAGTAAACTCGGCTCGAAATAGCAAATGTGAATGTATGAAAACTATCATACTTATATGACTTTTGTCTCAAGAGTAGGAGATAGAGTAGATAGACTTTTGAGTGAAAAGATGAGTTCAAGTCTCCACATACCTTTTAGTCGGATGAAGTTCCACTGGTTCCTTGAGTAGTTCTTCGTCTTTGCAAGATAATCGCCATGGAGTCTGGAGCTCAACTATTCCTAACTATCCTAGACCGAGACTTGGTCATAAGTATACTAGAAATCAAGACATATAGTTTTGATCACTAATATTGACAAACATGCTTGAGATAGCAACGCATGCGAGTTCGACCGAGCATTGCTCTAACAATCTCCCCCTTTGTCAATTTTAGTGACAAAACTATCAATACATATGGATTATAAAATAAATAAAACTTTGTAGCTTCTCGTCCACATGCTTGATCTCCTTGGTGCTTCAACGTTACTTGAAAACTTCGTCTTTTCCAAGTACTCCCATGATTCTATAGATGTTCAATTCAACATCATAGTTGTTGAAGTTCCGTAGCCGTAACAATGAGAAAACAAAATCTCTCGATCATTGTTATACCGTGTCATAGTATTATTACACAACATCAAAGTTCTCATATCACAACTTCGACAACAATACTATGGTGATATGTATCACTCCCCCTTAGTCAATACTTTCGTCTCAACATGAAAACCACTCCCCCTTACACAATGACCCGTAAATCACGTAATCATATGTATTTGTAGTGTGAACTACACACTAATTCTCCCCCTTTTTGTCAATAAAATTGGCAAAGGTATGAAAACGGGATCCTAATGAAATTTCCACGAAGACGCTTCAAGACCAAAGAAAAGTACATATCAACTTATTTAGATGCAATCATAAAGCCGAGGCTAAATGCATTCATCAAGGAGTTTATAAAGATACAAGGTAACCCCTAAATAATTCCACAGCCGCACTCCCCACAAAGATATGGAAATTAAGCGCATGTTCAAAAGAACTCTCCCCCATTTGATGTCATTCCCAAGAGAACAACAAGAGCGACCTTACTTTTACAAGAAAAGAAGGATTTTATTGGACACCAAAAACCATAAAGAAATGATTTTCTATATCCAAAAATCTCAATTAAACTAACCACAAGAGAACCCATGATTAATTTAACCGGAATACACAACCAAACTAACCACAAACGAATCTATGATTAATCTAGTTAGAAATGATCGATATAAGAGAGCTTACGGAGCTACGACTAAGTTCACCATAAAGGAATGGTTAACTCAATCGTCTTATGCTCAAGAAAAGAAAAACTTATGGAGCATTGCAGTATACACATAGAACATGGATCAGGGAATGATCAATACTGCGGCATATACAAGGATTCATTCTATTTTCCATCACTATTTGCACAATGACATACAATAGACATAATACTTGTAAACAAAATATTTTAACATATCTTCCATAAATAATTGACATAATAGGCTTAGCTTTTGTTTGTCAAAATTTCATCGATCTTGTATCAATACTTGCATATCGACATATAAAAGAGATAACTTTTGACATCATATGGGACAATAATAGTTCATGGACGCAAACACACATATCCCATAATATATTGCAATATATGAAACCATAAACATTAAAATTGCAACCATCATCTCCCGAACAATTTTTAGAATTTAAATAAACCTAAAAAATAAAGATGAAAAAACAATGGACATAGCTATGTGTACTCACAATAATGGCTATTCCAAACTCTAAATTCTTCCTAAGACATAAGAAATAAATTCTCATAAGAAGACTTTCTAGACATTGATATCTTTGAGAAATGCTACATCATTCCCGAACTCCTTGTCGTCAACAACCATTGGAACATAAGGTTCGTGGAGGAAGGAGTCAATACCAACAAAGCGTCTTGGATGAAGATGTCGAACCAGGGCCTTCTGAATTTCCAAAGATCTTAACACACAAGCCTTTATTTGTCGAATCTCCTTTCTTGTATCTTTGAACTCATCAAGAACATCAGAAAACTTCTGAGAGTTAGAAGGAACTTCCCTTGGCTTCCTTACATTTCTTCTTTTTCTTTTCAAGGATGGAGACACCAGAGATTTTTATTTTTCCTTGGTGATTGATGGCTTAACAATCATATTGATATCTTTTCCATCTGAAGACATAATGCTTGGAGTATCCATGAAGGCACGGTTGTGTGAGAGGAGTTCACAATTCAACTTCAACAAGCAGTCTTAAGATATAAAGAATATCATAGAAGGAAAAAGGAATGTAGGGATTTGAAACCTTTAAACAGGTTCGTACACGTCCAAATCACAACCCTATAAAGAGTGGAATTGTCGATAATAACCCTCTTCTTTTGGCAAATCGGTCCCTTCCAATATTAATAGTAATATGAAGAAATTTCAAGGCCAAACAACTCAAAGCTAAAAAATAAAAAATATGTATATATATTTTTTTTGTTTTAAAGCCTGAGGTGTGCAAGATCTTGTCTCTTTTGAACAGGCACATGAGACAAGATGCACAAAAACAACACAGTTAGGTTGTGATGTAGTGAACAATGATTTGTCCGCCATGCCCCTTTTGTACGAAATCAATGGAGCTCTGCCTTTCCGCATGTTTAGACCAGGTTTTCCTCTTTAATGGTCGATATCTTTATTTGGAAACTAGTCTTTTCGAAGAGGACAAGATCTTACATACCTTAGCTGTTTTCTCCGCGAGTTCAAGCTTATTGGCTAGACGATCTGCTTTTCGTTGAAGCTTGTTGAAATATCTCATCTTGTGTTTGTACTTGAAACATTTTGAAAATTCATGTCCCTTGAGAGAACAATAGGATCATGTCAACGCAAAGGATGGTTCAGGGGCCTTTGAAACGCAAGCTGCTAGGCACAAAGTAAATCCTAAAACATTAAGCAAAGGGTTTCCAAAAGACGGGTCAATTGATTCTTCCATATTGATTGGTCTCTCTTCTAGAAGATTATCAAGATTTATGTATGTATTGCTACAATTATCAAAATCAATATTTTCACATAGAAGAGCAACACTTGATTTTTTGTCTTCATCAGAATCATAGTTGTCAGATATCTCATCAAGTGTCGCAGAAAGACCTTTGTTCTCAGTGTATTTTTTACGATTTGGGCACTCGTCAAAATGACCAAATCCTTTACACTTAAAGCACTGAGGCATATCATCGTCATCAGTTTCATCTGTGTCCCTGTTTTTAGGAGGAATACGATTATGAGGTTTGACTGATGCTTTTGGCTTATCTCTGGAGAACCGTTTACTTCTCTTCAACAGAAGATCTCTAAACTGTCTCGTGATCATCGAGACTGATTTGTCAAGATCTTCATCTGATGAATCTGTCTCAGAGTGATCATCATCATAAATATACACATTTTTACTTTTATCAAGTAATTTTGTGTCTTTTAGTGCTTTGAACGCAACATCCTTAGATTTGGACGAGTGTTCGTGATCAAAGATCTTAAGCTTCCCAACCAGTGTATTTATGGAGAGATTATCAAGGTTATTTCCCTCAACGATGGCATTCTTCTTAGAATCGTATCTAGATGGTAGCGATCTGAGAATTTTCAATGTCCTTTTCAGGAATAGTCTTACCCAATGCAAAAGATGCATTAACAATTTCAGACACTTTGTGTTTAAACTCATCAAATGAATCCTCATCTGCCATACGAAGGTTTTCCCAATCAGAATTAAGGTTTTGAAGCCTAGCGTCCTTTTCACTGGTATTTCCTTCGAATACGGTTTCTAAGATATCCCACGCATCTTTAGACCTAGTGCAATTTGACACATGGTGCTAAAGATTTGGGGTAATGGCATGTATGATGGAATTCAAACCGTCGGAGTTTTGCTTTGCAACAAGTATCTCAGCAGCATCGTATTCGCCAATATTTTTTGGGACATTAACGTTACCTACTGCAACAACGGGAGCATCATAGCCATTAACAACATATACCCATGATTGAAAATCACGCGCTTGAAGAAACGCTCGCATAGCAATTTTCCACCATAAGTTCGAAGACTGGTGGTACGTTAATAGAGATAACACCTCTGTCCATAGAGTCTGATCGCTACAAACACAAACTTTTGAGGTCTTGAACGTTTTTTCCTGCTATGATACCAATTCAAAAAGTGGGGGTATAACAACCACACCCAATTTCGATTAGCAATCTGTATGGACTAACTCCAATATACTTTCTATAGAATCAACTAGACAGTCAGAATCAATTTAGAGAAAAGTATATCGAGGAGTTAATATCTTGATTTGATCTTTACTCAAGCAAATAGAAATCTGCGAGTCTTTATCAAATACAAGGATAATAAACTTGGATGGTACCAAAGACCAATATCCAAGGATCAATCAATATCCAATCAATAACCAAAGGTTGGATTTCACAATTGATCGATACAAACACACTACCTGTGATATTTCAATTATATAACAAAATATAATGCGGAATAGAAATAACACATACACCAGAAATTTTGTTAACGAGGAAACCGCAAATGCAGAAAAACCCCGGGACCTAGTCCAGATTGAACACCACATTGTATTAAGCCGCTACAGACACTAGCCTACTACAAACTAACTTCGGTCTGGACTGTAGTTGAACCCTAATCAATCTCACACTGATTCAAGGTACACTTGCGCTCCTTACGTCTCTGATCCCAGCAGAATACTACACACTTGATTCCCTTAACTGATCTCACCCACATCCAAGAGTTGCTACGACCCAAAGTCGAAGACTTTAGCAAACAAATCTGTATCACACAGAAAAGTATACAAGGATGGATAAATCTGTCTCCCACAGATAAACCTAAAAGTTTTGTTTTGTCTTTTGATAAAAATCAAGGTGAACGAGAACTAATTGATAAACCGGACTTATATTCCCGAAGAACAACCTAGTATTATCAATCACCTCACAATAATCTAAATCGTATGGTAGCGAAACTAGATATTGCGGAATCACAAATGATGAGACGAAAATGTTTGTGATTTCTTTTTATCTTGCCCTATCGGAAATATAATCTCAAGTCAATTATTCAATTGAACTCGTACGATAGAAAATGGCAAGATCAGATCGCTCAACTACAAGAGAAGTAGTTTCTTCTGGCTTCACAATCCCAATGAAGTCTTTAAGTCGTTAATCGACAGGGTCTCGAGAAAAAACCTACGATTAAAGGAGAATCGGCTCTAGCAAACCAACTAGTATCATACAGGAGGTGTGGGGATTAGTTTTGCACAGTTTCTAGACGTCTCCTTAGATAGTTTCAAATCAGGGTTTGCAATCTAGGTTACCTTGGTAACAAAGCATTCAATAATCATTGTTAGATGAAAAACCTGATTTATACAAGCTAATATCTTTCAACCGTTAGATCGAAACTTAGCTTGTCACACACAAATGACTTGAGTAGACGTACCTAAACGTGTACGGATATTCGTACCTTAGCTACCGGATTTTTAGTTGGTTTTAGTTTCCAAACTCAGCAGACTTTTTATGGTGAAAAAGTTCCGCCAGTACGCATACCTAAGGTGACTGGTTTTTGAGTTCGTAAACTCCAAACTCAGCAGAATTTCACGGACGTGAATTTCCGCCAGTACGCGTACCCAACCTGTCTCCTTCACCAATACCGCATGCACACATATGCACACACTTGGTTTCCGGCACATGGATTTATACACTAATGTGCCAACACACTATATGCTTACATCCACAGGTGGTTACATATTCTCAACTCTACATTTCAATCATTGAAACATTCTTCTATAATGTTATAACAGTCGTTAGACATGAAGAATCGACTATCGTCATCAAAGCTATTTTCAAGATTGAAACGTCATCATGACTTTCGTCACGGGTAAAGATGAAGATGGTTAAAGCAAAAGCTTACCAACACGTATTTCGAGAAAAGATAGACGAGTAAACTCGGCTCGAAATAGTAAATGTGTATGTATGAAAACTATCATACTTATACGACTTTTGTCTCAAGAGTAGGAGATAGAGTAGATAGACTTTTGAGTGACAAGATGAGTTCAAGTCTCCACATACCTTTTGGTCGGATGAAGTTCCACTGGTTCCTTGAGTAGTTCTTCGTCTTTGCAAGATAATCGCCATGGAGTCTGGAGCTCAACTATTCCTAACTACCCTAGACCGATACTTAGTCATAAGTATATTAGAAATCAAGACATCTAGTTTTGATTACTAATATTGAGAAACATGCTTGAGATAGAAACGCATGCTAGTTCGGCCGAGCAACGCTCTAACACAATCAATCTCAATCAACAACCAAAGGTTGGATTTAGCAATTGATCGATTCAATGCACGACCTGTGATATTTCTATTATATAACAAAATATAATACGGAAAAGAAATAACACAGACACCAGAAGGTTTGTTAACGAGGAAACCGCAAATGTAGAAAAACCCCGGGACCTAGTCCAGATTGAACACACACTGTATTAAGCCGCTACATACACTAGCCTACTACAAACTAACTTCGGTCTGGACTGTAGTTGAACCCCAATCAATCTCACACTGATCCATGGTACAGTTGTGCTCCTTACGTCTCTAATCGCAGCAGGATACTACGCACTTGATTCCCTTAACTGATCTCACCCATAACTAAGAATTGCTACGACCCAAATTCGAAGACTTTAATAAACAAATATGTATCACACAGAAAAGTCTACGGTAATTGATAAATCTGTCTCCCACAGAAATACCTACGAGTTTCGTTCCATCTTTTGATAAATCAAGGTGAACAGGACAATAATCTTAATCGACTAGCGAACAAGATATTGCGGAATCACAAACGACGAGACGAAGATGTTTGTGACTTCTTTTCTATCTTGCCTATCGGAGATATCAATCTTAAGCCAATCTTACGATTGTACTCGTATGATATATACAACAAGATCAGATCACACAACTACAAGAAAAGTAGTCCAGTCTGGCTTTACAATCCCCATGAAGTCTTTAAGTCGTTAACCTACTTGGTCTCGAGAAGAAACCTAAGGTTAATGGAGAATCGACTCTAGCTAACACAACTAGTATCACACAAGAGGTGTGGGGATTAGGTTCCCCAGTTGCTAGAGTTCTCTTTTATATAGTTTTCAAATCAGGGTTTGCAATCAATGTTAGCTTAGTATCAAAGCATTCAATATCCACCGTTAGATGAAAACCTGATTAGATTCAAGATAATATCTTTCAACTGTTAGATCTAATCTTAGCTTGTTATACACAAATGAAATGTATTTCATTTAGGTTTGAGTAACCGTACCTAAACGTGTACACTTAGTTGGTTCACAACAGTTAACCAAATGGTTAGCCATATGAGCACTCTCATATCAACCATATTCATCTTCACCACAACTAGTTCAAATGACTCAAATGAACTAGTTAAAGAGTTTTTCAATTGCTTAGATATTTTGGAAGACACAATTGAAACAAAATCGGTTTGATTCACTTGAATCGATTCATGAACATTATAGCCACGGTTTGCAAAGATTGCATTCCTTATAATTTAAATGTTTAAGTTCATGAACTGGCCGATTTGATAAAGTAGCCAGCTTAAGTATATGTACGAGTATGCGTACCTAAGCAACCAGATTTGAGTTGGTTTTGGTTTCCAACCTCAGCAGAAATTTTCGGGTAGAAAACTTCCGTCAGTATGCGTACAGGTACGCATACTTAAGGTGACTGGTTAAGAGTTTGTCAATTCCCAAACTCAGCAGATATTCACGGACATGAACTTCCGCCAGTATGCGTACGGGTACGCATACTTAACCTGTCTCCTTCACCAATTTCTACACACACATATGCAAACACTTGGTTCCCGGTTCATGGATTTATAGACTAATGTGCGAACACACTATATATGCTTATATCTAAAGATGGTTACATAATCTCAACTCTACACTTCAATCATTGAAACATTCTTAGAGGATGTTATATAGTTGTTATTCACAAACTATTTTTCATCAAAACGATTTTCAAGATATTGAAATGTCAACATGACTTTCGTCACGAGTAAAGATGAACTTGGATAAAGCGAAAGCTTACCAACACATATTTCGAGAAATATATAGGCGAGTTAAACTCGGCTCTAAAGAACAAATGTGTATAATTGAAATCTATATACTTATACGACTTTTGTCTCAAGAGTAGGAGATAGACTAGATAGACTTTTGAGTGATAGATAAGTTCAAGTCTCCACATACCTTTTAGTCGATGAAGTTCCACTGGTTCCTTGAGTAGTTCTTCGTCTTCATATGATGATCGCGATGGAGTCTGGATCTCAACTACACTTAGATATCCTAGTCCGAGACTTTAGCTATAAGTAGACTAGAAATCAAGACATATAGTTTTGACAACTAAATTTGACAAACAAGCTTGAGATAGCAACTTTTGCGAGTTCGACCGAGCAATGCTCTAACAATGTAGGAATCAGGTGGTGTTCATGTTGTTGATGGAAATTAATGGGTGTTAACACTGTTAGATGGAGTGTTGCAGTTGAAGTTTTGCTGGTAATGTTTCAGCTGATTGGTCTAGAAGGAAGAGGAAATGATGATGAATGGGTTTGTTTTGGTGTTCTTGAGAGATTCAGATGGAGATTGGATGGAGCTTACAAATGAACTGGTGGTGTTGAGATGTTAGATGTTGCTGAAGACAATTGTTGTTGGTTATTGGTTGAAGTTGCAGTGATTCAGCTGAATAACACTGAGAAGGGTCGGAAGAGCCAGTAGATGGTGGTGGATGTTTACAAAGGGTGTGTGTTGGCTGAAGTGCTTTGTACTGGCAAGACTTGTAAAAGATGGAATTGGAGAATATTTGATTTTTTTGTCGATTGGTGTGTGCCTAGAAGGTGACCTGGTGGGACAAGTTTGCGGTGTTGCCATGGTTTATGAAAATGGTTGCATAACCCGTTGTGCGTCTACAAAAGTAGCTGCATAACTTGTTATGTAGTCCAGAAAATAGTTGCATAACCTGTTATGCATCTACAAGAGTAGTGGCATAACTTGTTATGCATTCCATAAAATGGTTGCATAACACATTATGCAGTAACTTTTTTGTTAGTATTGAAAAAAAACAAAAACAGACTGCATAACTTGTCATCCACCTACAATAATATTTGCATAACATGTTATGCATTCGTGAAAATGGATGCATAAAGCATTATGCATTAACTTTTTTGGTAAACACTAAAATTAAACAAAACAATGGATGCATAACTTGTTATGTAGTCGAGAAAATGATTGCATAATTCGTTATGCGTCTTTTTTTTTTGGTGATGTTATTTTTTAAGCATATATGTCGTTTTAGTGGTTGCATAACTAAATTAGTAGACGCATGAACCAAAAAATATGGTTGCATAACTTTTTATGCATCTTTTGTTGTGTCTGCATAATGTGTTATGCATTTTTTTTGTGGCTGCATAATGGTTATGTATCAAGTTTTCGAGAATTTTGCCTAAAATGATGATCACCTCTGATTTTTTCGTGAAGAAATTTTTTTTGATATTGTTGTTTGTACTCGTTGTGTTACTTGTGTAGCTCTCTTTAAAAGCTTTCCAACCATGGTTTTAAAAATCGTACGAGTTAACTCGTGTGATTGTCAACTCGTGGTAGTGAATCGCATCTTCACCTAAATCGTGAAGATTCTGTTTTTTTATGCGATTCACGACTTTCACCTTTCTTAAAATTAATTAAAAAATTAAAAGTTTACCTAGGAATCGAACCAAAGACCTCTAGCGCCTTCATACGCTGTCATAACCACTGCACCACGTAGTGATTTTGTGAAATACACTGAAACTATACAGATTTTATAATAAAACTAGCAAATAATATGTAACCCAGGATAAATTTTTCACAACAACTTGAATATTTATTAGCAAATATGCGATTCAAAAATAAACCATGAATCTACGATTCAATTCTTAAAATCTGAAAAACGATTTACGATTTCACAACCTTGTTTCCAACGATATAAAATTTGTAAAATTCCAAGGCACGGTTTTTTAGATATATTATATTCTAGTTTGATTGCCAATTATGCCCCCTGAAAAATTAGGACGCATAACCCGTTATGCAGACATTTTTCAAATTTCCATATAACTCTGGGTGTTACTGAAACCCAAAACTGTTTTGGGCCTGACAATAATTTGTTTTTTGGGGGGGCCTTAGCCTAAGTTCCCCTTTAATGAAGGTTGTTTTTAGGCATACCTAAATCTTTCTAGGCATACTGAATAAAGACAAAAAAAAGGATTTCAAATAACAAAAACAGAAACCCCCTTAACCAATTTTTTTTATAATGGCAAATATGCCCTTTATGTATTAGTGTTAGTAATCTGGATTAGTGATTAAAACTTTTTTTTAATGATTAAGATAATTCAGAATTATAAAGTTTTGGGTAATGAAAAAATTTGGGGAAAAAAACAAGTTTTTATTGAGAAGGAGAGAAGGAAAAGGAAAAAGTGAGAAAAAAATTCTTGATTCAATGGAGGATGAGGAGGGTCATTCTTCATCTAAAAAACCTAGGAAAATACATATCAACTACAACAATGATCCAAAAATGACTGATTTCTTAGATTATTAGAATGATTTTACACAAACTCAAACTCAAGATGATGATTTTTATGAGCCAAATCCAGATGATGAATACATAGATGAGGAACCCAATGCTTCTAACACACATGTACACTTCTATTTTATGTTTAATCTCAGTTTTGTAGCTTGAAATCATCAAAAATTGTATTTTTCATCATGGTTCAGCGAACCAGGACTATGTTCGGCTTGAAAATATAAGCCGAACCCACTAAATTGATGAACAGTTCGGCTAGCTGAATTTGTTAACGTTATACGCCGAACCTTCATTTCCAACTTCCAACCTATTTGCAAGATCCTAGTTCGGGTTATATTAAAGTCTAATAACAATCCGAACCTATTCCTGAGAGTTAGGTTCAGTTTTCACTCTAAATATCGTATCAGCCGAACTATATATTTTTCCAAGTTCGGTTCATATTCAAAAAATCACATCAGCCGAACATGATACCGATTTTCCATGAAACACTTAAATTATTATACATTTAGGGGTTAGGAATTTTATTACATATGTTTTCTATTGTGCAGCCTTTTCATAGGATGAACCAAACAAAAAAAGTGGAAATTACTAAAAGTATTAAGAAAGTGAAGTCTAATGATGGAGAATACCAAGTTCCATATTAAATTCATTAAAATCAATGAGATCTTATCTTCAACTTCAAGAGAATGAAAAGACAAACACAACGCAAAAAGAATGAGGTCATTCCGACATCGGACGAAAAAGTTATGGCCAAAACAAGATCGAAAAACTTGAGTGTGCAAAGAGAAGGTTCGGCTGATAACTCAACAACACGAGCTAGCCGAACCTAGAGCCTGCAAATCAATATTTTCGAAGTGTTTACAGAGAGAGGTTCGGCTTGAAAGTGATCTAATCGAGTCAGCCGAACCTGACAACCACCTGGGGTAAATTTCACTTCTCAGGTTCGGTCGGGAAGGTTTGCAAGGTATTAGCCGAACTTGACACTGTTCTGGTACGTATTTAATACACATTTTGGGGTTCGGCTAAAAATTGACATTTACGGTTAAGCCGAACTGTTCATAGACACTTTCAGGGTGAAATTTCAAGAACAGTTCGGCTCAAAACTCAACTCAATTATCAGCCGAACCCGCTACTGTAAACGTCAAAAACCCTAAGTTTTTAGCAATTTAACCCATTCAATCCATGAAAAACAACAAATAAAAGATTGGGTTTGTAGGGAATACCTTCTTATCCTCATTTCAGTATTTGGAGCTTCAAATGGTTGAATTTTCGATTCAATTTCTGGTTCAATTATAGTTTTTACACCTTCATCTTCAATTGGTTCTTCTTCTTTAATTCATGGATTGGAAGAGGATTTAGAAAACCTGAGGTTTGCTTTTTTCTTTTTACGATCCATTATATAGTTCAATTTAACCGATGATCGAATTTTCACGAATCGATAATTAACTACAGTGATGAAAAAAAATCTGAGAGAAAAGGAAGGTGGTTTGGCTAGAGGAAGAAGAAGAGATGTTTAGGATATTTTATTTTTTGATTTTAGGTTCAAGGGTATATAGGTAATTGAACTACCCAATAGACACCCCTTATAAGGTCACCTAGGATGGGAAAACTATTTTGTATGCCTTGAAAGTTTTTGGTATGCCTAAAAACAGCCTTCTTTCTCAATCTTAGCCGCATCCTATTGCTTCTGCTTAGAAAGAGCCCAAACAGTCAAGCCCACAATTCAGAGCCCATCAGGTCCATTACTTGATCTGCTTGTCAGTTTTGTGGAACTGACAAGCCAATTGAGCCTGTTCTACCACCATATACTTCCTGTAATACCCTACTTCCATGCAGTTTTCTTTGCACTCCCAGTCAAACACACACACCATTCAACAGCCAAGAATCCCATCGAAATAGCATAATACCTTGTCCAATTCCTTGGCTGTAAACCAAAGCCAACCCATTCCAACTCTTCAGCAGCAACTTCATCTCAGTTTCTCTACCAGTCATTCACTCTCCCATCTGCAGCTTCATAACTACCTAGTCTGTAGCAGTAACATCACAGCACCAACATCTCACCCATGACTGTCAGCTTCAGTCTCATCTGCATACACACCACCACAGCTCATTCATATTACAACAAAGTGCACCCCAAAACCTCCAATTTGCACCTTCAATTCAACTCATCTCTTCCTTGAAGCATCTTCTCCTTGTGGTTGTGTGTGTTTCCCAGTATCAGACTAACCCCAACTGCAGCTGCAACCATTCCTTGTCTGTGTTCAACTGCACAACCTGGACATCCATTCTGCATCACTACCATTTCTCAAATGAGGAAACACATTCTCATCAGCAGCAGCGCTTCTCTGTCTCTCTCAGCCACACAAATCCATCTTCCTTAAACAGCATCACCACCAATATCAATAGCAGCAGTAACATCATTTATAATTCATACCCATTCTACCAACACTCGCTCAAGAACTGTACCCGAAATCTCCATTCAATACAACCCTGCACATCAATCCGATACTATATACAAACCATTATTTCTCCCTTATTCTGCACCGGCAATTTCACTAGCACCAGTTGCACACTTCACAGCTCCACCCATTTAACTGCAATACTGCTTCTTCTGCAAGACCAAACTCCATCTTCATAAACGCTCAATTTCTCCTTTGAATTCCTCCATCAAAACAACACAACAGCAACAACTTCTCTTTGTTCTTCTCAGCACGGATTCACCACTAAATCAGGAATTGATACAAACCCCAGTGTTCAATATCCTTCTCATATTCTGAATCATCTCTTCAATCAACATCGACCATCAAACCCAATTAATCTATACAGCTTCAATTATTCATCATTTTCTCGACTCAGATCTTCAATGAAACCCCAATTTCCTACCTCAATCAACAGCCAACTCGTACTTGTTTGTCTCGGCTTTTAAGACTCTTCAAACTCCCGACTGAACTCTCGAGCCACTGAAAACTCGTACTGTTCCTTGGTTAGCCGACGGTGAGACTAGGATCGATAGCAAACCCTTGGAGCAGTAGAGGCTAAGATGTGAACTGAATTAAGAGAAGAGGATATAGACACCCCGATTGTAAGATAAGAGCCACCCAGTAGCAGCCCCTTGGTGATTTCTTGTTTTCGAGTTGATATCTTCGCCTCCTGAGACGATTGTTCGCGCACAGCGTGTCCATTGGAAATGATTTGTCTCGGGAGCACGTGTTTTTCTCGTCATCACTGACTTGAGCTGCTAGTTTTTCCTGAGACGATTGTTGCTCGATGGACAATACGTATAGGCGTATGAGTGGTGTTTGGTTCTTGAGTGCTTGTTGGCTCCCCGCTCCGAGTGGTGAACGATAAGCCCGATTACCTCTTCATTTGCCTAAAAATTTGGTACCTATGTTGCCTATTTATCGAGTAGATATCGATGATGCCCCCCGTTTGTTGCTTAATCTTACCTACCACTGGTAAGATAGATCTTTCGCGTACAGCGTGCCCGCCTAAAACAACTTATTCCTGGTGTTCGTGCTCGCCTGGTCTTAAAGGCTTGGCTGGCTTGTTCTACTGGAAACGGTCGTTTCTGGATGGACAATACGTGTTGGCGTATGAGTGGTGTTTGGTCTTCGGTGTTGGTTGGCTCCCCGTTCCATGTGGCGACAACAAGCCTGACTACCTCTTCAGCTTCTTCCCTGAGTCGTCTTAGGGAAAGACTCGTTTGGTCCCTGTACCTATCTGTCGAAAAGGTATCGATTATTGTCCCTTGAAACGGTGAACATTTGAAACCATCCTAGCATATTGTGAAGGGAGGTACCCCCTCTTGTAGCTATGCATGCAGCAGGATCGTGAAAGGGGGGATTCCTCCCTGTAGCCCTGCAACCCCTGGGCAGGGATATAGTGGGTATGCAATTTTAACGGTCGCGAATGCGTAAACCCTATTAAAATAGTGTGTTCACTCCCTATTCCACCCGCGGCACAGAATGTGCCAAGGATTTACTACTGTCTCTGTACAGGTTGCTCAGGTTGGCGAGCCGGCATAGAAACCTAGCCATATTTTGGAGATAAGATCTTCACGAGATATTATCTTTGTCCTACCTGGTACTTGCTACTGGAAAAAGGGCTTCGGATATCGGATCTTCGCCTCCATCAGCGCCTAATGCCTCCAAGTAAAGCATTTAGCTCCCATTTGTCTTCTCTTTCGTCATATGCCTCCAGAGTAGATATAAAACTTAAAAGACGAGTAAAATACATAATTTACATGAAAAATAGCAAAAGAAAACACATAAACAATACTCTCTCCATTCCAATTTAGATGACGTTGTAGAGTTTTTCACGTAGATTAAGAAACATCAAAGAGAGTATTTTTTTTCCAAATCTGCCCATATTAATATCTTCTTAAAAATTTAAACCTTCTAGTTTTTTGTTTATGGATTCTAGTATAAATTATGAATCCCCCTGTAATTCCACTTGGGATGACCAAATATCCTAAGATAATAGAGGTTAAATTTAAAATCTTAAATTAGATTAATTATCTCTCACTGATAACAAAGACAATGAATGTTATGTTCTGATCCCAAAGAAGGGGTAAATCAGTGAGAATTTAGAGAAAATAGCTAATCCCTCATCTATTTTGGAACATACAAAAAACCCTAAAACATCATCTAAAGTGGAACGGAGGGAGTATATAATAAACATGATGTATTCTACACCTATCAGCAGGATGGCAGAGCTCTTTTACCTGTGTAGCATCCTCACCGAGTAAAAATTATTTAGACCCTCTTACATAGTTTTATTATATTATGCTACCTCACTTTATAAGCCAAACTACAATCGGAATCAACCTAGTTACTTATTAGGAAAGAGATTATCATAATAGATATTCCCTCGATTTCCAAAACCACACACCCTACGAAAATATATCATTAAGCACCTGTTCAACATAGAACTCTCCCCCATTGTTTGTTATTCCGTGCAAAACAAAATAATAACACAAAGATAACCTTTACCAGAGAAAGGTCAATAAGATCTTAACCATAACCTTCCATAAGAAAGAAACTAAAATTGAAACTCAAATGTATACCAAATAAACAACTTATAGAAAATAAATCGATATTAGTATTAATGTGACTTCACACATGACTTAATCACTGTCACCTTCTTATGACCATACAATAAAGCAGCTCAACATGTTGAATACGAAATATGCCCAAATGAGACCGAAACTTATACTCAATGAAACCTAAAGTATATCTCATAAAGGAAAGAAAAGCAAAGAGATCTTAAATAAGAACAAGTAGTGTAATCTTAACTATCAAAAGAATAACACAAGGATTTAGAATAAAACTTATCATTCTTGTTTGTTGATAGTCTGAATAAACTTTACACAATCATTGACATCAATCAATAGTTGATTAGTCTATTCATATAAAAGACATAAAATAAGAAAAATCTTATCAACCTCTTAATGCATCTTGTTTTTCACTTTTTTGATGAGGAAGAGTTTGGTTGGTATATTCTATAACATATCTCATATAATCTTCACCACTTGAAAAGATCGAAAACTAGTTCTTGAGTATAATACTTGATTTATACGTCAAAAAAATTTGCATTCATCACAAGTACAACTTGCGGAACACGAAGCATTTTCTTCTGTTGAGCAAGAATTTGTATCAGAAACAGACATTCTTGATCTTTCGGTACCTTTCAGGGTTTTAAAACAAATATTTTACAATATTATTTATTTACCAAAAATATATATTTTTGGTATATCAAGATATCTCATTAAGTTGAGACCGAAGCTCCATCAAATATTATTGTGGTGATAAAGAGTATCTTCAAGACAGTAAATGTTGTTTGAAGAAATTTCCACAGCAGTGCTCAAAATATATGATAGGAAATTAAGCATTTCCTTTCAATATCTATCTTTTCTTTAAGCATTTCTCGTTTTCCAACAAGATCCAACTTCGATTAAGCAGAATGTTTTTTACTTTAGAAGACGAAGAAACACGAATAATATATGGTGACAGATTTTAGCACAAGTTGCTAGCCTTCCATTTTCTGAACATCAACCTTGTTAAGACAATGATCACTAAAAAAATCGCCACAAATTATCCCACTGACATTGTAGAGAATGTGATAACAATTTTGTTAGAGCATTGCTCGGTCGAACTCGCAAGCGTTGTTATATCAAGCTTGTTTGTCAAGTTTGGTTGATCAAAACTATAAGTCTTGATTTCTAGTCTACTTATAGCTATGTCTCGGATTAGGATAGAATGTGTAGTTCAGATTTAGACTTCACGGCGTTCATCGATTGAAGACGAAGATCTACTAAGGAGAGCTTGGACGAACTTCATCAACAAAAGGTATGTGGAGACTAAAAATTATCTATCAGAATAGACTTATCTGTGGGAGACATATTTGTTTATAAGTCTTCGACTTTGGGTCATAGAAACTCTTAGTGGTGGGTGAGATTATCTAAGGGAATCAAGTGCGCAGAATCCGGCGTGGTTCAAGAGGCGTAAGGATCGCGACTGTACCTTAATCGGTGTGAGACTTCGTTAAGGCTCAACTACATTCCAGTCTGAAGTTAACTTGTAGTAGGCTAGTGTCTGTAGCGGCTTAATACAGTGTGGTTTTCAAATCTTGACTAGGTCCCGGGGTTTTTCTGCATTTGCGGTTTCCTCGTTAACAAAACTTCTGGCTTCTGTGTTATTTCTTTTCCGGATTATATTTTTTTATATAATTGAAATATCATAGGTTGTGCGTACGTAGTTCAATCAATTGGTAAATCCGACCTTGTTTGTTGGAGTGTAATTGATTGGCACTTGGGAATTGGTCTTTGGTACCGTCCAAGTTATTTCTCATATCAATCGGGCTCACAGATTTCTATATGTTCGATTGCATATTGTATTGAGAAATTGAGATATAACTCTTTGGTATATTTATTGATTGAGCTCGCTTTATTGCCTCGTGCATACGAAAAATTTTGTTAGTTAAGATCAATGTTGTTAGGCTTTCACTTAGATCTTCAGAAGAGTCTTCTAATACCATCTTTGAAAATCCAATCAGAAAAATTTTAAGATAAATACTTTAAAAGATCTACATATTTTTCTTCTTCGAATAAAACCCTAAAACTTGCATAACAAACCGAGTTTTTATAAAGATTTATGAGAAGAGATATTCACCATTTTTAAGAAAATAATACATTTTCGGGTTTCAGAAACCCTAGTTGTAGATGGTGGATTTTCGACAAAGGGTAGAATTGTAAAACTATACTCCAGATTCGGCAACCGGATGAGTATTTTGACTCATGTCTCTCATTAAAGCATGAAAGCTCATGTCATAAATCTCTGACTGAGAAGGTTGTCTCTCAGAGTACGTGTAGGTGTGTAGTCTCTCAGCTGAGGCCACGTCACATCTCATGAATACTGAGCAATTTCAGTAATTACTCCGGATCCGGCAATCGGATGAGTATCGAGACTCATGTCTCTGTGCATGAAAGCTCATGCCACCTCTGATGGAGAAAGTATCTCAGAGAAGATGAAGATGTGCAGTCTCTCAGCTGAGGCCACGACACATCTCATATTGTATAGAATCGAAAGATTGGGCGGCTCCTAGACAGCATGTCTGCTAGTATAGAGCGACAACGTCTTCGGGATGTAACCAGATTTTCCCCGGCTATGCAAGAGGAATATGACACTCCAGCAAGTTCATATTGCTCAACCCTCAGATAATTAATGCTCCTAGACAGGAAGCCCTTCTAGTATAGAGCCAACAACTAATTATCTTAAATCGTCTGAATATCCAGCAATATTCTACGAGCCATCGTCTGAATATCCAGCAATATTCTATGAGTCGTCAATTAATCGCCTGAATATTCAGCAATATTCTACGATTCCTCGTTATATTTCGTTACTTGAATCTGTGGTTCTTCCCAGCAGAATTCCACAGGTTAGTAATAAATATTCAACGGAACAGGCATCTGAGCATCGAATAAGCCCTGACAAAAATGGTGCAAGTGTAATTAGCAGATAATGCACAGACCAACATTTTGAATGCACGAACGAGCATTTCAAAAATACGAACGAACGAGGAACCTATGCCAAATAGGAAGGGAAAATAATGATAATAAAATATTAAACAAAAGCGCCAGGGGACTAGGCTCACCAGACGGCCAGTCATGCCGTGACTAGTCCTGCGCCCAATTTTATATTTTACCATATTTTTACTATTTTCACGATCTCATGAAAATCCTCTCGTTGAGCAAATTTCCTTTATTTCAAAGAAATTATCTAAATCACATGATTTTATCAAAAATAATAAAATTAGGGAAAGGTGTCGCGGGACCGAGCACCAGCCGGCCATGCCTTGGACGTGGCGGGTCCCACACCTCACGTCTCCGTTATTTTATTATTTCTCTCAAATTATGAAAATTCCTTGATTTTATGAATTTTCCCTAAAATCATGAAAATTACCTAATTTCATGTATTTTTATCTAAATCACATGATTTTATCAAAAAATAATAAAATTAGGGAAAGGTGTTGTGGGACCGCCGGCCGGCCGGTCATGCCTTGGCCGGTCCCACACCTCACGTCCCATTATTTTATTATTCCTTCTCAAATTGTGAAAATTCCTTGATTTTATGAATTTTCCTTAAAATTACTTAATTTCATGTATTTTCTCTAAAATCATAGAAAATTAGGAAAACTTGTGGAACCGGGCTCTAGCCGGCCGGCCATGCCCTAGCCGGTCCCACACACCCATTATTTTATTATTATTTGGTGTTTGGTTTCCTGATTTCATGAAAACTCCCTGATTTCAACAAAATATCTTGGTTTTCAAAAAATCCCTTTCATTTTATGAAAAATTATCTAAAATCGTCAAAATTACATAAAATTGGGAAGAGTGCCTTTGGGCCCGCACCCATTGGCCGGCCGGCCATGCCACGGCCATCGCCGGCCCCACACTCCCATTCCCTATTTTATATTTTAATTTATGTCTCTCATCTCATGGAAGTTCCCTAATTTCGCCAAACTCTGCAGTTTCATGGAATTTCCCTTAAATCAGAGAAAAATACATAAAATTACATAAAACTGGGAAAAGCATGTGGGACCGCATGTCAGCCGGACGGCCATGCCCTATCCGTGGCCGGTCCCACACCTTGTGATTCTTTGTTTATTTATTATTTTCATCATCTCATGTATTTTTGCCGGTTTCAGCAAAACCATGGATTTTGCATTTTCTCCAAATGTTGCTCAAACGTGCATCAGAAAATATCAAAATTCTCAGGACTGAAGCACGGACACTATGGTGACACGGGCACATCCCCTTGACCGACCAAGGGTGACCCTGAGGCTTGCAAACAGCTGGTCCCGCATGTTTTAATGATTTTAACCTAATTTGCTCAGTTGCTCATATTAGGTTCGAACTCTTTCCAAACAATTGGAAGTTCGCTCAAACGACCATCTACTGGTCCCATGACCATCAAGAGCCGGTCTCGTGACCTCTTGGTCGGCCCCTCATATTTTCTACATCAGGTTTTATGATTTGTTGCTCACACGAGCATTATTTCAGTAAATGATTAAACCAGCATTTAATCATTCTTTCACCAACTGGTCCTCAAGATACTTTGGTATTTTTTGCTCATTCGAACATCTGGGCGTTATATGGTGAACCCGTCATCCCATGTAGCCGGTCCCGTGTTGATTTGCAATAAATCATCATTTCGGTAAAATTAGGGTTTTGAATCCAGAGCTCTGCAGAAACGTGATTCTGTGCAGATTCGAACACTCTAATAATTTTATGTTGATTCCATGATTGATATTCATATTTATTTTGCTCGACTCAGCAATCAGTAACTTAAATTAACATTTTATTTGGTCCAGTTACCAACAATTCATCAAAAGAACAATATTTGTTCAAACTAGCAATATTTGCTCAAATCAAAGAATATTGGTTCAACTATCAATATTCAAAAATTTAGCAACACAATTTTGCTCGTCTTAGGTTATAATGATACCTCGTCTCAGCAGACATATTAAATTCATGAGTTTCGAAACATTTGCTAATCATGTGCAACTCAGCGCTACATTGACTCATCGTCCCATAAAGTCAGCAACTGACTCCACAATCACGAGATTTCAATCGTGTCACATGGGGGGATATTAACTAGGGTTTTGGTCTAGCGGTCTACGACACGTGTGTTCACCCATGATGAGAATGTGAGCAAGTCATGCAGTCAGTTGGAAGAGTCATCAAAGTAGTGGGTGGAAAGTTAACCAAGTCTTCGCACGATGAGTAATTGGTTTTAACATGATTTCCCCATACCGGTGAACCTCCTGGAGATGTCTTTCGTTTGTCACCACCAGAAATATTCCTTAGTCTGGGACGAGAGGCACTCATCTCAGAAGAGGGGGGATCCTTCACTAAAGGTTGGGAGGCCGTCACATAATCATTAAGACGCTCAAGCTGCTGATCCCAGAATTCCATGTAACCTAGAGTCACGTACGTGGTTCTATCAATACAAGGGAACCAATAGGAGCTCCCTTCATCATGTGTGTGATCTAAACAAGTCTTAAGTTGTTCCACTGATGGTCTTCTCCTTCTGAAGTTTGGAACACATTGATCCATACCCATCTGACGG
Organism: Papaver somniferum; assembly: GCF_003573695.1. Classification (NCBI taxonomy): domain Eukaryota; kingdom Viridiplantae; phylum Streptophyta; class Magnoliopsida; order Ranunculales; family Papaveraceae; genus Papaver; species Papaver somniferum. Next base: position 2,624,200 of record NW_020649304.1, read on the forward strand.
GCGGTTCTGTCAATATTATACTCCTCCACAGAAAAATCTCCATACGCTGCTGATATTATGTGACCGGGAGTACAACTCAGCATGAAAGATCTTTCTCCATCACTCAAATCAGCACCGGATTTCAAATACTTACTTTCTCCAGCATTGAAATTCTTCAATTGAGAAATGTGAGGAGGAACCACCACCCAAGGACGGAAGTTGAACTCAGACTTGTCATCTAATACGTCGATGAAGCGTGTCTTGGACTGAATTTGCTTCGTAGACCAGCGCATAATCCTAGCGTTGTCTTTCTCATGGAAGATACGTCGAGCATCAGCAGAGTTCAGACTTTTTAAGACACTACGGGGAATGGGTGCATAGTTTCCGAAACGCTCCCACATCAGAGCTTAGAGGAACATCGTATTGGCGTAGCATTCAATCTTCATGAAGATGTTCGAAACACTGGAGTCTACGACTAAAGAGTCCATATTATAATATAAAGAACCCAAGAATAATCTACCGAGCGGAAGTTGTTCACCTTGAGCCAATTTAATAGCGAAAGGAATTACAAACGGCTTCAACAAGGTACCAGCATCTTCAAACACATCTCTGGACAGCCATGAGCACAAGAAAGCAGCAATAGACAACATACCATCGGGTTCATCAAGAGGGGCGTCTCGTGGCCACCAATGTGTCAACCAATGAGCGTAACAACCTTTACTAAAAACCTTGTTGATTCTCTCCATCTCAGCTGTTAAAGTTTTGGAAACTGCTTTCTCTTCCGCCGTCCAAAGTTCTTCAGGAAAGTTACCTGTAATTGGAAGATGCAAAGCAACTACATCTTCCAAGGTAATAGTGAACTCTCCCCAGCTGCATATAAACGTATGAGTTGGGATGCACCAGCGAGCAAGAAGAGCTACAATACCTCGTTGTCATGAAAGATATACAAATCTCCAGATGTTTGAACGCCCTGGTAATTTGTGCTCTATCCAGCATAGCTCTAACACGAGGAAATCCCAGCATGTGTCTAGACCATCCCGAGAACTTCTCTAAAGGGCGTCGAGAAAGCTTGAATTCAATCATTGAAGCCTGGAATAATCCTCGTTCAAGACAGAACCGAATAGCAGCACGAGGAGTCACCAATTTCTTTTGAGTGACCGTCCTGGGATTGATCAGAAGGCGATATACCGGGGACTTGAGACGATTTTCGGGCTCCTGAACCTCAAAAAGCGTCATCTATGTTTGGGACATTCTTGACTCCAGGTGTTTCGTCTTCCTCACCAACGGAAGTCTCATCCGTGCATGTTTCCTCTATGGAGATATCATCATCTGCACACCTTTCATCTCTGGAAGCGTCATTGGCTGGAGAATCAGACATCCTCGCAAAGCTGCTGTGAAATCCACACAATGTTTCAGTCATCCGCGAATTCAATAAGATGATGGAATCATGCAAATTAAAACGCCGGTGTCTACAAACGGTAAATCTTGAACTCTTACCTCTTTCAATTTCACTAACAATAGTGGTTGCAATACAAGAGTTAACACACGAAATCAATTCGTTCCTTGAAACCTGCAATAACGAACAACACTTCATTAGTTCATGGAAAATGATTTTCTCATAAAATCATGTACATAATTTTCATAATGTGAACATTCCACAACTGAACTATGATTTACAATAAGACATGACTTCATCACAATAAGTTGTATAGTTTGAAGGTTACTCAAAACCCATGTCTTGATTTTACAAAACAATAATTAATGCAATTTGTTCATATAAATTTTCAGAATTTATCTAATAAGAACAAATCCATGTGAATAAAATATGTCATCATGTTTCACATAAAATATGTCACGGCTACATATATATAAAAAAAATCTATTTTCCTTCGTATTAGCGTTTTATTAAAAACGAAGGTTTATGCTAGTTTTGTGAAAGCTCACACCTATTGTGATAAAATACTAATTCTCATGAAAGCTCATAAATAAAGTTTTATCACTGGACATAATTTACATACATAAAAATATATATCTATTTTCCTCGAATGAGCATCCTTCTAAAACGGGTTTATTTCGGTTTTGTGAAAGCTCACATCTATTAAGGTAAAATCTTGGTTCACATGAAAGCTCATACACTAAGTTTTATCACTGGACCTAAGTCCATATATATAAAAAATCTCTCATAAATCAGGGATTTTTATTAGTTTTCAAAACTAACGATCGAACGAACATACGTTTGATAAAACAAGGGTTTTTCTACAAAACTCACTCAACATATACACATGTATAGAATTTTAACATGATGGAAGCATGAACAACTCATGAAATCATCAGCAAAATTTACCTGACGTTACCGGCCGGAATTCGGCCGGACGGTGACGGACGGCGCGGCGGTGGAATTCCGGCGAACTTCTCCTGCTCCTGATGCTCGGACGTGAGATGGAGGAGATGAAGATGGTGGTCGGTGGGAAGAATAAAAAAAAAAAAAAGGATTAATTCCTTTTATACCTAATTTTATTTCCAAAACCTAATTCCATAAGGATTTCCTTTTGGGCCCGACCCGTGAATCCTAAACCAACCAAGGTTCCACCATCGAACCAGCGGTTCTACACGGTTTTATGTTCACTGGATGACGCTCTATTATGCCACAGAGGTTTCCGCTCAAACCATGGTTTGCTCATTCAGTCGAAATCCGGTAATATCTTATCTTATGACTAAGTTCAATTACTTATTTTTATACCTGGAAAATCACCATTAAATGCTGACTGAGGAACATGACTGTTCCTCACTAAGCAGGGGACTTAATGTAGATGGTGGATTTTCGACAAAGGGTAGAATTGTAAAACTATACTCCAGATTCGGCAACCGGATGAGTATTGAGACTCATGTCTCTCATTAAAGCATGAAAGCTCATGTCATAAATCTCTGACTGAGAAGGCTGTCTCTCAGAGTACGTGTAGATGTGTAGTCTCTCAGCTGAGGCCAGCACATCTCATGAATACTGAGCAATTTCAGTAATTACTCCGGATCCGGCAATCGGATGAGTATCGAGACTCATGTCTCTGTGCATGAAAGCTCATGCCACCTCTGATGGAGAAGTCTCTCAGAGAAGATGAAGATGTGCAGTCTCTCAGCTGAGGCCACGACACATCTCATACTGTATAGAATCGAAAGATTGGGCGGCTCCTAGACAGCATGTCTGCTAGTATAGAGCGACAACGTCTTCGGGATGTAACCATTTTCCCCGACTATGCAAGAGGAATATGACACTCCAGCAAGTTCATATTGCTCAACCCTCAGATAATTAATGCTCCTAGACAGGAAGCCCTTCTAGTATAGAGCCAGCAATTAATTATCTTAAATCGTCTGAATATCCAGCAATATTCTACGAGCCATCGTCTGAATATCCAGCAATATTCTACGAGTCGTCAATTAATCGCCTGAATATTCAGCAATATTCTACGATTCCTCGTTATATTTCGTTACTTCAATCTGTGGTTCTTCCCAGCAGAATTCCACAGGTTAGTAATAAATATTCAACGAAACAGGCATCTGAGCATCGAATAAGCCCTGACAAAAATGGTGCAAGTGTAATTAGCAGATAATGCACAGACCAGCATTTTGAATGCACGAACGAGCATTTCAAAAATACGAACGAACGAGGAACCTATGCAAAATAGGAAGGGAAAATAATAATAATAAAATATTAAACAAAGCGCCAGGGGACTAGGCTCACCAGCCGGCCAGTCATGCCGTGACTAGTCCCGCGCCCAATTTTATATTTTACCATATTTTTACTATTTTCACGATCTCATGAAAATCCTCTCGTTCGAGCAAATTTCCTTTATTTCAAAGAAATTATCTAAATCACATGATTTTATCAAAAATAATAAAATTAGGGAAAGGTGTCGCGGGACCGAGCACCAGCCGGCCATGTCTTGGCCGTGGCCGGTCCCACACCTCACGTCTCCATTATTTTATTATTTCTCTCAAATTATGAAAATTCCTTGATTTTATGAATTTTCCCTAAAATCATGAAAATTACCTAATTTCATGTATTTTATCTAAATCACATGATTTTATCAAAAATAATAAAATTAGGGAAAGGTGTCGGGGACCGCCGCCGGCCGGTCATGCCTTGGCCGTGGCCGGTCCCACACCTCACGTCCCATTATTTTATTATTCCTTCTCAAATTATGAAAATTCCTTGATTTTATGAATTTTCCCTAAAATTACCTAATTTCATGTATTTTCTCTAAAATCATGGAAAATTAGGAAAACTTGTGGGACCGGGCTCTAGCCGGCCGGCCATGCCCTACCGGTCCCACACGCCCATTATTTTATTATTATTTGGTGTTTGGTTTCCTGATTTCATGAAAACTCCCTGATTTCAACAAAATATCTTGGTTTTCAACAAATCCCTTTGATTTTATGAAAATTATCTAAAATCATCAAAATTACATAAAATTGGGAAGAGTGCCTTGGGCCCGCGCCCATTGGCCGGCCGGCCATGCCACGGCCATTGCCGGTCCCACACTCCCATTCCCTATTTTATATTTTAATTTATGTCTCTCATCTCATGGAAGTTCCCTAATTTCGCCAAACTCTCCAGTTTCATGGAATTTCCCTTAAATCAGAGAAAAATACATAAAATCACATAAAACTGGGAAAAGCATGTGGGACCGCGTGTCAGCCGGCCGGCCATGCCCTAGCCGTGGCCGGTCCCACACCTTGTGATTCCTTGTTTATTTATTATTTTCATCATCTCATGTATTTTTGCCGGTTTCAGCAAAACCATGGATTTTGCATATTTTCTCCAAATGTTGCTCAAACGTGCATCAGAAAATATCAAAATTCTCAGGACTGAAGCACGGACACTATGGTGACACGGGCACATCCCCTTGACCGACCAAGGGTGACCCTGAGGCTTGCAAACAGCTGGTCCCGCATGTTTTAATGATTTTAACCTAATTTGCTCAGTTGCTCATATTAGGTTCGAACTCTTTCCAAACAATTGGAAGTTCGCTCAAACGACCATCTACTGGTCCCACGACCATCAAGAGCCGGTCTCGTGACCTCTTGGTCGTCCCCTCATATTTTCTACATCAGGTTTTATGATTTGTTGCTCACACGAGCATTATTTCAGTAAATGATTAAACCAACATTTAATCATTCTTTCACCAACTGGTCCTCAAGAGACTTTGGTATTTTTTGCTCATTCGAACATCTGGGTGTTATATGGTGAACCCGTCATCCCATGTAGTCGGTACCGTGTTGATTTGCAATAAATCATCGTTCGGTAAAATTAGGGTTTTGAATCCAGAGCTCTGCAGAAACGTGATTCTGTGCAGATTCGAACACTCTGATAATTTTATGTTGATTCCATGATTGATATTCATATTTATTTTGCTCGACTCAGCAGTCAGTAACTTAAATTAGCATTTTATTTGGTCCAGCTACCAACAATTCATCAAAAGAACAATATTTGTTCAAACTAGCAATATTTGCTGAAATCAAATATTGGTTCAACTATCAATATTCAACAATTTAGCAACACAATTTTGCTCGTCTTAGGTTATAATGATACCTCGTCTCAGCAGACAAATTAAATTCATGAGTTTCGAAACATTTGCTGATCATGTTCAACTCAGCGCTACATGGACTCATCGTCCCATAAAGTCAGCAACTGACTCCACAATCACGAGATTTCAATCGTGTCACATGGGGGGATATTAACTAGGATTTTGGTCTGGCGGTCTACGGCACGTGTGTTCACCCACGATGAGAATGTGAGAAAGTCGTGCAATCAGTTGGAAGAGTCAGCAAAGTAGTGGGTGGAAAGTTAACCAAGTCTCTGCACGATGAGTAATTGGTTTTAACATGATTTCCCCATTTCCCATTTCTCTGATTCCAGCAACTGTCACACTTCATGGGATCATGGTGTTTTCAACTCCGGCATTATAAAATGTCCCTGAATCCTGATTGAAAAGACAAAGGTTTTTCGAACAATCGAACAACATTCGCCAAAACGAGCAATTTCTCATCAAAGTTCATACAGACAATCTTTCGTTTACACGAACTCACAGAAATTACTCTCAATTGAGAAAAATTCAATCATTCAGAGCATTTTCACGTTGAATTCACAACACACCTATAGTCTCAGATCACCATTGATCTCACGCATTTCTCAGCTTCCCTCCTATAGATCAACCCATCCTCTCTTGTGACCGAATTGACTATGGAACGACCATTGTTCTTGGTTTAGGCCGGGGTCTTACAGATTGATCTCTCGAACTTAAAGCACTCCCTTCTTGCAGTGCATCTGTGTGAGGTTCAACATTTCGCTCGGTTCAAGGAGTCTCCACACGGTCGACTCTTCAATTCCGTAAAAACCAGCAAATCGTTTTTCCCCATCCACACTAGTATCTAAGAAGACACCAATCCACGTGTGGGCTTTTGGGAGCCAATTAGGTCCAGAACATATGAAAATAGTATCCATAAGTGATACCATTCCATCTGATAAGAACATAATACAGAGGGTACTGTAAATTATATTCAGAGAATTTTTAAAAATAAGAGTATAAACAATCTTAGTTTCTTGAAATCCTTTTAGCATGTCATGGTTTCAAGGAAATCATTATGTGGAGAATGCATTACTCTACTTTAAATAAAAAAGTTGAGAATGAAGAACACAATAGTTTCCTTGATTTTCTATTTGTGATAAGATCTCTCCTCTGTTGTTTCTGAAATTTATGTTCTATAGTAGTAAGGCAAAATATATCATGAGATACAGAAACATGTAAGAGATCCTTGCATAAACCATTAAATTAAAAATTACTGACATATTCATATTTACGTGTTGAATTAAACTGATTCCCATGCTTCGCTGGTTGCAAAGAGAGAGTGTAATCCGTCTTTATTGTAGATACAAAAAGATCTAGTTTTTTGGGAAGTTCGTCCATAGCCTGATCTTTTAGATTGTTACTCCATAAAGAACAGTTGAACAAGCTTGGGATACTAACAACTTTTATCCATTTTCCAAAAGAGTTTTGGAAAGATAGTTTTAACATCTTTTGTGTCTTCTACCATGAAAAACTGAAGCCATCAAATATTAATGGTACGTTAACTGGGTCGGTTATAGTTCCTTCAAAACCATATTTAGATTTAAGTCTTATAGGTTGGATCACACCAAACACGGATTGTTATATCTTATCGTATTTGCATGCTCTGATACCAATTGAAATGACGAGGGTATCAAGAATTTTTTCGATATCAACCCATGCAAGATACACCTTGTGTAATCTAATATAGACAAGCATTGTCAAGAATATTGCAACAACAAGGTGTACACTTGGTCTATAGAGTAAGTTTGAACCAGAACCAAACTATATAAGGGATCAAACCAAGTGTTAGATTAACATACAATGTGAAAAAGCGGGGATCTAACAACCATACCCAATATTTTGCTTAGCAATCTGTATGGACTAACTCCAATATACTTTTAAGAGAATCAACTAGACAATCAAACCCAGTCTTAAGAAAAGTATATCAAAGAGTTATATCTCAATTTCTCAATTCAATATGCAATCAAACAAATAGGAATTTGCGAACCCGATTGAATATAAGAAATAATTTGGACGGTATCAAAAACCAATATCCAAGTATCAAGCAATTTAATCAACAACCAAAGGTTGGATTCACAATTGATTGAACTTATGCAAAACTTGTGATATTTCTATTATATAAACAAATATAATGCAGAAAATAAATAACACAGACACCAGAAGTTTTGTTAATGAGGAAACCGCAAATGCAGAAAAACCTCGAGACCTAGTCCATATTTGAACACCACACTGTATTAAGCTGCTACAGACACTAGCCTACTCCAAGTTAACTTCGGACTGGAATGTAGTTGAGCCCTAACCAATCTCACACTGATCAAGGTACAGTTGCGCTCCTTACGTCTCTGAATCCCAGCAGGACTCTGCGCACTTGATTCCCTTAGCTGATCTCACCCACAACTAAGAGTTGCTACGACCCAAAGTCGAAGAATTGATAAACTAATCTGTCTCACATAGAAAAGTATATTGAATAGATAAATCTGTCTCCCACAGATATATCTATGAGTTTTGTTCCGTCTTTTGATAACTCAAGGTGAACAGGAACCAATTGATATAACAGACTTTTATTCCCGAAGAACAACCTAGAAATATTAAACACCTCACAATAATCTTAATCGTATGGTAGCGAAACAAGATATTGTGGAATCACAAACGATGAGACGAAGATGTTTGTGACTACTTTTTATCTTGCATATCGGAGATTAAATCTCGAGAAAATCTTAGAGAAGATAGTACTCAATCACGATAGAAAACAGCAAGATCAGAACATCCAACTACAGAGAAAATAGTTGGGTTTGGCTTCACAATCCCAATGAAGTCTTCAAGTCGTTAACCTACTGGGTTTTGGAAAAACCTAAAGTTAAAGGAGAATCGACTCTAGTCGAAACTAGTATCACACATGAGGTGTGGGGATTAGGTTTCCTAGTTGCTAGAGTTCTTCTTTATATAGTCTTCAAATCAGGGTTTGCAATCAATATAACCTTGGTAACAAAGCATTCAATATTCACCATTAGATGAAAACCTGATTAGACTCAAGTTAATATCTTTCAACCGTTAGATCAAACTTAGCTTGTTACACACAAATGAAAAGTGACTTCATTTAGATATGAGTAACCGTACCTAAACATGTGCACCTTTGTTGGCTCAACAATAGTTAACCGAAGTTAGCCATATGAACACTTTCATATCAACCATATTCATCTTAACCATAACTAGTTCAAATGACTCAAATGAAACTAGTTCTAGAGTTGTTCAATTATTTATATTCTCATAGAAATATACAAGACATAATTGAAGCAAAATCGATTTTGATTCACTCGAATTAATTCATGAACATTATAGCCACGGTTTGCAAAAGATTGCATTCCTTATTACATAAATGTATTAATTCATGAACAAACCGATTTTAGAACATAACCCACTCAAGTATGCAAACGCGTACGCATATCCAGGTGTCCGGACTAAGTTTGGGTTCACCAGTATGCGAACGGGTACGCATACCACCAAACTCAGTAAAGTCCCGAAATTTGAACCTCACGCCAGTACGCGTACCGGTATGCGTACTTAGTTCCCGGACCTCTACTCAACCAATCAATACGCATACTGGTATGCATACCATGGTTCTCGGTCTTTGAATAACTTGCAATAGTTAGCATACAAGTACGCATACTGTGTTATATCTAATCATGGTTATTTTTTCTAAACTCTCATTTCAATCATTGAAACATTCTCGTAAGATGACGATAGATGTCTCACACAAACTATTAGCTTCAAAGCAATTTTCAAGTGATCGAATGATCAATACGAAATATTGTGAGTCTACATCAAATGATTGTCTCACACAAATCATGTCAGATGTTACCAGGTGATTTTCACATGATCATCTTTTGACTTTCGTTAAGAATATAAGATGAACTTGGTTAAAGTGAAAGCTTACCAACACATATTTCGAGAAATATGTAAGCGAGTTAAACTCAGCTCGAAATATCAAATGTGTATAATTGAAATCTATATAGCTACGAATTTTGTTTCAAATAGGAGATAGAGTAGATAGACTTTTGAGTGATAGATGAGTTCAAGTCTCCACATACCTTTTGTTGATGAAGTTCTACAATCTCCCCTTCGTAGTTCTTCGTCTTTGATCGATGAACGCCGTGAAGTCTAAAGCTCAACTACACTTTTTATCCTAATCCAAGACTTAGCTATAAGTAAACTAGAAATCAAGACTTATAGTTTTGGCAACTAAATTTGACAACAAGCTTGAGATAGCAACGCTTGCGAGTTCGACCGAGCAGTGCTCTAACACAATGTATTATTATAATTATAAAAACTAAGAAATATAACTCGGAAGTAAAGTAAATCACACAACATGCAAGATTTTGTTAACAGGAAAAATCGCAAGGTAGAAAAACCCTGGGACCTAGTCCAATTTTGAATACTCTCATAATTAAGCCGATATACAAAGACTACTACAACTTCGTATAGTTGAGACCAAGTAAGCTAACTCCAAGTTACTCAGTACCTATAGTATCCCTGCGCCTACTACCAAGTTGGTCTACGCACGTGAATCTAAGATAGAGTCCACTATCTTAAGTCACTTCACCTGCTGTGAAGACGTCAACCACTCAACTCATTTTGATCGTATTCCGAACGGTAAAGGACTAATTTGTTTCAGTAAGCGCTCTATTAGTGTCAGGAAATAAATCAGAGGTTTTTCCGTTTAATCAAAATAAACTCCTTTGTATTGGTTAGATCAACTAGGATCAAGATTTCCGAAATAATCAATCTTACTTCATAAACTAGCAATGTATATCTCAAGGAGAAATACCCAACGATAGATTATCGATATATACAACAAGCTATAAATGGTCTATACGAGATAAACAAGATTGACGGATCCCAGTCAATCAAGTGTGCACAAAGTATCAGAAAGATCAAAGTACCAAAAAGTAAATCTTCTAGTCTTAAATCTTTAAAGTACCCGCCCAAACAACTTGATTCCACTTATGATCGATCGCGCACAAAACGAGGTCTGTTAACAATGGATAATCACAAGTTCTGTCTATAGATATAGATGCAATAATTATAAAGCAGATCCAAAATGGTCGATCCTAGAACTAGTTCGTGTGACCTTATATCAGAAGAGAAGGATCACAGAAAAACAAACTAGATTTATCAAGGTTCAACATACTGTTAGTCAAGCAAACCAATAATATAAAATATAATAACTACACGATCTAGTTTTCCAACAACGATACTATTAGAAGATTCTTGATGCCAAAGAAGTCTTTAAACGAAGCCCACGTAAGAGATTTCACCTAATTAGGATATTTACCTCTCCAGTGAGTATATGAGAATACTGCTAGTGTACTTCCTCACAGAAACATAAAGTTCCATGTGTTCCGGATGAGTTTGCAAAAATGACAAACTTCATTATTTATAATGACCAAGGTAGTTTGAACAACAAGTAATTACATACTTTACTAACCAGAGATGTGCTTATCCACTGGATATGAATGGCACATAAATTTCGAATATCACAAAAATATTTAGAATATTTCGGTTTAGGATCTCACCTTGAGTATCAAGGAAAATACTTGAACATTAAGTAATAAGAGTTTAGCACATGTTCAAATACTATGTTCATATCTTGTGAACTTTATATATTGACCAAACCATATTTCTAATAGTTATCAAAACCCTAGGTTAATAGCTGAATCAAAATACATCTTATTTGGTTAACATTAAGGATTGGTCCAGCTAGATATCCTTGTTAAGAGATCGGTCCTTATAGAGATCCTTGGGACCGGTTCTAGTAGAGATCCTTGTTTAAGGGATAGGTTATAGAATGGATCCTTTGAATCCTTTCAAATACGAAACAAGTTTTGCAAGTCTACTTCCTTAAACTCATGTAGTTAAAAATATCTTTTTAGGTATGAAATCAACCCGAAAGCTCAACACACTAACTAGTAATGAGTTATTAAATAATGTTATGTAAAACTTACGAAGTTCAGATGATAAACGTTATACTTCGTAACCTAATATACCAAAGTTGTGTAAAACAACTAGTATATACTTCCTTTACACTTTGACCATAATGGATGATCAAGTCACTAATACTACAGATACATAAATATAATTTATATGTTATGTTTTCAATCTAAACGACTTGATAGAAACGTAGATAGAAATGGACCTGTTAGAGCATAGCTCGGTCGACCTCGCATGCGTTGCTATATCAAGCATGTTTGTAAATGTTAGTGATCAAAACTATGAGTCTTGATTTCTAGTCTATTATAGCTAAGTCTCAGACTAAGATAGAAAAGTGTAGTTGAGCTCAAGGACTTCATGGCGATTCAACATACAACGACGAAGATCTACTCAAGGAACCGTGGAACTTCATCAACAAAAAGGTATGTGGAGACTTGAACTTATCTATCGCTCAAAAATCTATCTATTCTATCTCCTACTTCTTATGAGACAAGAAGTTATATGCTATATAGACTGGATCATACACATTTCACATTTCGAGCTGAGTATTCACTACTTATCTTTTTCTCGAAATCGTGTGTTGGTAAAGCGTTTTGCTTTGATCAAGTTTATCTTCACCTAGTGACGATTGTCATGAAAAGTTTCATTACTTTGAGAATTGCTCTGACGTGAAACGGTCTGTGAATAACGGCTATATAATGTCCTCTGAGAATTTCTCAATGATTGGAATGAGAGTTTAGATTACATAACCATGTATTCCTTAATCCGAAGTTTTCGAACTTTGTTGATTGAGAGAAACCGGAGGAATTGGCTTTGCCAAGTGCGGGAACCCAGTTTGCGAACTCAGTCCGCGAACTGTCGGAAGTTCTTGTACCGAGAATTTCTACTGGGATTCCAAATTCGTTCCTGAAGTTTAAGTCCGCGAACTCAGTCCGCGAACCTAGTCCGCGAACTGGCGGAAGTCTCTTTGCCGAGATTTTCTGCTGAGTTTGGAAAACTCTGCTGGTTGCCTTAGTCCGCGAACTTGTTTGTGAGCTTAAGTGTTTATGATCTAAAGATGTGCTCTGAACATGAAACTTAAATTACTAAGGAATGCTTTATGCAAACCGTGGCTATAAAGTTCATGAGCCGATTCATCGAATCGAATCATCTTTGTTTCAATTGTGTCTCTTGTAGTTACATAAGATCTCATAGCAATTGAACAACTCTCTAACTAGTTCATTTGAGTCAATTGAACTAGTTATGGTGAAAAAGAACTAGGTTAATATGAATTGCTCATATGGTTAACCTTTTGGGTTACTATGTTGAACCAACATACACGTACACGTTTGGGCACGGTTTTCACAAACCCAGTAAACGTCTACCCAAGTGTGTGTGACAAGCTAAGTTTTCGATCTAACGGTTGAGAAATATTAGCTTGAATCTAAATCAAGTTTTCATCTAACGATGAATATGGATTTCTTTGTAACTAAGGCAAAACCCTGATTTGAAGGCTATATAAAAGAGACATCTAGCATTGTGCAAAACTAATCCCCACACGTCTGTGTGATACTAGTGCGCTCGCTAGAGTCGATTCTCCTTTAACCTTTGGTTTTGTTCTCTAAAACCAGGTTAACGACTTAAAGACTTCATTGGGATTGTGAAGCCAGACCGGTACTACTTTTATCGTAGTTGTGTGATATGATCTTGCATCTTCTATCGTACGAGTACAATCTATTGATTGGCTTGAGATCGTGAGAGTTCTCAGATAGGCAAGATAAAGAAGTCACAAACATCTTCGTCTCACTGTTTGTAATTTCTCGACAAACCGCTTGTGTAGTCAAGAAGGATTGTTGAGAGGTGATTGATTAATCTAGGCTGTTCTTCGGGAATATAGGACCGGATTATCAATTGGTTCCTGTTCACCTTGATTTTATATCTTAAGACGGAACAAAAACCTAGGGTTTTTCTGTGGGAGACAGATTTATCCTTTGATAGACTTTTCTGTGTGAGACAGATTTGTTTATTATCAAGTCTGCGATTTTGGGTTGCAGCAACTCTTAGTTCTAGGTGAGATCAGCTAAGGGAATCAAGTGCGCAGTATCCTGCTGGGATGAGAGGCGTAGGAGTACAACTGTACCTTGAATCGGTGGGAGACTGATTGGGGTTCAACTATAGTGAAAAAGCGGGGGTCTAACAACACCACCCAATATTTCGTTTGGCAATCTGAATAGACAAACTCAAATATACTTTCAAGAGAATCAACTACACAGTTAGACTCAATCTATCAAAAGTATATCAAAGAGTTTTATATCTCTATCTCTTGATTCAATCCGCAATCAGCAAATAGGGATTTGCGAGCCCGATTGAATATAAGAGGTTTAACTTGAACTGTACCAAAGACCAATGTTCAAGTGTAAATCAATTCACTCAACAACCCCAAGGCCGGATATAAGAACTGATTGATCTTAACGTACAACCTGTGATATTTCTATTATATAAATAAAATATAATGCGGAAAAGAAATAACAGAAACACCAGAATTTTGTTAACGAGGAAACCGCAAATGCAGAAAAACCCCGGAACCTAGTCCGGAATAAACACACACTGATAATAAGCGGTTACACCAAATTCCTACTACCTATTCGGACTAGATGTAATACCTTCTTCAGCACTTGTAGAACTCCTAGCAGAATACCGATTCTCTTTAGGAACTCTTCACACAAATCTTCTAGCATAACCCAAAGTTCTCTTTAGAAGATACACCACAACGATCGATACGATTTGATATTTTGTTTGCAAAAAACACCAGTTTGATTTCCCTTTAGATGTGAATCAAGGTTTTGGAAATCTTGTGTTTATTTTGATAAAAACAATTACTAGGTAAAAGTAATATCAAAACAAACTTGTAGATTAGGGTTTTAACTTACAATCAGTATGCGTACACACAAGGAGTCCGTGAACCTGATTTCCGTAAGTAAACTTGGATGTTTCCAAAGATCAATTTCCAAGTTAAGAAAACTCTAATAAATCTACCACAAGAACAACTAGAATAAATCTAGAGATATCTTGTTTAAGACTTCTCAAGAATTTTTACGAGATGCCTCAAAAGAAGTTTTTCTTTCTAGTCTCCGATTTCGACTAACAAGTGTTGGTATACGATCGGAAACTAAAATCTATCAAAACCTAGGGTTTATGATCAACAACTCTTGAATGGTTTTATATCAGAAGAGAAAACCTTAGAATAGACAAGAGGTGAAAAACCTAGATTATAAGTTGTATGATCAATCACGAAGATTAAATCCAACTTGGATTTGTGATCCCTAATACAAAGACTTTTATCTCACTCTTGTTCACGAAGAACGGAAGACGTGGAAAACAACCTGCAGAGCTTACGCCAATTTTCCAAAGGGATAAAAAAACGTGTAAACTCGCGAACTCATTATTTATAATGAACAATAGCTTGGAAGCTAAGCAAAGCTATTTTCCTTTTACAAGACTCTCCTAAATATGTGAGTCTTTCCTAAGTTAAAACTCTTGCCAAAATAATTAAATAAATAACTTATTTAGCAAAAATGATATTTATGTGAATAAATCACATTTTAACTTAGGCAGGAATCACAAACACTTTAATATGGTAATCAAAAGTGTTTGGACCAATAGCTAACTTGCCTAGATAAGGAAACATCACCAACTTGACCAAAAATCCCTTTTAGTCACGTATTGAGCCCAAGTTCGCGGACCACTCCAAAGCCCATGGAATGTTTCATACTAATGAACTTAAATCACTCATAACTTTGTCGTTATAACTCAGAATTGAGTGATTCTTGGCTCATTGGATTCTCAAGATCATTCACTATAACATGAGATCCTTTATAGGGATAAAGTTTATTATCACCAAGGTCATGAATCAAATAACCTCAAGTATATATACATAAATGTACATTTACCGTCATAGGAATTTTTCCATAGAGTGAGCATTTATCTCGATAGATTAGAAAGGTAGAATTGAACAAGAATCTAATTGAAATCAATTACATACCTTTGTTGATGTCTTATTGTAGCCTTCAATCTTCATCCTTTAAGGATAGCTTCGATTCAACTTCTTAGACCTAAACTAGTCCGAAACTATCTTTAGTATGCTAAATCAAGAATGCATTTGGCAACTAAAATTGACAACTAACTTGACATACCAACACTAGTGGGTTCAACCGAGCAGTGCTCTAACAATCAACCACCTTGTCAATTTTAGCGACAAAACCATTTTACATATGGCTTGTACTTGTTAAAAGTAAAAACGACAATCTTGATTTCCTTGGTTCTTCAACTCTTCATGTGTTCATCCTGTACTTGTTGAAGATCCATCATAGTATTATTACACAACATCAAAGTTTCATTGTATCACAACTTTGACAATAATACTACGGTGATATGTATCACTCCCCCTTAGTCAATACTCTATCTCGATCATGGAAACCACTCCCCCTTACACAATGATCTGAAAACCATATGTATTTGTAGTGTGAACTACATTATTTCTCCCCCTTTTTGTCAATAAAATTGGCAAAGGTAAAAGAACGGGATCATAATGAAATTTCCACAAGAGACATTTCATAGACTAAAAGAAAAATACATACCAAATTAATTTAGATGCAATCATAAAGCCAAAGCTAAATGAATTCATCAAGGAGTTTTAAGATACAAGATAACCCCTATAAAATTCCACAGCCGCGCCCCGCAAGATATTACCATTAACCACAAGTTCAAAATAACTCTCCCCCATTTGATGTCATTCCCGAAAGAACAACAAGAGCGACCTTACTCCAGAGATAAGGATTTATAAATTGGATTTTAGAAAACCCACAAGGAGATATGATTTAAGAACCAATCATTGAAAGTCTCTCATGAGATCATGTTACTAAAAAAGTTTAGAACTATCTCATGGTAACAATACACAATATGTGATCATGAAGATCAAGTATTGTGATCATCTTTTCTAAGATACAAACTTGTATAAACAAGACTTGATATGCTTAGAAGGAAGAATAAACTTTTCCACAAGGATTTACACCAAGAATGGTTACCATAAGAGTATGAAAAAAATTCTTTGACAATAAAAACCAACATCCATGGCTTTGATAATTGCTTCTAACCTGTTAAATTTAGGAATTTCAATCACAAATCAAGTTAGGTAATTAAGACTCATACATGTGGTATCTATCCATATGATCACTTCCATAAAAACCATATTCTTCTTCACCATAACTAGTTCAATTGACTCAAATGAACTAGTTAGAGAGTTGTTCAATTTCTATGAGATCTTGTGTAACTACACAAGACACAATTGAAACAAAGATGATTCGATTCGATGAATCGGCTCATGAACTTTATAGCCACGGTATGCATAAAGCATTCCTTAGTAATTTAAGTTTCATGTTCAGAGAACATCTTTAGATCATAACCACTTAAGCTCACAAACAAGTTCGCGGACTTAAGATAACCGGCAGAGTTTTCAAAACTCAGCAGAAAATCTCGGCAAGGAGACTTCCGCCAGTTCGCAGACTAAACGCGCAAACGAGTTTTTGGAAAACCCAGCAGAAATTCTCGGTAAGAGAACTTCCGACAGTTCGCGGACTGGGTTCGCGGACTTGGCGAAGCCAATTCCTCCGATTTCTTTTGATCAACAAATTTCGAAAACTTCGGTTCAAGGAATACATGGTTATGTAATCTAAACCCTCATTCCAATCATTGAGACATTCTCAGTGGACGTTATATATCCGTTATTCACATACCGTTTAACGTCAGAGCAATTCTCAAAGTAATTGAAACTTTTCATGACTTTCGTCACTAGGTGAAGATAAACTTGATTGAAGCGAAAGCTTACCAACACATGTTTCGAGGAATATATAAGAGAGTTAAACTCAACTCAAAACAATAAATTGTTCCACATATTCAGAAATTTCCCAACTTAATATGTGTGCCCCAATTCTTTTGCAATCCTCACTGCATTTATTAGGGCTTCTTGGCGAGGATCACTTTCAATACAATTAGGTTGTGCTGAGGTGAGCAAAATCTTGCTCACTACAGGTATTCGAAAAAAAATCATGCATGGACTCTAGGAATTTAAAAACTTCCTTGAAACTTTCAATAAATGTTCCATACCTTTTTAAGATGTTATCCCTTGTCAAACTCTTGTATGGGAGATCCTTCTTAATAGAACTCGTTGCTTTATTGGTCTTCTTTGGTACCCATTTCTGAGTAGCTTTTGGAGCGACGTATTTCTTTTTCTCCCCAATATAATTGTGGAACTTCTTTGGGGGAATACTGAAAGAACTGATATTATGAGACTCAGTTTTTCTCCAGTTTGGAACATCATATCTTGTCATCCTAACAGAATCATATCTGGTTTTATCTCGTTTAAGAAATATGCAATTCCTTTGCAAGTGACCTGGTTTTCCACAATAAAAATAATGTTTAGTATAATGGAAAAATTTATGTTTAGTATTACCTGAATGTGTATGTGCTTGCTTTGGAGCTTGGCAGGATTTCTTCTTTTCGCCATCCGTAGTTGGTAGAGATACTTTACTTTTGTCAACCATGGAAGGTTTTGGTTGAGAAGAATATTTAGCTTTGACAAATTTTACCTATTTGCAAATATTAAGAGCGTCTATTCCTTCATAGCCCAATTCTCGTGTATCACGATGAATTCTACATGCTCCGAATATCGAGGTTAATTTATCTGAGCTGTTATTTCTAGACAAACTCTCTTTTAAGCTCAAGTTTTCTTCTTCCAAACTTTTGACCTTCTCCAGTGCAATAACTAGATCATTCTTGGATGATTCACATTGAAATTTGATATCTTCTCGTTCCGAATCAAATAACAAGTTCATCTCAATATTTTCCTAGTTATCTAGCTTTGCTTGAAGAGTAACTTCCCGATCTCGACCTTCGGCAATTTCTTCTTTAAGCTTTGGTATTTCGTTGAGATAATCTCTTGCACCAATAGAATCAAGTTGGTCTTGCAAGTATTTATTCCAACTACGAAGTCTGTCATATTTAACTTTCTCACTGAAAATGGTGCTTTCAGCCTCCGAGAGTTTCCGATGACTTTATTTAAGAAGATTATTAGCTACTGGATCATCATGGAACACTTCTTCGTCAGAATCAGTATCAGAAAGAATTTTTCCAGAAGCTAATGCAACCTCGCCTATGAGCTCTTGAAGATTATAATATTCAGGTCCATCATCAAGAGTAGGCAAGTCTGTTGCATATGCCGATTGTTTACGACTCCAGCTAGGACATACTGCAGACAAGTGCCCGAAACCACGACAGTTATAGCATTGTGCATCATCCTTAGGAGATGTTAC
This sequence comes from Papaver somniferum, assembly GCF_003573695.1. Classification (NCBI taxonomy): domain Eukaryota; kingdom Viridiplantae; phylum Streptophyta; class Magnoliopsida; order Ranunculales; family Papaveraceae; genus Papaver; species Papaver somniferum. Next base: position 2,643,137 of record NW_020649304.1, read on the forward strand.
ACTTTTAGAAAAACTCTTTTTCCCGTGTCTCAAGAATTTTCTAAATTGTCGTGGAGTAACATCCTTAGTCTCTGGCGAACCAGATTTATCCTTAGAGGATTCAGAATTGTTTGCATCTTTAAGAGAAATCACCTCTTTTCTTGCGTGTTTATTATCAAAGATCTTTAACTTTCCAGCAAGAGTACTTCTGGAGAGTGTATAAAGATCGTTTCCTTCTTCAATGACATATTTCTTAGACTCGTATCTTGATGGTAGAGACCTGAGAATTTTGCACACAATATCTTTCTCCGGAATAGTTTTTCCTAATGAAAAAGAGGAGTTAACTATTTGAGAAAGTCTTTGGTTAAACTCATCAAAGGTTTCATCATCAGACATGCGAAGGTTTTCCCAGTCAGAAGCTAGATTTTGAATCCTTACTTCTCTCTATGCGGCATTCCCTTCGAATACGGTTTCTAATATATCCCAAGGATCTTTAAACTTATTGCACGTAGTCATGTGGTGCTGAAGATCTGGGGTAATGGCATGGATGATAGCATTCAAACCGTCGGAGTTTTGCTTTGCAGCAAGTATCTCGGCAGGACTGTATTCACCAATGTTCTTGGGAATCTTCTAGAAGAACCCAAAGTTCTCTTTAGAAGATACACCACAACGATCGATACGATTTGATATTTTGTTTGCACAAAACACCAGTTTGATTTCCCTTTAGACGTGAATCAAGGTTTTGGAAATCTTGTGTTTATTTTGATAAAAACAATTACTAGGTAAAAGTAATATCAAAACAAACTTGTAGATTAGGGTTTTAACTTACAATCAGTATGCGTACACACAAGGAGTCCGTGAACCTGATTTCCGTAAGTAAACTTGGGTGATTCCAAAGATCAATTCCCAAGTTAAGAAAACCCTAATAAATCTACCACAAGAACAACTAGAATAAATCTAGAGATATCTTGTTTAAAACTTCTCAAGGATTTTTACGAGATGCCTCAAAAGAAGTTTTTCTTTCTAGTCTCCGATTTCGACTAACAAGTGTTGGTATACGATCGGAAACTGAAATCTATCAAAACCTAGGGTTTATGATCAACAACTCTTGAATGGTTTTATATCAGAAGAAAAAACCTTAGAATAGACAAGAGGTGAAAAACATAGATTACAAGTTGTATGATCAATTACGAAGATTAAATCCAACTTGGCTTTGTGATCCTAATACAAAGACTTTTATCTCACTCTCGTTCACGAAGAATGGAAGACGTGGAAAACAACCTGCAGAGCTTACGCCAATTTTCCAAAGGGATAAAAAACGTGTAAACTCGCGAACTCATTATTTATAATGAACAATAGCTTGGAAGCTAAGCAAATATATTTTCCTTTTACAAGACTCTCCTAAATATGGGAGTCTTTCCTAAGTTAAAGCTCTTGCCAAAATAATTAAATAAATAACGTATTTAGCAAAAATTATATTTTTGTGAATAAATCACATTTTAACTTAGGCAGGAATCACAAACACTTTAATATGGTAATCAAAAGTGTTTGGACCAATAGCTAACTTGCCTAGATAAGGAGACATAACCAACTTGACCAAAAATCCCTTTTAGTCACGTATTGGGCCCAAGTTCGCGGACCACTCCAAAGCCCATGGAATGTTTCCTACTAGTGAACTTAAATCACTCATAACTTTGTCGTTATAACTCGGAATTGAGTGATTCTTGGCTCATTGGATTCGCAAGCTCATTCACTATAACATGAGATCCTTTATAGGTATAAAGGTTATTATCACCAAGGTCATGAATCAAATAACCTCAAGTATATATACATAAATGTACATTTACCGTCATAGGAATCGTTCCATAGAGTGAACATTTATCTCGATAGATTAGAAAGGTAGAATTGAAAAAGAATCCAATTGAAATCAATCACATACCTTTTTTTATGAAGTACTTGTTGATGTCTTCTTGTAGCCTTCAATCATCAATCTTCATCCTTTAAGGATAGCTTCGATTCAACTTCTTAGACCTAAACTATTCTGAAACTCTCTTTAGTATGCTAAATCAAGAATGCATTTTGGAAACTAAATTGACAACTAACTTGACATACCAACACTAGTGGGTTCAACCGAGCACTTCTCTAACAGATAGTCCAGTCCGAAGTTAGCTTTTAGTAGGCTAGTGTCTGTAGCGGCTTAATACAGTGTGTATTCAATCTGGACTAGGTCCCTGGGTTTTTCTGCATTTGCGTATTCCTCGTTAACAAAACTTCTGGTGTTTGTGTTATTTCTTTTCCGCATTATATTTTTTATATAATTGAAATAATACAGGTTGTGCGTTAAAGATCATCAATTGGAAATCCAACCTTTGGTTGTTGATTGATATTGAGTGATCCTTGGACATTGGTCTTTGGTACCGTCCAAGTTATCTCTCTTTGATAAAGACTCGCAGATTTCCATTTGCTTGAGTAAAGATCAAATCGAGAGATTGAGATATAGACTCTTTGATATATCTTTTTATTGATTGAGTCTAACTGTCTAGTTGATTCTCATAAAAAGTATATTAGAATTTGTCCATACAGATTGCTAAGCGAAATATTGGGTGGTGTTGTTAGACCCCCGCTTTTTCAATTGGTATCAGAGAAGGCAAACACATTAAAGACCTCAAAAGTTTGTGTTTGTAGCGATTTGACTATATGGACTATAAAGTCTCAATAGACGCTTCACTAGGTTTAAAAAACAACCGCAAGAAAAGGTCTGACAAGCTGGTGTCTCTTCAAAAAGGGTTGGATGAACAAATCCGGATCAACTATGGTCTTGTTGCAGAAATTGCAATTCTTAAGGATTTGATATCTGGAAATACTCCCTTTGAGAAGTTGAAAAATCTCAGTTGTTCCTCTTACAAGAAAAGTCATAAATCAGATAGTAATCAACGACAGAATGTTGAGAAAACTGATATGACAAGGAACCAGTCAGACAATCTTCAAAGCATAGGCTCATGTTGTGATCCATCCGATCACATACATAAAGCTTGTATGTCCTTTCAAAAGAGTCTTAACGTTGCAAATAATCTTTGTAAGAAATCTAAACAACTGTATGATTCTCTAAAAGTTCATACAACACTACCAAGAAACTCTAAATTGAGAAGTACTAGTAGTATGGGTGCCTTTGCTTTAAGATCCACATCTATCTTTCAATGGTTTCTTGATAGTGGATGCAGTCGACATATGACAGGTGATATCACTTGGTTTATTTCGTCTGTTGACTATGAAGGAGGTCCTGTAGCATTCAGAGATGGAAGTTGTTGCTATTTAGCAAAAAGGGAACGATCAACCTACCCGATGTTCCATAAATCCATGATGTGGTATACGTTAAAGGTATGATTGCTAATCTTCTTTCTATTAGTCAAATTTGCGACAAGGGCCATCGAGTCTTCAATGCGAATGGATGTGACATTGTTGACAAATCTGGGAAAGTGATTTTTCAAGGAACTCGTGGTAAAAACAACTGTTATCTTCTTGATACTCAGCTTAGCAACCGTTGCAATTTGAGTAAGGTGGAATCTACACATCTTTGGCATGAGCTTTTTGGTCACATCAATTATCGCCTTCTAACTAAGATCATTAACAAAGAACTTGTTAGAGGCATTGCTAGACACATTTTTGTGTCTAATTTGATCTCAATACTATATATTGTTGGCACTCGATTTTGTACTAATTTTGATGTTTTATGTGTTTGTAGGCATTTTTTGGGAAATAAACATTTTTGGAGAAATCGGCTCGAAAAGTTGCCAGAGGAACCTATGGAGGACAACTGCTATTAGGACCTCCACTTTGGTTAAGGGGCACCTCAGTTGCTAAGGGGTACCCACAGGATATTCGACACCCATGTACTTGGTTAAGAGCTGTCATTCTTCTCCTTCGTTTGAAAACAGAAATTTGGCGGGAAATTATTATATTCACCTGCGTATTCTCTGTAATGATTTCTGTCAAGATTTTTGTGAGATATTTTTGTCAGAATCAGCTGGGAGTACCCTGTTGAGCTAAAACAGGAGCGGTAATTGACTCAGAACCGAAGAAAGAGGAGTTTGTTGCACACAAAAAAGCACGAGCATATATCGGGTTGTAACATGTTTTCCCGACAGTAACTGAGGTTGGTGTGTATATGGAGAGGATTCGGCTCCATTTTCCCTGTGTTGGCAACATGTTTGAACATGAAAGAGATAAAAAAGGAGAGTTGACTGCTTACAGACTCGTGACGATGTAAAACAAGGGAAGTATTTTCATGCAGATAGATTCCCGAGATTTTGAGCTATCTTTGGTCGATTTACATGTGTATCACAGTGTTTCACTTCTTCTAGAGCATGTTTGAGCGTGTCAATAGCAATCTGACGCATTGAAAAGAAGAGAAAACGAAGTTATTCTCGTAACAGATGGTGGAGAATAAAAATAATTAAGGAAGAAGATACGGGAATTAAATTCGAGTTTTGTCCATCCTGTGAGTATATAAAGGTTGGTCAGAGGTCAGAAAAGATGATGGAGAGTCAGGGGTGAGAACATAGTGTAGAAATTAGAGTTGCAGAGAGTTGCTGCTGCTGCCATTAGAGAAGAACACGAAGAACAATAGACTGCAAGTAGCAGTCTTTTTCTAGTGTCTTAAAACCATTTCGTTTTCTTCCAGAAAAAGACTGTTGCTTCTGCGACTGTTTTGTGCTATAATTTTGTAACAGCTTCTTTGCAACATTTGTAACACCCGTGGACCATTGCAAATCTCTGTTTTATCTTATTTCTCCAATAAAAACACCATTTGAGCTATGAATTACCTTTTTTGAGTGTGTTTTCACTATGTTGAGCTAGAACCTATCCCTGGGACAACAGAGGGAGCAACTTTTCATGATTTTGGTAAATGAATTAATTCTTTATATGACTTTTTGCATAGATTTAATTGCTTTATGGTTTCTATTAATTATTTGTTATTTTATCTGATGTCGCATGCTTAGTTTAAATTACTTTTGATGCATCATGCTTACGACTTACACATAATGTTTTATGAAATCTACTTTTGGCAAAGAATTAGAGTCACAACTTCTTTTGTTTGAGCTATATTGTCTAGAGTTAATGACTGAACCACAAGAATATAAAAAGTAGTGAAATCCTGCGTCCTAGTGTCTCTTCATCCCGTGGCAATAATTTGTATATATATTTTTCTTTTATTTTAGTTTATTAATTCTTAAAATCAATCTCATCAAGTCCGAGTGAACGACAATTCTATTTACCACTATAAACATCAGATCAATTTTTGGCGCCGTCGACGCGGACTTGTGTATAGATTTGTTTTTAGGTTTTTTTTTATTTATTTATTATTTTTGTTCTTTTTTATGCGTTTTGGTATTTCTTGTTTTCTTTCAGATTTGGAGCTGAGCTAAAAAAAAAGAAAGAAAGTGCTGAAAAGAGAAGCGAAGCTAAAGAAGGAAACAAAGAAAGAATCCAAAAGGAGTGAAGAACAAGATTTTGTATATTATTTTATTTTATTTTTTTAGAAACTGTAATTAAGGTTTTTATTTTTGTAATATTTTATTTTTAGACATTTTTTTTTGTTTTCTTTCGGACATTGAACATTGGACTTTATTTTTAAAACCCTAAGGAAGGGTTGGTTTAAATATAAACTGCACAGGGAAGGACGACAGTTACGATATTGTCTCGGCCCCTCAGGTTCGTACACTGACATTGGAGTCGGTGGCCCGAGTCGACCTCAACGGTTCATCCCCCGTCTGGAACGGGAGGTAAGAGTTCTAAACACCCGCGAATCCTCTGTCAGCGAACTGGATGATTTTGTATGCATATATGTTGAGGACCTGAAATCGGATTTAATTTTCTAGTAAAGGGCAAGGCCTGGCCAAATCAAGATAAGGACTCAGATTTCATCACCGTTTCCTTCTTTCCCTCCTTAGGAACACGTAACCTACGCGAACATAAGCTTAAAATACTGACTAGAACGAGACCGATAGGGTAACGAGCTTAATAGGAAAGTCATTCGAAAAATATTGGTTACTCTTTTAAGCATACTTCGAAGTTCATGATGGTTTCTGTAAGTTGAATGTGTGACTGCGCCGCCTTGTAATACCGGTGAGGCCTTGGGTATCAAAGCTCCACCGAGCTTCCCTCGCCTCTATTCAACTTACTTTGACTCGGATTGATTCCAGAGGGGTTTGCTTAAATTGTAACGAATTCCTTTTCGAAAGAATAGAAGCTGGTCTAGAAACAATCTAAGGTAGCCATCATGCTTTTTGTTTGCTAGATAAAATAGGCTTGTTGTGGTCGAGTCAGCCCTCTTTGTGCTTGTTTAGAATTTCCCTGCAGTTAGGATGTCAAACTGGTACAACCAATACAATGATTATCCAACCGAGCAACATGGACATTACTCTTTTTATGATCATAGTGTGAATAGTGGTTGGGCACGCCAACCTTTTCAAGATTTTGGGTCATACCATGGTGAGCCCAATTACTATCTGCATGCGCATCAATCTTACGAGCAAGAATATTATAGTACTAGTTCTTCGTCTCTATAGGATACAATCAAACTATTGAAAAGTAGTCCTTTTTATGATCCCTCTGTTCCTGTTCCTCCTTTAGAAGAGTCCCTCAGGAAGTTAGCCGAGTCGACGCGTAAGTTAGCTGAGATGAATAGTATAATTATATACGAAAGAACTACAATAATGAGTGAACCTTCGTTAGAAGACCACCTCAAGCGGATAGCTGAGACGAACGAAAGAATTACTCGAAATTATATGAAACAGTATTCCCAGTTTTACCCTTGAAAATGAGGATAATTACTATTCACCTAATCAAGATGACGAGGATAGAATTGGAGACACTATTTTAGATGAGGTTCGATCTCTTTCATGTTATTATGATGAGGATAGTGTTGATGGAGAATCATACTTATGTAGGAATAGTGATCAGGAAATGGTTACTCCAATTGAGTTTTACAATGATAATATTATTTCTAGTTCAAATCCAAATAATTTTAATAATTATTCACCTATTCAAAAGGACGAGGATTTGACTAGAGATACCCTCGTTTTAGACGATGTAGTATTTCCTGTTTACAAAGCCGATAATGATTTAGAGGAACGAGTTTATTCTGAGAATAATATTTTAGAGTCTAGCGATTTAGAAACAATAGTCTTAGACGAAGAAGATGAACTCGTAGAGCTTTTAAATATGAGTGAGGATGCATCACCTGAGTATAACCTAAAAGAAGCAATTGACCATTTTCAAGATTCCGATGATCTAGAAATTAGGGAAATTATAGTTAGTCTATCTAGAGACACCCAAAACTCTAAGTTTGGGGGTGATTATCATTCTCCCTATGCTTTACCTTTAACTCTTAGAAAGTTCCCTCGTGTAGGACTTGACATTTGTGCCTCAACCATCTTACAAAATTATCTCCATACACGTTTTCCAGAACCTAATAATGTCCAAAAAGAAGCTCAGTTGTTAGAAACCCATCCTCTGGTTGATGTGGTTAACCCAGGCTATGATACCAAGATTGACTTTGTTTTCCCACCAAAAACTTTTCTTCCAATTGTGGGACTTATGATTTTCAGATGTGTCGGTTATTAAGTTTTGAGACTAACCTAATTACTTTAGGAGAATAGGATCGACACATTTGCTTAAGGAAGACCACCTCTTTCATTGTGGTCAGATGTGTGAGTCAAATCTAATTGACTTAGAGGATCCCCAGTTATTCAGGTTATTGTTGTGCGCTTCTAAGTTCTTAGTTGAGTATTTCCAGACTCTTCAACCTGATCTTCAGAATACCTTTGAGGAAATCCAACCGATGAAAACCTTTTATCTAGACCCTTTCATAGAGCCTGAACATGAACCACAACTAGTTGTAGTTGTCTTAAACAAGGGTATGTTCGGTATATTTTTGGTCTGTTGCAGTTTCCTCTTCTTGTGGATGACCCACAGTTATTCCGGCTACTTCTATTTGATGCTATGGTGTGACTAATTCCTTCCGATGTCTGGCTGAAGACTTTAAACTTAGCACTTTTTGGGAGGTAACCCATTTTCATGCGACACGGTAATATTCTTCCTTATTTCTTTTCCTTCAAGTGGTAATAGTTTCTCCTTGTTCATGTTTTTAATTTTATATTTAGAACATTGAGGACGATGTTAGATTTAAGTTTGGGGGTAAGGGAGAAACTTCTAGCGTCACATAGTATCCGGTTAGCTAAGTTTACATACTGTTTCTCGCCGAAAAGATAGAAATTGGAATTGCTAGGGATAACATTCTATTGAGACATTAGAGAAAAAGACATTGAGATCTTTGAAATTCAGGAGAGAACTTGTTACTTTTAGAGGGTAACCGTGATGGACCTAACCATCCATGATGGAAAGGCAAGTAGGTCAGAAGGAAATGCCAGAAAGACAAAGCAACCTCACAATGTAGTCTTAGTTACTGGATTACGACTCTCTCTCAGTAGAAACTTATCATCATCAACAAGTGGGGCGACATCAAAATATATGAAGAAAGTTGAAGACGTTTAAGGTTTAGAAGCAACAATAGAAAAGAATAATTCAAAAATCAAAGCTGAAGACTTAGTTACAAAAAGTTATAAGAGCAAATGATATAAGTTGTTGAAGTTCATGATACCAAGACATCACAAGTTGCGAAGATCCAAGTTCTAAAGTCCTTCGCTCATGGACATTTAAATTTTTGTCTTGTTATTTTTGTATTGAAAAAAAAAATGAATGAAAAAAAAAATTGAAAAATGAAAAAATCATCGTTACGTTTTTTTTCAATAAGGCCATAGGGAAGTAGAAATCTATAAGGAAGTTTCAAGCATGAAATTAAGGAGAAAATTTAAATTGTCAAGGTTCTACGAGGTTCGAGAGTTTATCATCAACAGTAGAAGCCGAAGAAGACGTTGTTTCTACTGAGTACTATGAGATAGTCGAAGAGAGATGCATATTGGTTGCTTTGTTAGTCCGCTTTCCATCTGGCACAAGATCTTTCTAGCACTGGTTCAACTCATCACACGTAATTAGTCCAGCTGTGTAGCAGATGTCCGTCTCATCTTTATCTCTCTCCTAATCTTATCTAGTTGTAAAGCGGATGCATCTTATAATGTTTATCTAGCTGTGTAGCGGATATCTCTTTATCTAGCAGTGTTGCGGATGTGTCTCCCCTTTTTTTCAGTCAGCTTTAGAGCTGGCACCTTTAATTTCTTGGCATTCTAGTTACTTTGAGATAGGTTGAGAATATGTATGTCCTCATAGCTCTTTGGATACTTGTGACCAATTAGAAGTCATGGTTTTGTGGGTACACCTCTGGTAAACCCTCCCGAGATTACAACTCGGTCACTAGGGCCACCTAGTGAGTTAGGATTTTATTTTCAAGATTAGTTTTGCTCGAGGACTAGCAAATAATAAGTTTGGGGGTATTTGATAGATACATTTTTGTGTCTAATTTGATCTCAATATTATATATTGTTGGCACTCGATTTTGTACTAATTTTGATGTTTTATGTGTTTGTAGGCATTTTTTGGGAAATAAACATTTTTGGAGAAATCGGCTCGAAAAGTTGTTAAAGGCACCTCTGGATGACAACTGCTATTCGGACCTCCACTTTGGTTAAGGGGCACCTCAGTTGCTAAGGGGTACCCACAGGATATTCGACACCCATGTACTTGGTTAAGAGCTGTCATTCTTCTCCTTCGATTGAAAACAGAAATTTGGCGGGAAATTATTATATTCACCTGCGTATTCTCTGTAATGATTTCTGTCAAGATTTTTGTGAGATATTTTCGTCAGAATCAGCTGGGAGTACCCTGTTGAGCTAAAACAGGAGCGGTAATTGACTCAAAACCGAAGAAACATGAGTCTGTTGCACACAACAAATCATGGGCATATATCGGGTTGTAACATGTTTTCCCGACAGTAACTGAGGTTGGTGTGTATATGGAGAGGATTCGACTCAATTTTCCCTGTGTTGGCAACATGTTTGAATGTGAAAGAGATAAAAAAGGAGAGTTGACTGCTTACAGACTCGTGACGATGTAAAACAGGGGAAGTATTTTCATGCAGATAGATTCCCGAGATTTTGAGCTATCTTTGGTCGATTTACGTGTGCATCACAGTGTTTGACTTCTTCTAGAGCATGTTTGAGCGTGTCAATAGCAATCCGACGCATTGAAAAGAAGAGAAAACGAAGTTATTCTCGTAACAGACGGTGGAGAATAAAAATAATTAAGGAAGAAGATACGAGAATTAAATTCGAGTTTTGTCCATCCTGTGAGTATATAAAGGTTGGTCAGAGGTCAGAAAAGATGATGGAGAGTCAGGGGTGAGAACATAGTGTAGAAATTAGAGTTGCAGAGAGTTGTTGCTGCTTCCATTAGAGAAGAACACGAAGAACAATAGAATGCAAGTATCAGTAGTTTTCTAGTTTCTTAAAACCGTTTCGTTTTCTTCCAGAAAAAGACTGTTTCTTCTGCGACTGTTTTGTGCTATAATTTTGTAACAGCTTCTTTGCAACATTTGTAACACCCGTGGACCATTGCAAATCTCTGTTTTATCTTATTTCTCCAATAAAAACACCATTTGAGCTATGAATTACCTTTTTTGAGTGTGTTTTCACTATGTGGAGCTAGAACCTATCCCTGGGACAACGGAGGAATCAGCTTTTCATGATTTTGGTAAATGAATTAATTCTTTATATTACTTTTTGCATAGATTTAATTGCTTTATGATTTTTATTAATTATTTGTTATTTTGTCTGATGTCGCATGTTTAGTTTAAATTACTTCTGATGCGTCATGCTTATGACTTACACATAATGTTTTATGAAATCTATTTTTGGCAAAGAATTAGAGTCACAACTTCTTTTGTTTGAGCTATATTGTCTAGAGTTAATGACTGAACCACAAGAATATGAAAAGTAGTGAAATCATGCGTCCTAGTGTCTCTTCATCTCGTGGCAATAATTTGTATATATATTTTTCTTTTATTTTAGTTTATTAATTCTTAAAATCAATCTCATCAAGTCCGAGTGAACGATAACTCTATTTACCACTATAAACATCAGATCAGGCATTCCCAAAATCAATGCAAAGATTGAAGGTGTATGTGGTGCCTGTTAAAAGGGTAAGCAAACGTAAGTTCACCAAAAATTATCTCGAGATATTCTCACTAAAGATCCACTTGATTTAATTCATATGGACCTCTTCGGACCATTCAACAACCCACTGTTGCTGGTAAGAAGTATGCTTTAGTTATGGTAGATGATTAAACCAGATTTACTTGGGTTGCATTCCTATCCCATAAGAATGAAACCCTCAGTGAATTCAAGATTATTGTTAAAAGGATCCAGAACGAACAAGGTCGCAAACTAAAGAAAATTAGAAGCGATCGTGGCACTGAATTCAAAGACACCAAGGTATTTGAGTTCTGTGAAGAACTGGGGATCATTCAACAATACTCACTACTAATTACTCCTCAAGCTAATGGAGTTGCTGAAAGAAGGAATAGGAACATCCAGGAAATGGCCAGGGTAATGCTCCACAACAAAAACTTACCTTTAAGATTTTGGGGAGAAGTTGTCTGTACAACATGTTACTTGATCAACCGTGTGTATTTACGGTAAAAAACCCTTAACACTCCTTATGAGTTATGGTATGGAAGGAAACCCAATCTACACTATCTCAGGGTGTTTGGAAGTAAGTGCTACATTCTGAAAGATCGAGAACAGAAAGGGAAATTCGACACCAAAAGTGACGAAGGTATATTTCTTGGCTATGCTTCTGATAGTCGTGGTTTTCGAGTTTTTAATCTCAGAACACAAGTCATGATGGAATCTGCTAATGTTATCATCGACGAAATTAGTAATTTTCGTCAAGATAGTTCTCCTACTGAGTTGCCTCCAACTGAGACAAATGAGAAAGTCAAAGAAATTCCAGAATCAGTTGAAGTTATCCCAACTGTTACTGATCCTGAAATTTCTAGTGATGAGGAGAAGAGCACTGATCAAGCCATTCCTGATGAACAAGAACGTGTCCCTACACGACATCTTTGGGTTCAAAGGAATCATGACCTCATCAGTATCATTAGGGGAAGGGATTCTACAACCAAAACAAGGGATCAACTTCAAAATATATGCAATTTTGGTTGTTATCTTTCGCAGGTGGAACCAAGGAATATTGATGAAGCTCTGAAATATTCCTTTTGGGTAAATGTGATGCATGAAAGAGTTAAATCAATTTGACAGACAAGATGTCTGGGAACGTGTACCTTGTCCTCCAAATGTCAATATTGTTGGTACCAAATGGATATTCAAAAACAAGTCTCATGAATTTGGCATAATTGTCAGAAATAAAGCTAGACTTGTCGCTCAAGGATATTCACAGATTGAAGGAATCAATTTTGACGAAACCTTTGCACCTGTGGCATGTCTTGAGTCCATTCGACTTTTATTGGCCCATGTCTGCTTTCTCAAGATTAAGTTGTTTCAGATGGACATAAAATCAGCGTTCCTGAATGGAATTTTAAAAGAGGATGTCTATGTCGCTCAACCTAAGGGGTTCGAAAACCCTGATTTCCCAGATCATGTGCTAAAGCTCAAAAAGGCGTTATATGGATTGAAGCAAGCACCAAGAGACTGGTTTGAAAAACTTACTACCTTTCTTATTAGAAAAGGTTTTTCAAGAGGAGGAGCTGATAAAACATTGTTTACCCAATGGAGTGGGAAAGATGTGGTCATTGCTCAAATCTATATAGATGATATCATCTATGGATCAACTTCTGAAAAATTCGCAAAAGATTTCCAAGTCTCTCTTGCTAAATAATTTGAAATGAGCAATGTTGGTGAATTGAAATTCTTCTTAGGATTACAGATTCAACAACATAAGGAGGGTATTTAATTATCCCAAGAGAAGTACGCACATAATCTTGTGTCAAGATTTGGTCTGGATAAGTCGTCTCCTAAGTTGACTCCTATGCCTACTACTGGTAAATTGCACAGGGATGAGAAAGGAGCAAAAGTGGATCAAAAATTATATCGATCCATTATAGGTAGCCTTTTGTATTTTACAGCTACTAGACCTGACATTTCTTTCAGTGTTGGTTGTTGTGCCAGGTTTCAGGCGGATCCAAAAGAATCTCATCTTGCAGCTGCAAAGAGAATCATACGATATATAAACCACACTGTTGGGTATGGTCTCTCGTACAATTTTGATACTAATGTTGACCTTTCTGCTTATTCTGATGCTGATTGGGCAGGATGTATAGAAGACAGAAAAAGTACATCAGGGGGCTTCTACTATGTAGGTCTCAATCTTGTAGCGTGGCATAGCAAGAAGCAAAACTCTCAATCCCTGTCCACATGTGAAGCAGAATATATTGCTGCTGGATCATGTTGTACTCAACTCCTATGGATGAAACAGATGCTTGCTGATTATGGAATTGATACTGGAATAATGAAGATCTTTTGTGATAAATCCAGTGCGATTCGAATTACTGAGAATCATGTTGAGCACTCAAGAACAAAGCACATTGACATAAAGTACCATTTTATTCGTGATCTTTATGAAAATGGTATCATCAGTATGGATTTTGTGCCTTCCGAACAACAATTGGCTGATATTCTCACCAAACCCTTAGACACTGCAACGTTTCAACACTTGCAGCAGTCTATTGGTGTTGTTTTGGTTTATTAAAACGTTTCATTGACTCTTGCCCCTATGCTTATCCTTATCTTTTGGGCAATTGAGTCTGAAACTCCAGTAGGTACTTTCCAGTTCAGTTTCTGTAGGATTGTCGTTACTGTCTTTTTAGTATCTCTTTAGTGTTTCAAAATCCTTTTTTTCTTTCGAAATTAAGGTCGCTCTTGTTGTTCCTTCGGGAATGACATCAAATGGGGGAGAGTTATTTTGAACTTGTGCTTAATGGTAATATCTTGCGGGGTGTGCGGCTGTGGAATTTTATAGGGGTTATCTTGTATCTTAAAACTCCTTGATGAATGCATTTAGCTTCGGCTTTATGATTCCATCTAAATTAAGTTGGTATGTATTTTTTCTTTTAGTCTATGAAATATCTCTTGTGGAAATTTCATTATGATCCCGTTCTTTTACCTTTTCCAATTTTATTGACAAAAAGGGGGAGAAATAATGTAATTCACACTACAAATACATATGGTTTTCGGATCATTTTGTAAGGGGGAGTGGTTTCCATGATCGAGATGGAGTATTGACTAAGGGGGAGTGATACTTATCACCATAGTATTGTTGTTAAAGTCGTGATGCAATTGGACTTTGATGTTACATAATGATACTATGACACTGTATAATAATGATCGAGAATCTCGATTTCTCTCATTGTTATAGCTACGGATCTTCAACAATGATGGTGCTAAACTTACAACCTTTGGGATCATTGGAGTACTTGGAAGGACGAAGATTTCAAGGAACGTTGAAGATTAGACTATGGAATAGGAGCCACTAAAGTTTATCTTTTTTGTATTCCATATGTATTAATATTTTTGTCACTAAAATTGACAAAGGGGGAGATTGTTAGAGCATAGATCGGTCGACCTCGCATGTGTTCCTATATCAAGCATGTTTGACAATGTTAATGATCAAAATTATGAGTCTTGATTTCTAGTCTATTATAGCTAAGTCTCGGACTAGGATAGAAAAGTGTAGTTGAGATCAAGGACTTCATGGAGATTCATCATATAACGACGAAGATCTAATCAAGGAACCGTGAAACTTCATCAACAAAAAGGTATGTGGAGAAATCTATCACTCAAAAGTCTATCTATTATATCTCCTACTTCTTATGAGACAAAAAGTTGTATGCTATATAGACTGGATCATATACATTTGACATTTCGAGCTGAGTATTCACTACTTATTTTTTTATCGAAATCGTGTGTTGGTAAAGCGTTTCGCTTTGATCAAGTTTATCTTCACCTAGTGACGAAAGTCATGAAAAGTTTCAATTACTTTGAGAATTGCTCTGACGTGAAACGGTCTGTGAATAAGGGCTATATAACGTCCTCTGAGAGTTTAGATTACATAACCATGTATTCCTTAATACGAAGTTTTCGAACTTTGTTGATTGAAAGAAACCGAAGGAATTGGCTTTGACAAGTCCGCGAACCCAGTTTGCGAACTCAGTCCGCGAACTGTCGGAAGTTCTTGTACCGAGAATTTCTACTGGGATTCCAAATTCGTTCATGAAGTTTAAGTCCACGAACCTAGTCCGCGAACTAGCGTAAGTCTCTTTTCCGAGATTTTCTGCTGAGTTTGGAAAACTCTGCTGGTCGCCTTAAGTCCGCAAACTTGTTTGTGAGCTTAAGTGGTTATGATATAAAGATGTGCTCTGAACATGAAACTTAAATTAGTAAGGAATGCTTTATGCAAACCGTGGATATAAAGTTCATGAGTCGATTCATCGAATCGAATCATCTTTATTTCAATTGTGTCTTGTGTAGTTACTTAAGATCTCATAGCAATTGAACAACTCTCCAACTAGTTCATTTGAGTCAATTGAACTAGTTATGGTGAAGAAGAACTAGGTTAATATGAATTGCTCATATGGTTAACCTTTTGGGTTCTATGTTGAACCAACATAAACGTACACGTTTGGGCACGGTTTTCACAAACCCAGTAAACGTCTACGCAAGTGTATGTGACAAGCTAAGTTTTCGATCTAACGGTTGAGAAATATTAGATTGAATCTAAATCAGATTTTCATCTAACGGTGAATACAGATTGCTTTGTAACTAAGGAAAAACCCTGATTTGAAGGCTATATAAAGGAGACATCTAGCATTGTGCAAAACTAATCCCCACACGTCTGTGTGATACTATTGCGCTCGCTAGAGTCGATTCTCCTTTAACCTTTGGTTTTCTTCTCTAAAACCAGGTTAACGACTTAAAGACTTCTTTGGGATTGTGAAGCCAGACCGATACTACTTTTATCGTAGTTGTGTGATCTGATCTTGCATCTTCTATCGTACGAGTACAATCTATTGATTGGCTTGAGATCGTGAGAGTTCTCCGATAGGCAAGATAAGAAGTCATAAACATCTTCGTCTCACTGTTTGTGATTCCCTGACAAACCGCTTGTGTAGTCAAGAAGGATTGTTGAGAGGTGATTGATTAATCTAGGTTGTTCTTCGGGAGTATAAGACCGGATTATCAATTGGTTCCTTTTCACCTTGATTTTATATCTTAAGACGGAACAAAAAACCTAGGGTTTTTCTGTGGGAGACAGATTTATCCTTTGATAGACTTTTCCGTGTGAGACAAATTTGTTTATTATCAAGTCTGTGATTTTGGGTTGAAGCAACTCTTAGTTGTGGGTGAGATCAGCTAAGGGAATCAAGTGCGCAGTATCCTGCTGGGATCAGAGGCGTAGGAGTACAACTGTACCTTGAATCGGTGGGAGACTGATTTGGGTTCAACTATGGTCCAGTCCGAAGTTAGCTTGTAGTAGGCTAGTGTATGTAGCGGCTTAATACATTGTGTATTCAATCTGGACTAGGTCCCGGGGGTTTTCTGCATTTGCGGTTTCCTCGTTAACAAAACTTCTGGTGCCAGTGTTATTTCTTTTCCGCATTATATTTTTTATATAATTGAAATAATACAGGTTGTGCGTTAAAGATCATCAATTAGAAATCCAACCTTTGGTTGTTGATTGATATTGATTGATCCTTGGACATTGGTCTTTGGTACTGTCCAAGTTATCTCTCTTTGATAAAGACTCGCAGATTTCCATTTGCTTGAGTAAAGATCAAATCGAGAGATTGAGATATAAACTCTTTGATATATATTTTTATTGATTGAGTCTAATTGTCTAGTTGATTCTCATAAAAAGTATATTGGAGTTTGTCCATACAGATTGTTATGCGAAATATTGTGTGGTGTTGTTAGACCCCCGCTTTTTCAGGAACAAGTTAAGTCTGTATTATTAACCTTGAACAGAAGGATGATGTGTTCGTTGATGATGATACGTCTTTAGGTTCTTCAGAGTAACACGACATTTCTAATATTCATAGTCTAGCCTAACAAAGTTGACTCTAGTAATCTAATCAATCATCCTCGAATTTTGGAGCTAAAATAATGGCAACCAAACTTGATATACCAACGCTTGATGGGTCCAACCGACCAATGCTAACATATATGGTGTATATAACTAGGCATTCATTAAATTTAATAAAATGAAATAAAATATAATAGTAAATAATACTGAGGGATTTTAGTTGAAAAAATTATGGAGAAAAGTAGAGTTTTTTCCCAACAAAATGGGACAAAAATGATGTTGTATAAATCGTCGGTTGTGATGCCGCTAGATCAAAAACAATCAAGTGGGTGAGTAAATGATTTCTTAATCTTATATCTCTTTAGTTTTTCAACTTCTGTGATGTTATATTTTATGATATTCGATGCTTTTTTAATCAATCCCCTTCTACTCTCATGTTTGGTATATCTTTTTTTACTCTCTAATCTTAGTTACTTTTTGTTACGGCGTATAAGAAATGGAACTAAAGAAGGAAAGTGAAAGTATATTGATGGGTTGTCAGCTATGTCAAAAAATTTCTTAACTTCCTAAAGTTATAAGTACGGTAATAATCAAGGGATTGTATAGAGAGCACGAAATTTTTTTTTTTTGTCAACTTCTTTCGTAATGAAAGACGTTTGTTTATTTTTTATCTAAAGATTCAATGATAAAGTAAGGACGATATTTAAGGAGTCATTATCCATCACTATACAAATGATTAATCAACAAGTCAGACTTATCTTTTTATCTTTCTATACCAACATTCCTAGAGCATCCCATCGTGGGCTTATTCCGCATAATTTTTAATCATCATGGACGCAAGAGTCACTTCTTGAGTCTTTCTCACTAAATAACCTGGCACAAGAGCCGCTTAAGTTTAACCTAATGAAAGCAATGGTATTTGTGAATCGGATTATTTTAAGCAAACTAGCGTAAGATCTATACAAATTTAATCTACGTTATGCTTCCACGTATATTTGCATTACAACTTCCCGTTATTAACAACTATACGACGCTAGTTGTGATTAAGTTAACTTGACAATTAATTATGGCTCAAACCCTAGAGGCCTAGACTAATTACCAATTTTCAACTTAAACAAACATGATTTCAATAAGACATGGCTATATGTAATAGAACATAATCGGTTAAAAAGAGCATAAAAGAATAAAACTTAGTTTTTCAGTTAAATCGTCATGTTTAGGACTTCATAGAACTACTAAAACCCATGGAAAATATACAAAGAAATAAGGAAAGAATAAAGAGAAAAGATCATAGTTCTCCCATTTAAATGGGTAAACCAAATTCTACCCTCTCATATGTTCGAGAAGTTGTATAGAAAATTGTATGTAGGTTCCCTTTTATATAGGGTTTTGCCACCTCCTCTTAATGTCAGATACTTACAGCTCCTCTTAATCCTTATCTAACTAGGATACTTAACCTCCTTTAAAAGCAACAAAAATCGATTTTCACATCTAAGTAGAGCCTAAAACGCAACTTCTTTTTCCCTTTTCACACAGGCCCAATCAGGCCCAACAACCAACAAAGACCAAATCCAAGTTGGTTTCTTTGTTTTGCTCATAACTTCTTCGCTTAAATCAAAACGACCTCATTTTTTATCCCTTGGATTCATCCTTCAATCATCTTCAAGAAAAAAAGCCAAAACTTCTGGGTTTGAACAAGTTACAGTTGGCCTTTGATTTTTCTTCATTTGCATATAAGCAAGATTTTACATTAAGAGTATGTAATTTGTGAACTTATCAAATTCCTTCACACTTACCTTTTACTAGTCCTCGAAACTACCTTACCTAAACTAACCTAACTAACTTTCGTACGAATCAAGGGTACATCGTGTACAACAAGCATTTAAACCCATAGGTGTCCTTAGTAGAGAGTTATAGTCTTGTCAGGGTTTACAGAAGATATACCCGCTAAATCTAATCCAACTCCTAAGTATACCATAATCTCAGGCATCCAAATAGCTATGAGGACATAAAAGTTTCTCCACCTAATGTCAAGAAGTTATAAGTACTACAAAAAATTTCAAATATAAATACGCTTATTGGAAAAAAACAAAAAGTAGTGTGTATTAAACTGAACCAATTCCAGCGATGCCTTTTGCTTACAATGGAAACCAGCATCAAGAGAAACTAGTAAGCATTTCTCCTCGACTTTCGCCTCACCGGTCGGTCACTCATAAACCGATAGATCGGAATAAAAATATTTACACTCAGAAAGGTGAAGCTTATTCTTAATTTCTAATGATGTCTAATAAAGAAACTTAACCATATGTGAGGATGAGAATGCTCACCCACCTTCTTATCTGATCTACATTCGATACTACTCTCACAGCGTTCAATAGGAACGTCTTCGGCATCAACTTTAAATGATAAACTTTCGAACTTGGTAGAACATTGTCAATTTGTATTATTTTCTTATTAAATTATTATTTATTTATTTATTTATTTATAGATTTCTTCTTCTCCACGGCCTTGATTAATGGATATATATTATGTATTTATTTATTTTTTGTTTTGTTTCTTAATATTGCCGCAAGATAAGGAACTTTTGCACTTGATTCTTCACAACTTTGGAATTGTCTTGGTAACGTAAACTTAAAATAAAAACTCACATTTTTTTTTGTTTTACTTTGGATATGAAATTTCTAACTTATTCATTGTTTCTTGTAAACCTTAAACGTCTTAAATTTCTTCATGAATTTGATGTTTCTTCACTTGTTGATGATGGTGGTATGTTTTTATTGTTATTTCTTCGAGAGTGGCACATCATGCAATTAATAATGAGGTTTATTCGCAATTATGACATCACCCTCATGATTGACAAAATTAGCACTTAAGAGATCAAAAAGTGTTGAAGGTGTGCGACGTTGAGTATCTCTTCACTCTAATTGTAATACCCTGTATTTTTAGTTACGGTTTCGGGTCGGGTTATATCCAAATTAGTTAACCATGTCGTTTAGGTTGTTTCCTTTGCCTTAACCTAGTTGGGTTGTTTGAACTAAAAAGGTTACAAATTAGGGTGGAAACAGAATAGTAATATTCAAAAAGGCGTTGGAGCCCAGCTTGTTGCTAGGTTGCCAACCAAAAGCTCTGTTTAAATCTTTAAAATATCTGAATTTAGTATAATTTAATATTAAATAAAATTAGGAGAAAAATGAAAAGACAAATAAATAAATAAAATAATTAAGATAATTAAAGTAAAAAAAAAGTAATAAATATGTGTTATTATAATTAGTATTTTAAATCTATATCTCATAATAAAAATGGGAGGAATAATTTTGTCAATCATGTAACATCCCGAGTTCCGGACCATGATCAAACCCATATGGAGATCAGAACTCGAAGCGTTACGGGTCGGAAGGAGACTTATTCATATAAATATTTACAAAATAATATTCAGATAAAATTACATTTCAAACAATACAATAAAACAATTCAATAACTAAGCTACTCAATCCTAGCTTCCGCTGCACAACTCTAATAAATCTGCAAAGAATGTCAATTGGGGTGAGGTGACAGCTCAGTAGAATGCATTCCCAATCTCAAAACAGCAAATAACATACAACATGAGCATACGACATAATTTCGATTAATCAATGATATATATTTTCTACCAACAAGATTACCACACATGTATTATTTTCTTTAAATCATCCAATTTCATATGTTCAATCATGAGTTCACAATACCAATAACAATTGTCGATAATTTATCAAATTAGATTTCAACACTTGAGTTCATAACACCAATAATATTTTCAACAATTCATACAATTAGATTTCACGTGTAAGTTCATAACACTATTAATATTTCATACAAATACTTCAATTCATATGTCAACGCTTGAGTTCATAAAACCAATAAGGTTTCCACAAATCATTCAATGAAAATTTCAACACACGATTCACAATTTAATGTTGTTACCAACAAATCATGATTTTACAATGCCAAAATATTTGTCAATAAGTCATTCATCAATGGTTCAACACATCTATTGACGTATTATTATAGTCACTGAGAAACCATGAGTCCACTAATCATCCATTTGGAATTTAACACATCAATTCACAATTCATCAATAATGTTTCCAACAACTCATCCTTTTAAGTTTCAAAACATAAGTTATATATTAATATTGTCACCTCAAACCATGAGTTCACGGTACGAAAACCTTGGTTCGTACACCCACCTATTGTTTATCGGCACGGACAGCCTCCATCGATGGTCAGGAACAAAAGTTCCTATGGGGATCATACCCATATGCTCTCGGGGATCATTACCCGTTTCATTCACGGTACGAAAACCTTGGTTCGTACATCCACCTATCGTTTACCGGCACGGACAGCCGCCATAGATCATCGGGAAACACAAGTTCCCATGGGGATCATTACCCATTTAACTCTCGGGGATCATTACCCGCCGTTAGCATGAAACCATATGGGGAAACACAAGTTCCCATGGGGATCATTACCCATTTAACTCTCGTGGATCATTACCCGCCGTTAGCATGAAACCATATTTCATCGAACGGTAAAACATGAACTCATTTCAATTTTTGAAATCATTTTTACAAACAATACAAGCAACCATGGCTTAATAGCATACTACAAACATTATGCATTTATCTCAGAAATTTTATCAAACACACTAACTGCATACATTTTACATTACGTGTTTCAGGTGATAACTTTGTCTGATCATCTTCATATTTTGCAGGAACATTCTTAATACACTAGATATCAAAAATTCACACAAAACCAATGGTTCAAACAAAATATATTCGGTTTATATGATCATTCTAAAAACTGGGCAGATTACATGTCATTACCAAACAATTCATGATAAATTCATAGAAATGTCAAATTGACTCAATCCAAAACACATTGATAGATAAATCACAAATCTACAACTTTTGTTAAGGACTCAAATCTTTTTAGCATCATTAATACTTCCTAAGAATATAAAAAACACAGCAAAGCGGAACTGTCCAGAATTTTAGAAACTATCATCCAAATTCAAATACACATCCAACGGTGAATTTGTGGTGTATTGTTCTCAAAATTTAACCATGGGTACCTAATCATGTTATCTAACAATTTCAAAATCCTGATCATCACTAGGAGATATATATTTGTGTGATTCAATTACTAAATCCCAACAATACAAAATCATACAAAATAAACACCCAAAGAAAACACCAAAAGAGAAAAGGGTTTCACATTCTACCTTTTATTAGCTATAATCTCCTCTACATTCTCCATAGAATTCTCCTCTAAAACCATGCTTCATCTTCTTCTCTAGCTTTTGGGTTTTCTATATCTAAAATTATTCCTCCCATTTTTATTACTCCTATTTATTACTTTTGGAGTATGAGATATAGATTTATAATACTAATTATAATAACACCTATTTATTACTTTTTTTTTACTTTAATTATCTTAATTATTTTTTTTATTTATTTGTCTTTTCATTTTTCTCCTAATTTTATTTAATATTACTATTCTATTTCTACCCTAATTTATAACCTTTTTAGTTCAAACAACCCAACTAGGTTAAGGCAAAGGAAACAACCTAAACGACATGGTTAACTAATTTGGGTATAACCCGACCCGAAACCGTAACTAAAAATGCAGGGTATTACACTACTTAGTGTGAATGCAGAAAAATACATACTCCCTCTTTCCTAAATTATTTGTCCTAATTTCTGTTTTAGTCTGTCCATTTTTATCTGTCCGCTCTGTTTATAGACATACTTTACCCTTAAACTATCAAATATACCCTTTATTTTTAATAATCATAAAATCATTTTTAATATAAACTTAATTCAAAATCTTAAATATTATCATCATATATAAGAAAAAAACTTACTCAATATCTTTTTTGTATTAATTGTCATTCCTTTTCTTTAAATAAAAACACTTATGGATAGTTATAAAATACTAATAAAACTTCTACTTATTCTTACATTGTGGATTTCATAATAAAAGCAGTATAATTTGCTTTTATTTCTTAAAATAATAATACTATCCAATTTAGAATTTTTAACACTAATAATTTTAGTTTTGGTAATAACATAACATTAAAAAGGCTAGTCAAGGGCTAGTCATGACATTTTAAAGGATTTCCTTAATATCTTGACAAAATCAAAACATACTGTTAATTTAGGACGGAGGGAGTACAAAACATGATATTGAAGGTTTGGTCCCTCACCCAAAGGGTAGTCTTCACTAATAATTGGTTAACTCTCTAATATTGCATTTTTTTTTCACCTAATCGTCACCGACATGGTTAAGTCAATCATAATTACTCTCTCAACGACCAAGAATCCCGGATATAAGTTCGTGCCTCAAATCTTGCAAAATACCCAAGTTATGGCAAAATATCGTCACATGTAAGCCCAAAACGCAATCCTTCTTGTCCTTCACTCGCATACCCAATTAGGTCTAACAAATAATAAAAGCCAAATCCAAGTGGGTTTCAGTGTAATTTTACCCATAACTTCTTTGTTCTGAATCTGAATTCAGTGATTGTTGGCTTGTTTGAATTGCATTTTATCTTGGTCTAGATGGACTAACCAAGATGTTTTCTCTTCCTTTATCCACCTTTGCCACGTATTCGTCGCTCTCCTTGGTCTTGGGGCCTTGGGTACTTGTAGTACTTCAATCTATTGGCATCTTTAGAGTTGTTTCCATTAATTTTTATATAATTCATCTAATTAAAATAAACAAAAATAAACAAGAGTAATACAAGGTACAAAATAACCAAAACAAGTATGAATTCAACATTACAAGTATATAAATTAGGAACTTATGAGCCCCTTTAGCTCCGTCTATACCAACCATTTTTATTGACAACACATGCTCGCTAATTTTAGTCAATCAAAAAATGAAAGATATTTATTTTTGACAATAAAAGAAATATTATTAATTTTGTAAGCTTAAATAGACACTAATGGATTAAAATGATAAAATACTTAATTTTCCTTACATATACATGACTACCTGCTCTAGGTGTCCAGGATGATAACGATGGGCTCTGATCAGACCTTATTTAGTTATCCTGTGAACATGCATGTTTCCTTTCGGGCATCTATCACCTAGGCTAAAGATTGATTACTTATTGTGTGAGATTGGGGATATAGTTTCATCATTCATCTTTTTATGCAAAATTAAAAGAATCATTTCATTAGTGAAGATTTTATGTGCCTTGAAAGTTATCACCATAATTAGTTATGTTGATTGCAATTCAAGCCTCAAATATTTTATGAACTGGGAGTTAATGATCCATGAACCATGAGTATATTTCATGTTTATTATATGGGTTTATGTTCTTAAAAGCACAAGTTAGATGAAACAATCAAAGTCGAAGACTTTAATATTGAATGAAATGCAATGAAGGTTCTTGTCACGGATTAGCTAATTTGGATAAGTTTAGTGAAGTTTCGATGTCAATGTTTTGCTTGTCGCTTTTAGAATCAATTAAGAATACTCTTATCAGTTTTTAAATTACACTCATTGAGTTTGCGAAACTAAGTTTTCAGTTCGTGAACCTAGAAGAGAGAAAGGTTCCTGAACTCCGGTTATTATTTGAGTTCGCGAACCTAGTGGAGAGGAAAAGGACCCTGAAACTCGACATCTTACTTGAGTTCGCGAACCTAAAGTGCTAACTCGTCCAAGACTCGTTTTCGGAAATTGTTTCAGTTTCCTTCTTTGTCTTAAAGGCAAACTTTTTACATGCTTTTGGTAGTCATTCTTGATGATAATTGTAATACTTGATTTTCATGATTATTTCTTTTGTATATTGCTTGGTTACTAAGAGATTGTTTAAATTACCATTTTTTTGTGGTTGATCTCATGATGAATCTTCAAAAGCTATGTTTTTAATCATTAAATTTTTAGTTGAAATAATCACTGTATAAGATGAGAAACTTTTGATGATTGAGTTTTAGCTTACATTTCCTAGTGAAATTTGCTAAATCCGAGAAATCCTTTACCTGAAAAAGGTCGCCTTTGTTGTTCTTTTTTGAGAATGACATCAAACGGGAAAGAGTTCTTCAATGAACTTGCTTTTAATTGACATTTTTGTGGGAAGTGTGGTTGTGGAATTTCCGAGAGAAAAGTACCTTAAAGATCTCCGTGGTGAAAGAAGCTAAGTTGCAATAATTAGTAGAATCATAATTCATGATATGTTGAATCTTTGGTTTTGGTTATCTCTTGATGACTTAATTCATAAAAAAACCTAATTCTCTTTACCCTTTGTCAACTTTGTAGTCTATTAAAGTCCGTTTCAAGCTAGATTAGATTAGGCAGTACAGTTTTAGGACTCTCTCAAGTTACCGTTGAAAACTGAAGATTAAGGATCATATGAAGACATCATTGAATAACTTCATAAACAAAGGTTATTTACCCTATTATGTAAACTCTTTCATTTTTTTAATCTTTATTTCTATTGAAGCAAAGAACTCACTTATTGGAACAATACTTATGACGATAGATATATGTTTCTTGTATATATATCCGGGAAGAATTGAGCCTAATACTTTAGCTAAAATGACCACTGACCTTTTAAGACATCCTGTAGAGAATGAAAATATGAATTCAACGAGCCTAGAATCACTCAATTCCGTTGTATAACAAAGAAGTTATGGATGAAATACACAAACTGAAGAAAAAAAAATAGTACGTCTAAAAATTGGTTCCCATACTAGGAAAAAGACCTAAAGCGTTGAGTTATTAAACCTAACCTCAGAAATGTAGCAATTATATTTTATTTAAGTTTTTGATGTTTCATTTCCTTGGAAAGGCGGCTATTTCCCCCACAAAATCTAGTGCTATGTTTGGCTAGTTTCTAAACTGTATAATGTATTTCTTCTTTCCTAAACCAAGATCTAACTAATTTTATATTATTAAGAGACAACTATACCTTAAGAAAGTACAATTTATGCTAGTAATTATTTATTTAATTAACTAAGCTAGTATTATACAACTGTGGAAAGTTAGAAGCCATCTTTGGAAGATTTTATTTATGTAATTACTTGATGCACAATTCTACAATTCTAAACTTAAGAAAGACTCCTTATGTAAGGAAAGGTTTTAATTAAGGAAGCAAACCTGTTTTGTAACCGAGAAAAGATCTTGTTTTAGAAAATATTGAGAATGCTTACAATTGGAAGAAAATTTTGCTTATATCTCAAGCGACCTATAGCTTTGGTCATTCACTATAAACAGAGAATTCATGTAGCTCTACAATTTATCCTTGGAAAATTGTATAAGTGTTGCATAAGGTTGTTTTTCATCTCTTCTGATCCTTTAGATCAAGGGTGATACTTTAACAACTTTACTTAGGGATCGTGAAGCACAACTTGAACTATCATTTTGATAGTTCTGAATTATTATCTTGATTTGGTCATTAATATAACTCTTTTCTATTATAAGGTTATTCTTTATGGTTATAATGTCATTCAAAAATTATTGATATGTTCATGATTCGATAGAACTTCAATCTAAGATTGTACTCCAAAACTTGTTAGTCGATATCTGGATTTGAAGTTTCCATAAGAATTCAACTAAGACTAGTTCAAGGTTAATTGTTCTTGTAATGTATATTTGGTAGAAGCCTTAAGGAAAAAACAACACGATTAGTTGTCATGTTGAAGTACGGTAAAGATAGTATTCTCGCCAAAGATATTGAGGAGCATCTTCAAAGAGAACATGTTTCTGCTAGAATATTTACAACAAGACTCCTAAAGATAATAAGCATTCTGCTAGGGGTTATCACAGGTGTATGAACACAACTGAAGCGGAGTAATTTGGAGGCTATACTTCGTCTCAATTACATTCAATACAAAGTTTGGTAATAGGAAAAAGGTGTAACAACTTAATTCAGTGTGTGTTCAAACTAGAAGAGGTCCTGGGAATTTCCTACACTTGCAGTTTTCCTCGTTAATAAAATCTCTGATGCCTTAATTTTATTTCCGCTTAATATTTAAGTGACTGATTGATATAACTGAAGTGGATTGAAATCTTGATTAAGTTCATCCAAGCATTGTCTTTTTTTTTATTTGAAGGGACAAGGGGCTATAGAGAGCCCCTAAGAACCATTATATTAGAAAACATCATTAAACTTGAGGTTTGAAGAAATACTAACAGTAGGTGACAATGAATCCCACCATCCTGAAACATTCTCATGAAAATCAAACTGACATAAATCACGAGCAATGAAATTTACATTTTCAACGACAAGGACAAATCTAACTTCTTCAAATCTGACTATGATATCTTTAAGCTTCATAACTGGGGAGTGAATGCTCCATTGAATACATATTTCCCTGATGTCTTCGACATTCAACCGTATATCAAATTCCATTGATGCATTGCTACAAACAACTTTTCCCTTGGACAGTTGAACAAACGATGAGAAATCGACTTCTCTTCTTGTATGAATTTCAAAAATGAATCCGATGATATTTGAAAAATGCCTTCTAGATTAAGATTTCGCCATTTTGGTTTATCTTCTCCTTCATTTAAATTAAAGTGTCCCAAGAGAGGATAATATGCACAGAACATCGTCATAACGATCACCACCGGTATCCATGGATTTTCAAGAGAATAGAAAATCCCGTCATGTTGAAGTGAATCTCCCCAAATAATAGATTTGACACGATTAAAACAAACGTATGAAACTCCCTCCAGAATAAAAGCATACAGAGATCAATCTTGTTTGGATGAAAAACTCATAAGAATTATTATACATACAAAAAGAAAACCCAAAGCATATCGTTTAATACCACGATTTGATTTATTGATACTAAATAGTAGAAATATGTACATTAAATACTGTATACTTCCCAGATCTTTAGGTATGAAGAATATCTGGGCAGGAAGTCGTGTATTTCACAGAAGATTCGATCTAAGAATTAATTTTCTGGAGAAGAATGAGAATAAAAAAGAAAAAAAAAACGGTTGTGCAGAGTTTTGTTTTTACGGTTTTGATTCTACTCTTTTTTTGTTTCTCTTTAAGTTCCAGATTATAGCTTCCACGCATTGTCTTAGATTAAAACGAAAAGGTTGGAAGTGTACTTGGTTACCCTCTCGTTTTTACCATAAATTATTTGGAAACTTCTATGTGTATACGCATTTTACATGTGGGGTGCATATATACGTTAACAGTTCAGTAGTGGGTCTATGTATTACGCGAACTTCACCTTTTCCAAAGCTAAAAAAAATTACTTATTTTCAGAAAATTCTTAAATACTCCAAAACTTTTGTTTCACTTTAAGTTTCCAAAACTTTATTTATACAATAATGTTATGATCAAAATAACTATAATCATCTATAAATCCATAATATGAAAATTTCTTTCCACGATAATAAGTCAGAAATTCAACTGAAAAATCTTTTTCTCACTCATCATTAACGTGGTCAGAGGCCAGAAAAGAAGTCAAAGAAGTGCATCTAGGACACTGAGGGGTTACAAAAACTAGAATCCTTCGGCAAATGCTAAAACCAAATTTGCCTTCTTCGACTGCGATGTCCTTGTTGATACATGAAAATATATCCCTTAACAGGTTTGGGGTGCCCCTAAGAATAGAAATGAGTTTGGTATAATGTATGGGGACTTGAGGACTTGGGGACTAAACCCAAGCCCAAATGGAAAATACCCATGAGGAAGGAAGGACAAAGAAGAGATTAATAAAGAAGAAGGAGGCTATATTAAGGAATAACATTAAGGGTAATTAAGAGAGGTCAGGGCATGTGTCATGATGTAGTAAAAAAAGGGCTTTTAGGAAAGCCTATATAAGAAAGGATAAGGTACAATAGAAAGGCAACTCTCTCTCCTACTATTCTTAGTATAGTGAGGTTATTTGGTGTGGCTAGGACGGGTAGAACCTGAAACCGAATTCACCCCTCAACATTTGGCGACTTCAATCGGAGGCTCGTGCCTAGCCCACCATGACACACCCGGAAGGAGCCAGCTCAGGCGCGATAGGAAACCAAGCGGCCAATCAGCCTATCAACCTCGACGAGGTAACAATGGAGGATGATGACAGCGAAGAAGAAACACCGATCCTAGGTGTTATCAAACAATTGACAAACCATAGATCCCAAAGCCGAGGGGCTGTAGCAACACAGGGAAAGAACACGCATGTAGTTCAATTATCGAAACCCACGTCATCAACTTTGCAGATCATGCAAGAAGAATTGAACGAACGCCTGCATAGGAGGCAAGAGCTGGAAGAGTGGATAGCACAAGCGGTGATGGCAGGACAAGACACCCCCGAAAAAGTAACAAAAAGTGGAGAACATAAAGGTGGCAAGACAGCAGTGATGGTGCAAGAAGAAATGGCAAAGTACTTAGAACAGAATTATCATGTGGTAAAACAAGACAATCACTATTGCGTAAGTATCCCATACCCCGCGTACATCCAAGAATATCAATATCCCGAAGATTACACCTCTACAAAGTTTAAAGCATATGATGGACAAGTAAACGCGCGAGAGCATCTTAGCCGATTCTTATCAACCATGAATGACAAAGCTACTGATAAAAGGTTGTGCCAAAAAGAATTCCCCAAATCACTAACAGGCACGACATTCACTTGGTATGAAAACTTGAAAGAGGAGAGCGTGGATTCCTTGCAAACTATGTCCACACTCTTCCTCCGGAAATTTTACTCATCCAAAAGGAAAATCACGGCGATAGATCTAAGCAAGAGCGGACAACTAATGGGAGAGGAGATAGTAAAGTACATTTTATGGTTTCGACGCTTGGCGCTGGATTGCCACGAAGATATCAATGAAGAAGCGCTCGTCGACATTTGTATACGCGGAATGATCCCAGCTTTCAGGGGGAGTTTGATTAATTTCAGATTCCAGACCTTCGTCGAGCTAGAAGAAGCAGCGGAGAGAATATCCGACTGTATAGAAGGGATGCCTATGGATTCCGCTTGGCGCACCACGGTTAGCACTATGTCTGAAGTCCCGCGCAATGTAAGGCCTAACACCAATAGGGAAAGGAGAGACCAATCCCAAAGTGACGGCAGGAACCAAGGGAGGAACGGAGGAGGTAGGCGCGACTTAAAACCACCGCCCCTCTTCCCTGCAGCAAAGAGCGTGCGATTAAACTACTAAATCAATGGGTCGCCGAAAGGGAAATCCAACTACCCCCGACTAACGTAGATATCGACAAAATGGATAAAAATTCGGCCAAGTCCTTCCACTATCACCGAAGGATGGGATACCCAATAGAAGAATTCTTTTCCATCCGGAGCATATTCGAACGTAAGCGTGCATCTGGGGAACTCGAGGCAACAAAACAGACAATCGAGCATGACCTTTTTCCTCGCCATTGATTCAAAAAAAGGGGAAAAGGGAGAAGGCGGACGATAAGACTTCAAGTTGTAAACGAATCTTTTTTTTTTTTAATGGTAAGAAAAACTTCTCCTTTTCGAAATTTGCGGGCAGACATCTAAAAAGGTCTCGGGTATGCCAAAGGCGCCCGATTGAATGACAAATTTAGAAAAGGTCTTGGGTACGCCAAAGGCGCCCAATCGACTGACAAATTCACAAAAGGTCTTGGTTATGACAAAGGCGCCCGATTGACTGGCAAATTTACAAAAGGTCTCGGGTACGCCAAAGGCGCCCGATTGACTGACAAATTTACAAAAGGTCTCGGGTATGCCAAAGGCGCCCGATTGACTGACAAATTTACAAAAGGTCTTGGGTCCCAAAGGCGCCCGATCGACTGACAAATTCACAAAAGGTCTCGGGTATGCCAAAGGCACCTGATTGACTGACAAATTTACAAAAGGTCTCGGGTACGCCAAGGGCGCCCGACTAACTGACATTCACAAGAGGTCTCAAGAACGCCAAGGGCGCTTGGTTGACCGACATGAAAAAGGTCTCAGGAATACCGAAGGCGCCTGCTGAACCAACAAGCCTACAAAACTTAGGAAAGCCAAAGGCACCTACACGACGAAGTGGACTTGTGTCCACCAACCAACACCACTCCGAAAAATAAAGGGGGCAGTAAGTGAGTTTACTAACGCCTGCTCCTCCCACCGCTTTGATAAAAAGAAAGGAATGAGCGCGTTTTACTAGCAATTCCTTTCTCCCACCGCTTCTAAAAAAAAGAGGAAAGGGAGTAGCCGCCCAGCAAATGGCATACTTAAAAAATAAAATAAAAAATGATAATAATAATAAATATACAATAATGATAATAATAAAGAAAATAGAAGAAAAAGAGAAATAATAGGGATGAGAGCACTCGCCCAGCCTCACGCACCTCCCAATAATAAGACAAGAGAACTACGCATATCCAAAGCAGTTAAGAATAATAAAAATACCAGTAACAGAAACAGTTAATCAAACACCACGAAGCATCCCACAATCCAAAAAAAAAAAACAAAAACAAACAAACAACGAGCGCAACACCTGAAAGGCAAGTTCAACGAAAGAAAATGAAAGGGAAGCCAACACAAGGACAAAGCGCCTCAAGCAATTTAGAGCCTATCTAGCTCCTGTTATTTCTTCTCAAGCTCAGCACGAACTGTCGCTTCGGCCGCCTCAACACGTAACACCTCGTCATTAACTAATCCGACATCAGCTAGTAATAGATTCAGCACCACCTTCTTGCTAGAAGTTGTCTCCGCACGCTTCTTCAACTCCTCTTCCAACTGAGAGATTTGGCCCGTAAGACGGCTACGAGGATCATTACGGCCCTTCACCTTCGCCAGCATCTCCTTCAGCCACATTATCGGGAACTTAACATTGAGTGCAGATTGCACAGCAGCCTCCCAACCGCGTAACATCGCTGCGTCAACATGATCATCCCCTAGGCGCGTAAGCTGGTCCGCGATCTCCAAAAGATTTTTACTCATATAGCACAAAATAGGAACGACCAAAAGGCCCTCCTTCGCCATGTGACCACCGCCGCGCTTGACGATATCCCTATAAGTGGAAGCAAAAACAGTTGGAACCCAAAAGCCATGAACGAGGGTGTGGGTAGCAGGGTCCACTCCAGCCTCGGCGACGCTCACCACAAGAGGAAACGAAACCGCGCGTCTTCAGAGTCTCCTGTTACAACAGGGTTGGTTGGTGTATCATAAATATGAGTATCCGTCTGTTTCTCTAAAGGAACAGACGAGTCGCTGCCATCCATCCTGACGCGCTTGGAGGAACCATCGCCACTAGGGACCACGCGCCTTGTGCCGTCCATGTCGGGCTTCGCGGTTTCCTTGCGCTTCTTACCCATATCCTGGCGCCAACAATGACATGTCAACAAAAGGAAGGGATAATAAATTGGCACAAGCAAAAAGGAAAGAAAAGAGACTAACCTCTGGAATCGACGAGCCTAGAGGAGTATCAACGACTTTAAGGCGAGACACAGAGGAACTAGAAGAGGACTCAGAGTCACTAGTGGATCCTGACAAATGAGAGAGGAATAACAAGAACGAAGACACATATTAAATATGGAGTTACCTGAAGGATCATTAACGGTTAATGCCACGTGGGATGAGGACCCACCAAAAACTGACCG
Source organism: Papaver somniferum (assembly GCF_003573695.1). NCBI lineage: Eukaryota > Viridiplantae > Streptophyta > Magnoliopsida > Ranunculales > Papaveraceae > Papaver > Papaver somniferum. The sequence continues at coordinate 2,675,741 of NW_020649304.1, forward strand.
GCTAGACCCAGTAAGGCTCATTGATTGCAGAATGGCACTAGGAGACACCGGAAGTTCACCCCTTCCACGAACGGTTTCAGCCCTAAGAGGGTGAACTGACGATATATGAAGGCGCGATGATACCCAACCAGCCCCCGTGGGGAGGCTAACCCCTAGATCCCTCAACTGGTCCACAAATGAAGGAGTTGCGCTGCTACTTTCACCTCCAGGAGGCTGTGACGCGCTTCCCCGATGGCTCGGCTGGGGCTGCAAATATGAGGTATCAGCAGAAAAACAAGGACGCAGAGCAGACGATTGATTTGCCTCTCGCCTGACCTTCTTCTTTAGACTCCTCTCAGTCCAATCACACTCGGTCTCTTCCATCACATAAGAAGGGTGCTTCCACCCAAGGCGATTGGAAGGAGGAGCTTCCTGAGAAAGTGATCCCCGCCAACCATTTCGTCAAAACATAGGGAGATGCGTAATAACAGATAACAGAAACGCAAAAAAAATAAAAGAAGAGAAGACAACAAGTACCTGTGATGCTAAAGGACTAGCGGACGATCTCACATCTATCCACGGAGGATTACGATCGGAAAATGCTCCCTTCTTCGGTTTTGCAGGCTCATGACCCTCGGGGCTCCGAGCGACCTTTATTAGCCAGAACAAGGCGGTGCTCGGCGGCTACATCATCATCAATTTTGATTCGGCCAGACGCATGAAGTTCTCAAAGATCTTGAACAGTCAAGTCACGAGGAGGAGACGATTCGCGCAAAAGAAAATTCAAATCTCGGCGTCGTAAGAAATCATGGTACTCGTGGGCCCTTTCAGTAACCGCTAAGGGCCGCGCGTAGATGTGCTGCTTAAACGAAAAATTAATTCCTCGATCGGACAAGCGAGTCGCCCTCTTAAAGACATAAAGATCAAAGCTGGCAACGACGTCCTCGATGTTGGAGTTTTCCGGAGGGGGAAACCTATAAGGAACCCCTTGGTCGAATCCAACTTGCCGAGCTGCACGATCAGGGTTGTAAGACATGGCGATGAACTTACCAGCATAAAAACCAGGAAGATAACCGGGCAACACAGCCATCGCTGAATCAAAATCCGCCTCTGACAAGAGCTTTGTTGAATCCAATTCCGCGTCAAAAGGTGCAAAAATATCATAATGCGCTGGACCCGATCGACCGTCTTGATAGGGAAATGGTTCAAAATCCTTAGCCACGTCCAAGTGCTTACCAAGATCGCCCTTGGGTATTTTTCCGTTCAAGTTCCAAAGAGCCATCCGCGGGTAACCGTAAACAACGGGAAGTCTTTTAACTGAACCATCGTCCTGCCTAATGTCTTCCTCGCGATAAATTGCAAGTTCATTAGGTTCAGGCGCGCATGGGGGAACATGTTCCCAATACCATGCATGCATGAAAGAAGCCGGGATATGGGTTTCGATCTTATGAGATAAACCTACTGTCTGAAGATCCCCGACATAATAGATCAAGATGACGGAATAAGCCACCTAAAAACATCGGCGCAAGCGGGAAAGAGACACCACGAGACAACAACACCGCTATTGGCACGAACTCACCCTTAATGGTATCCTGGGGACTGTATTCGAATACATCGTGACAAAGCCAAAACAAGATAAAGGAAGCTAACTCCGCGTGGGGATTCTTCTCTTTGCGTTTGGGAGGGAGCACTTTCCCATTAACTATCTGAGGAGCCCAATATTTTAACCAGAGGGGAAAAGAAGCACGGCGATTGATTTTAACAACCCATTCAGAATCAGCCTCTGTTGGAGCTGACGAGCCGCGAATCGCCTCATAGGCACGGATGGAGCTAGCTAGTAATCGATCGCCCGTTGAGCGCGCAGGAGGAGCTTTCTTCTCCTCCATCCACTTGGCTTTCCCCTTCACAGCGGACGAAGATGCCCCCTTTTTACCCAAGTTAGCGGCCTCATTGCCTTCGTTTCGCTTCGATGGCACCTTGTTCTTCTGTACTAGGTCACGACGGGAATCATCTTTACACTTCAACAAATAAGTACACGGCTCTTTATCCTCATCATCCAGCGCCCCGTAGATGGCCGCCTCATCATATGAATGACTGTCGTGAATAGGTAGCCCCGTAAGAGCGACTACATCTTCTAAGACGATGGTTGCTTCTCCCACGCCGTAAAAAGGGTATGAACGGAAGGAGCCCAACGGCAGAAAAGCCGCGTTATATAACGGATGCACCTATTCACTTCCCGCTTAAGGGATGAGTTTATAGCTTCATCAATACCCGCCCTCCGAAGGGCAGCAACGTGGCTAGGGTTGGAGCGTATGTGAGACGCCCAATGTGGCCACACCGGATGAGTCTTTGATTTGGACTGAATACCGATAGAAGGAAGATTGTAGTCGCCACGATGAATGGACATCCGTGGTACTGTTTTGAACGCAAAAGCGTCCATGGTCTCCGACTCGGGTCGTATGAGCCATCCAAGAGCGGAAGGATAAGGCAGCACAAGAGGATTTAGAAGGCGAGGAACTAGGACATCCTCAAGAGGGAAAACACGCTTACCTCCGCGGAGCTCTCTTAATCTCAGCGCGCGCTTCAAAGCGGGTCCACTCGTAAACTCCGCGATTGTATATGATCTACCGTCCGCTGGGGCAGGTAAGATGATTTTATCCTGCTCGGAATACTCGGTCTCTTCGGAACCCTCGTTCCTGGACTCTTCGGATTCACTAGACTCTTCAGATGAAGAACTACTGGATGAACTGCTAGATATGGCGAGTGTATGGGTACGTTTGAAAGAAAGGAAGAAGAAGAAAGATAAAGGGGAAAACAAATTGACAGCTCTCTATATAGAGAGCTTCAGGGATTGAACGTGGCAGTTATACACAGGGGATAATAACCGTCAGAAACCGAAAAGAAGAAGGAAATTTTGCACAATGGGAGGTTAAACGTCGCCCACGATCATAGACTCAACAAAAGGAGGAGAACCACCACGTTAACGGGCCATTAAGGGAGGCGCTCGAAAAAGATTCTTTGACTATTGGATCATCTGATAATTGACCCAATAGTCAGGGGACTAATGTTGATACATGAAAAAATATCCCTTAACAGGTTTGGGGTGCCCCTAAGAATAGAAATGAGTTTGGTATAAGGTATGGGGACTTGGGGACTAAACCCAAGCCCAAATGAAAAATACCCATGAGGAAGGAAGGACAAGGAAGGAATTAATAAAGAAGAAGGAGGTTATATTAAGAAATGACATTAAGGGCAATTAAGAGAGGTTAGGGCATGTGTCATGATGTAGTGAAAAGAAGGGCTTTTAGGAAAGCCTATATAAGAAAGGACAAGGTATAATAGAAAGACAACTCTCTCTCCTACTATTCTTAGTATAGTGAGGTCATTTGGCGTGGCTAGGACGGGTAGAACCTGAAACCGAATTCACCCTCAACAGTCCTAAGAAGTTATTTTCTTGGCAAATATTAGAAATCCGAATGGTTATTTTCTTGGCAACTTGTTGTTAACCGTGCCACTTGACAGTGGACACAACACAAACCACCATATCTCTACCTGTTAAAGAATCTCATGATCCTTCTCCCAAGATTGCCTTCGTGCATAGGGTGCATTATAAGACCCAGACGGAAATCCAGCGATAATTAAAACTCCAAACCAAGGCCAGCATGAGAAACATACTAAAATTCAAAGTCGTTACCTCGAGTCAAACACTAGCAACACATTCATGGCGCGTTTTATAGTCAAAACTGGTAAAACCTAACTCAACCGTAGTGTCGACACCGTAATTCCAGTCAAAATAAAGGGTAAAAATGTAATCTGAAACAGAATTTTCAGTTCATAACAGAATAGACATTTTGCAAGGCATAATAGAAAAACAAGGACAATCTCTCTTACTCTCGCTGCACAACCTAAGTCGAAACCGAAACCCATTCATCAACAATGGAAGAAGTTGAGGTACATACAGAATCCAACAGCCGATCAAATTCTCAATAACTCGCTTTTTATATCACACGAAATGCTTCAATTTTGATAAGTTTAACTCATTTTAAAGATTGGATTTTCAGGTTTTTGGTAATGGGGTATTGTTTTGATCTTAGGTTTTTTTAATCTAAATTTTGCAGAAAATGGAGGCTTTAAAGAAAGCTTATGCAGATATAATTCTGAATACAGCAAAAGAGGCGGCTACTAGAATTATGATTGCAGAAAGAAAAGCTATCGGTTTTCAACAACAAGTTTTTAGTGTTAAAGATGAAGCACTTAATATGCTTCTTAGACTCAAACAAATGTCTGATTCTAAGGTAATGGGTTTGATTTCGTTTGGATTCTGAAATGGGTTTTGATTGGGTCTCTTGAAACGTTCTTGTTTGTTTCCTTGGAATTTCGATATAAATGGTCCTTCTTTTTGAAGAATTTAGGTATTTCTTGATTGTTGTTTGATGATGAAATGAATTAGCTTTTGCTTAGAGTGTAATGAGATTGGATTTATGTAACTGTTAGTTATATATAGTTCTTTTGTTTTACAGTTATCGACGTGTTCTAGTTTTATTAACTTTCGGGTTTCATCTATTGTCACAAGTGATTCTGTTGAGTTCCGCATTGGTACGAAGTTTCTTTTTCAGCGAATTTGATTTGCTTCCTTTTCTAATAGCGCGACGGTTTAAACTAAATATCTTTGATCAAGGGTTAGAATTTGTGTGAGTTACAGTGCTGTTTGAGTTCTTTCGGTTCTATGGAGGCATATCTTAGGTGATTTCGGTGATCTATTTCTCCCTGTTGGGTCACTGTTTGTACTCTAGTTTCTTATCATTACTGAGTCTTCTCCGTAGTGTTTACACTTGAGATCCACATTGATAATTTATGTTTTCTTTGAGTACTTGCGTTTTGTTTGCAGTTTTTGTTTCTTTCTTCAATAATGAGCTTAACTTGACATTTAGAGCTGATTGAATTACTGATTGGAGACATGACTATCTTGAGAAGCTAAAATAGTACGAAAGAAATTATGACTGTGGAGTTACTTCCTTCTAGTATCATGTAAACAAACTACCGATTTTGTTGATCACATTCTCTACTCACGAGTTGAGGCAGTGGAAGCTTTACCTTTCTTCCTTGCTACAAGTGACATGTTTGGTTATTCCTACATTTCCTTAAAGAATTTCTACTAATAATGCAAACGTTTTGTATAGGTTGCTCAAATTGAAACTGAATCCGCGAATCAAAGAAAAAGGATCAAAGAGCTGGAAGCTCAGTTAAATGAAGCGAAGGCTATTGAAAGAGACCTAAGAGTAGAGTTGAAAGGAGCACAGGTTGAATTGGAGGAGGTAAAGAACAAATCGATGCAGACTGCTAGTGAGTTACCAGTATCTCCTGGCACTAGTAATGCAGGTATGAATCTGGAAAATACAGGTGATAACTGTTGTTCCATTCGTGAAGATTCTACAGAACCAACCGAACAAGTCACAAGAGATTTGGAACTATTCGATGACAACACTGATTTAACCTCTTTAATAATGAGAAGCAAAAAGCCTGAACTGTACAAAAATGGTTGTACTCAAAGAATTCGTGCATTTGAACGGAAGTTAAACAAGAGAAATGTGTCTAATCCAGGGCTAGCAGATCCTCAGTTTACAGATCCTATTAAAGAGGATGGTGCTGTTGATGGAAACTGTGGTGTAGCCGCGCCTAAGGATGAAAACATGGGTTTCAACGAGAAGAAGCTTACTAAATCCAATGGTCAAGTGAATAATTTTTTACGAAGATCTTGTAGAAAAAGAAGATCTAAGTACAGTGTTATTGAAGTTATTTCCAATAAATATAAGAAATCTAAGGAAGCATCATCTAAAATTGCTCGTTGCTCAAATCCCAATGGCATAGTTGAATTGGGTAAAGGGTTACCAAAGATGATTGGCGAAAGGGGAAAAAGAAAGTCCAAGTCACCCTTGTTTGCCGTATCCTCCTTAACTTCAACCAGCATTATTTCATCCTCAGAATGTGAAGATGGCACTGAGAATAAGCCGTGTGAAGTTCTGGTTGCTGTCAAAGACAGGGAGTTGACAGATGCATCACTGGTTAGTCGCAGTGTAGTTGAAGAGAGCTCCAGGGTTTCAGATTGTGAACAGCCTATGGAAGTTGGTGTCTCGTTGATGGATTCTAATTTCAATGATGCTAAAAAACGTGAATTGAATAAAAGTACAGATGATAAGCTACTCAAGTATACATTTACGCGTAAGCGAAAGAAGGAATCCTTGACTAGCCCTGACAAAGGGGCATCATCTGTTGAAATAAAGAACACTACAAAAAGAAGGTCTGGGGAGAATCAAAACAGTGATCCAGAACCTCAAAAACCGCTCAATGACTCTTCTCGGGATAGTCGACGACTGGCCCAAGTTGCTCGTCAGGTTTGTGGAAATGATCTTTTTTGCATTTCTATTTCAATCTCTTTCTTTTTTTCAAACCAAAATATGTTGCTTCTTTGTGTTCGACGTTTTATTGGAGAAAAGTTTTATTGTTGGCGTTTGCATATCAGCAAACCCACGTACATATAAGGACGTTGAACACATTGTTCATTCCAAACAACCCAGTCTTGTCTTCTAATCTTTTGTTTCTTTGTATTGGACAGCTCATTTCTTTGTCTGAGAAGAGATGGTGATTATAGTCTTTAGAGCTGGCTGTTTCGAAAACCAAATAGAAGAAAGCTTCGTGAAAGCTGCGAATGAGAAACAACCCCCATTGCAGGATTTGGTATCACAAGGATGCCTCTTTTTATAAGAATGGTCGACGCTTGTGAAATCAAGTCTGTCATATTCAAGTAATAATGTAAGCATATACTATGCAATAAGCTGCGGTGGACTCATTCTTTATTCTGTAACTTGCCCTTTATAGTTATCTCATATCCCTTCTGTTTGTCTTCATCTTCTGATTGGAGATGAAGCATTGGCATTAATTGTCATCGTGTTGTTACCACGTAGACAATTGTAAAAAGCTAAGTATCTGAATATCAATATGACTCTAAGCAGAGTCCACTGAAGTATGCAAATGAGTCCTATTTTGTTCAAATACTCTTGAGCTTGATAACCTTTTGATATTGGTTGTTTGCATTCTTGTTCGCCAACTTGAGCAAAGCATCCTTGACAAAGCAGCAACTGGAAGTACTTGTCGCGCAAAATCGAAATAATACAAGTTTTGACTATGTTGTGGTTGTATGTCATCACCAGCGTTACAACACATTGAAATTTGTGGCCCATTTAAAATGTACTTACTGTGTAGATAATTAACATCCTTCAGAGTTGAACAATTTAGGGGCAGACAAAAAGTATAGAGGTCTAAGTAACAACTTTTAGCTCGAGGTATCCATAAAACTAGATGTGAATCAGTTATCTAGTCTTCGGCATAAGTTGCTGTCTGGACGGGTACATGCTCCACTAAATGTATTCTTTGGAGTATGGAGATGGAAGATGAAGATAAGCTTTTTCAGAAATGCAGATTTTCAGGAGAGATCTGGAACGTATCTTGTTCAACTTGGTTATGCAAGATCAATGAAGCTAACATGGACTGAGGAATTGCAGCTGTGTGTTGATTCTTCCAAGTGGTTTAACAATATTGCCGCTCTAAAGAAGCCATCATTAAATAGTTTCAAGAAACTTAGAGGAACCCCAGCATCTGGTGATCTTAGATTCAATTGTTTCGGACTTGACTGATTGAAAGATAGCCAGATTAATGTCGAAGACCATCCTGCATTTTCAAGATACATGGGATGTGGCTTGCAATTGGAATATGCAGGAGGGGAAAGATTTGTACATGGCCATATTCAAAACATGAAGAGGTGGTGTGATTTATACCGATGGGTCCTTCAGTGATGGATCATGTGGGTGGTTCTAGAGCAACTAGTAAAGATTGTAAGATATAAGATTCAATACTAACTGTTAACTTGCCAAGCTGGGATCAAAGTGGACTTGCGATGTTCCTTATTGTTCTGGTTTCGAAAAAATTACTGTGAAATATGATTACATGTGGGTAATAAAAAAATGCTCTCTCTAATAGTAAAACATTGTGTATACACAAATTATGCTCACTCAGTCACTCTTCATATCTTCTGTAATCGTCCTGAAACAACGGGGATTGGATTCCAAATCTACCGGACCAACATTCACCATCTGGCACCCTTCTTGAGGACATCGCTAAGTCGTATGAGATACCGTCCAGTGCCATTTCTAAACCAAGTACACGCGTTTCAAGAGATTTAATACCATTCCTGGAGCTTCCAATGAATTTCTGAAATCAAGAACACAAGAAGTTAGCAAAGCATTATCTTGTTTACATGTCAAGTATGGTTAGTTGAACAAACTAGTAGGATGCCAAGAGAATGCTTGAAAAAGTAAAGAGAAGATATCAAGTGCATACCTGAAGGATATCAAAAAGATTAGATTGTTGATTCTCTATATGAAGAAGCTGCTTCCTAATGAACAATATTTCCTCATTGTCTTTTTCATTGTCGTCGAACTCCTTGGTAACACGACTGACAGAAGCTTTGGACTCTGAATTATCCTCCTCCTGCACCGCAAACACGCGAGAACCGGCCTTGTCCATGCCAATCTTCCGCATCTTCCCTTCACTCTTGTTACTTAATGGAACTCGTTTGTTCTCAACCTTCAGGCAACCAATAATTTTCTCTTCAAATAATTCCGGCCTACCCAAATTTATCTCACTAAGTTCCTCCTCAGTAGAAGATGCATTTTGATCATCGACCATTTTATTACTAAAATCCAATTTTCGAAACAGTACTGGACTAGATTTCACATCATTATTACTCTTCTTCCTGGCAGTCGTGGTCGTCGTAGACGCAGAATCACGTGGAGGAGATTTACTTATTGGAGATGATTTTTTCCTACTACCCCGGTGAGATTCATCGGTTGTAGTGGTACTAGAACTTCTGGAACTAAAATTCTCTGTCACAGTACAATCAAAAACTCAGTCAATTAAATTGAAAATACACCACTAGAAAATTTGGAAGAAAAAAAAAATGACAACTCTTCCAAGTTCCTAGGCTACAATGCTTCAAATTCTTACCAGTTGACGATGAAGATTTTGACAACGAAGGCGATGAAATCTCATTAACACATTCAGGAATGTCTTTCCAAACTTCAATCATCTCATTCATCCTGTCCCTAACAACCTTAACCTGTACCAACAAGTAAAAATCAGATTTCAACAAAACTCGATGAAAAAATTCTCATAAAAACAGAAGAAAAATTAATTATTTCTAACTTACCTTATCGAATCTTCTACTCTCAAAAGCATTAAGACAAGGAGATTTAAACTCAACTAAGATGTCTTTTTCTTTAACACCTAATTTGGAAAAAGTTTCAGCAGCAGCTTTTCTAGTATTCCAATCTTCATTACTTAAAAACTCAATCAAACAAGGAATTAAATTTTCCAAAACATTACTCACAATTCCACCAACACCCATAATGCTTCCAATCAAAGTTATTAAAGCTGGTTTCGCTTTAAAACTATCACTTTTCAGTAACTTAATCAATTTAGGTAAAACTCTTCTCAATTGCACCAACTCAGGATCATTAGAGCCTTCAATTACTGAACTCAAACAAAGGGCTGAACCTATTTGAATATTGAAATCCTGTTCAAATTGAATCGCTTCCATTAACGGTTTCGTGAAGCTTGTAAAAGGAACGTTTTCAATCTGATTCACCATAGCTGAGATCGAATCAACACAAGCTAATCTAACAGCAGTATCTGAGTCACGTAATCTCTTTATAATGTTTAGAACCATCTTGTTTACGAATGGATTTAATGAATCACCATGAGTTTCTGATAAGAATCCCAGAATTTTCACACATTGTTTACGAACAGGTGTTTTTTCTGATGAATCGGTGTCGTAAATACAATTCAAAAACGGTAAAAATGATTCATGACTCAGGTTTCTTGCTATTGATTCTAACTCTGCTGTTGCTATTGTTTGGGTATCTCTATCTGATAATTTGTTTAAGCATGTAATGACTCGTTGCTTCAGATTTTGAGTCGACGCGGTTTGGTTTTGTGTTTGCGTGGATCGTTTTGGAAAAGCCATTGCGCTGGTTGTGGTTGAGACGGTGGCGGTGGCGGTTGCGGGAGAGGGGGTTTATGTGTGTGTAAGATTCTGGTGAACTATTCTACAGAGGAAGTGGTGGCGACTCTTGTTTTTCTTCCCACAACAATACAACATTATATGGTTGAGTTTTTCTTGTTCGGGTGTCTCTCTCTTAAATTGAAAGGAGTGTCTGCTTTCCAAACTTTATATACAAAACGAGGGAAAGTAGTTTAGCAAGTTTCCGTTTTTAATTTTGTTTAATTTATTAAGGCGAGCTTCTATATTTTACTTTTTCTATTCTTTTATTATTTTATTTTTCTATTTTTAATTATCAAATAATTTTTTTGTCCGAGTTACATCCAAACGATATCACTAGCTGGATATTCTGTTTATTTTTTTTTATTTTTTTTGGATAAGCTAGGATCCTTTTCATTAATGAAAATTCGAGGTTACAATCAGTTTAAGATCGAAAATAAGAGAATACAAAGTAACAAGAACATACCGTAAAAGTACAATACCGAGAAATCCGACAAGAGAAAAAGAAGGATTATCGGAGTAAGACAAATACAAGTATGAATAAGATCTGATTAATCGGAAGAAGGATGGTTTTTCTCAGAATTAACTTCCAACCATTTAGTTTGATTTTTTTCTATAGAAAGATGCGCTCCCAAAGTAGGAGTGATTTGCTCAAATCTCTTGTAACTAGTGATGAAGTTTCCGTCGTCAAAAAGATCACCTATGGAGATTCCGTCGCCGGATAAGTTGATGATGAAGATTCCGATGAAGATTCCGTCGCCGGAGACAACCAAGATAAAGATTTCGTCGTTAGAGAGCATGGAGAGCACCACTATTGATCTTAAAAGCCAACCCAATAACCAAGAATCACCATTAAAGCGAAGATAAACCTCAAAAGAGTAGATAAAACCACCATAATGGTGTAGATAAGTAAGAAACATGATAAAAACTACATTAAACTACTAGCTAACCTAAAAAACAAGGAATAAAGAAGAAATCTGCTCGGATCTAGTCAATTTCTTGATGGTTTTGTTGGAGAAGAAGTGAGAGAGAGAGGAGAGAGGAGGAGAGAGAAAATAAAAGGAATGTTAATTCTTTTTAATATTAATGTTTTCCCAACAAATTAATTCAAAAACAAAATATACAAAAATTCTCCCTTAGGAATTAAGAGAAAGGCTCGTGCCATTTTGAGTCATGAAAACCTTTTTTTTTTAGCACAAACCATTTGTAGGACGTCAAGCTACAACAGTGTAAGTTATATGTAAAAGCAAATCTAATGATGAAATCCAAGATAATTCGAGCTTGGAAAATGGGTGGAGTGTCAAGTTTAATGACTTTCAAGTTGGTATTATTCATATTTTTTTTTCAAGATATGTTCCAAGTTTATGGAAGATAGGTTGGAATAAATGCTAAAACGCAGTTTGAATTTCGTTGAGAGTCATTCTGAATCGTGCTCAATTTTGTGGTTGAGTTTGTTTCGAAAGGATTATTCCTTTTTAACCGTCGATTTTGTGAGCTAAGATTGAATGCAATTTGAAATGGCTTTCAAAGCAATTCGGCTTGGCATTTTGGAGTTCATTTTACCTTCCGTCAATAGACTTGGACTTGCATATATACCTAATCCAAGTGTTGAGCTGTCATGGAACTTGGAGGAATTCTTCAATCATAACACTCACTTTAAGAACAACCTTGGGGATTACAGAAAGTTACTCAACTGATCAAAAAAATAAACATAAAAAGTATTCTTATATGACGCCTTCTCTTGTATGGAGGTTGTTATAAATGTAAATATTCAACAAATATGTAACTTGGAATCTTGGGAGTGTTCAAGTATAAGAAAAAATTTCGACTACTTTTGGTATATTATATACAGTGAATTAAGTTAGTTTACACAATTCATACAGAATATAAATTTGTGCACCCATATATATCCCTTTTGTTATTGGTTGGTTCATTCTAAAGACCATTATGCTTTAACTACGAATAGAAAGAATAATAATTTTAAAATCAGTCACCCAATAAAAGAGTGGTATTTATGCATCCCCGTTTTTATGGGGTGAACAAATCTGCATTCATTCATATAGTTACCAATCGTAGACTATATTTGCATGCTTAAAAGATAACATCAACTATATTTTCTTTAATAATATATCATATTATTCTTATATAGAGGTAAAACTTTAGGACATGAAAAACTATAGTTATTCGAAATTTTGGTGACTCAGTGGATTAGTTATCTCATGTCTAATTTTCAAGGAAAAATACCAATTAAAATAACAAAAAGTTGAATTTAACAAAAATAACTTGGACCATTTGGTGCGAAAGAAATACTCGTGTCTTCTGATAAAAATCAAGAAACTTTTTTAATGTGGTGGCATATCATTTGTTCTCTTAGACTTTAGCTATTAAATATTTTGAATATCTTCTATAAACGAATGTTGATTTTTATGACAAAATTCATTAATATTAATCATTATACAAAGCTTTTGGTTGGTAACCTAGCAACAAGCTGGGCTCCAACACCTTTTTGATTAACTCAAATGACTTATTTTTTAAATCTCATACTCGTCTGCTCATGCTTTTTGTTTCACTAGCTTAATCGGGTTTTGTGTATTTCATCTTTAGGTGGTTCAATCTTTTTTAACTCATCTTTTAATCAATAAATCTTCTTTGTTGTTCAAAAAAAAAAAAAAAAAAAAAACTTTTAGGGAAATATTATTTTGAAGAAAGAAAAATGAGGTGCTTTTTTTTATCGATCACTAGAAATATAGATGAGCTAAATTTCATGTTACACCATACAATGCTATTAAAAAATATATGTTATGCATAGATTATTGTTGTCTAAGAACTCAGGAGTATGTCTTTCTTACTTATATGGATATGGGACTATGTATCAGACATTCAACATGTAGACGACTCCGACTCGTGCCCAATATGTCGTGGACAAAACACATGTGTGTGTGTTCCATATTTTTTAGGGTTTTGGGACTCCATGTAGGATATTTATTCGTTTAGCAAAGAATAAACCATCAAATTTGCACAGTATAATTGAACCTCCTTAATAAGGGTTATAAAAAAATACTACATATTATACAGTTATATTCAATAATCCAACTGCATATGTTAATGAAGACATGAGTATCGATGAAAACCATGAGGGTTTAGTGTTCCTTAAACAATTTAGGAAGTTTTTCCAACTTTTCAAGAGATTTTCCTCCTCAAGTTTATTAAATTTTTTATAACTTCTTATCTATTGTTAGAGAATTGTTTTATATTCAGTAAATTTATTATAAATTCATGAAATTTCTAGATTCATATTTAACGCTTCCTCGTAAGTTATTATTTTGAGATTTTACATGTCCTCGTAATGATATCGTGTCGTCTTATATCATGTTTGTACAACATAGACATGAGAAATGTTTTGAAATAATTTACTTTATCTCATTAAATTCTGAAAATTCAGTATCTCAAATTACTGTTATATCTCTAGTCAATCTTAAAACTTAAATCGGCTCGGATTCCTAAATTACCATCGCTAACAAATGTTGGTGACTCAGCCGGGGAAAATTTAACGGTCTGTTTGATGATATATATATATATATATATATACCGTTCTTATATCGTCTTGTGCTTGTGTTTTCTTTTGTTAGCAAAAGCTTTGAAATCTTCGATTAACGGTTTTAACCTTTATTACAGAAATTTGATTTGACTTTGTTATCCACTATGTAAACATGACATAAAGAAGGCTTGAAGTTTCCAAGCAGACGATGCTTGTTATGATATGAATTCCTTAATCACAAAAACGCTGAAATTTATGTTCTTGGTAGTGTTAACTATAAATTAGTATATTCGCAACATGCCTAAAAAAATTCACCAAAATTTATGGAAAAACTCATAGTACTGATAACCATGAAATTCACATATCTATTCTTTTGGTAAACACTTCCCTTCTTGTTTTATTTATACCTATTGACTTAGAAAATAAAAATAATATAATTATTTTATTCTTTTATCTGTGCTTTTTTCTTGAAAATACTTTGAAGAGTAAAAAATTAAGGTTTAAACTTTAATGAAACTGACTAATAGTTACTTTATGGTTGAAAATGTCAATCAAACATCGAAAGGAAATTAAACCGATTTTATGTGATGTATTTGAAAAAATAAGAATTGATTTCAGTTTCCTCTAAAAAATACGTTCGCAATTAAACTTATTTTCCTAAAACTAGCTTCTCTTGAATCCTGGTTTCTCTTTCTCTTTCTTAAGAATATGTCACCAAGCTCTTAGTCTTCCTCTCCCTGTTGGCCATGTTCAGACATACAATTCTTCCCAATGTGGTAATCTACCGTCAAATCAGGTATTAAGTAACAATCTGTTTTATATAAGTTAGATTGAAAAATGTTCAAGCAATATGTGAGTAAAATCTTTTCCAAAATCAAAGAAATATTTCTCGTTTCACAGACACTTATCAGATTCATAAGCCCCGATAATGTGAAGTTGTAATATTAGTGTAACATGAAAAATTTCATGATTGCTATTTAAGGGTATCAAAATTCATATAAATGAAAAAGTTCTTTTATCTTATATTATGTACCATCAATCTAGCATCTCCATCAGCAACATTGGAAATTTTGCACTTGCTAAATTCCCCTTGACGCCATGCTGCAGGGACACAACATCAACTAAGTCGACATGAAAATAGTCTCATATTACTAATATAGCACCGATTAAAAATAGGTAGAATATTAGGTGCTGTGTCAGTGCAAGAATCAGGTAGAGATTTATCTAGTCAAGCTGATGTTCTCTTTTTCTTGTGAAAAAGAGTCAAGCTAATGTTAGTACCACACATGTACTACTGTGACCAAGAATAAAGATTTGATGATGTGGGTAGTTGTCCTACCTCTAGCACAATGGTTATTTAGTCATGACTCATGAGCACATTTGGATGTCTACATACGATTTGACATGCGTCATACATATATTTCCAACACATCATATGACTGCTTTTTGAACAAGCGAGTCTTACAGCAAAATCTCCATCATTTTATTGAGATGACATGAGTTAGGCCAATTTACCTTTTCCCCTTGGAGTTTGATTATGCTCATTCAACTTGAGATGACGCATCGAAGCCTTACTTGCGGACCATTTATCAGGCCATCTGATTTGTCACCCAAAGAAATTTGCATTATCATCGATAAAATTACCAAAGGCACGCATCATTCTGACTTGACTCGGCCTAGTAGTGAGCATAACACGCCAGAATCATATGACTATAAATCATAGGTGACACACCTAACTGGCAAGTTTAAATGACGAGTCAACAAAAACAAACTTTCTGTACGAGTCCATCTCTGGCCATCAGTGTCATGTTCTCCTTCACATTTGTTGTCTCACTGTTACAAACTTCCGCCCCATGTTGCTCTGCATTTATGAGTTTTAGGTGCAAGTGCCGAAAAACTTGACTCATCCATCCATAGAAGATGATCATTCATTTCAAGTGAAAGCAATTAGAAAGACAAAGAAAGAAATTGACTGTTTCTTTCTTTCACAAAAAAACTGTTTACAACTTTTTTTACTTTTGTATCCCTTGAGGTTTTTAAGAGGGGGGAGGGCGGTAGAGATAACGACACTGAATAGAATAAGTTGAAACCATGTCTGAACTGACATCGTCAATTTGCTCGAGCTGTTATTATCAGATCATGTTAATTTGTTGAAATAACAAAACAAAACAAAAAACAATTATATAGTCACAAGTATATTTGTTTGGTATCTTTCGTTATTAGAAAGTATAGATATTCATGTTTATTCAATGAACAAACATTAATTCCATTTACAGCTTGATCGTGATGTAACCCTAGAACCAAACACAATTGTAAAAATTTATATAATTGACTGGGTGGGCAGCAGCAAAAGTGTGGTTACCAATTAACACATGAAGTTATCACGAGAACCAACGGTTTAAACTAGAAACATCCATCAGTTGAAAAGAAAACTAGCTAGAAACATCACCCCATTAATCATTTTCTCATGGTTATAGAAATCGAAAAGGAGGCTGAATTACATAAACAAGAGTTTGAAGTAACAGAAGAAGGCTGTATGCATTGCATGGGAAACAAAAAATGAAGAGCTTTAGTCATTTTGTTTGTCAGGTGTAAGCAATCTGTTGCAGTTCCGGAGAGAAGATAAGGGGGAGTTAATATCAGATAGAGTAGAGCAAGGCCAAAGGAGGTTAAAGGATGGGGGGGAAGGAAGATGGATAGCTAGATAGATAGTTAGGATTTGGGGTTTTCATCTCTGTCACACAGTGTCCTCTCATGTTATGTTGGTTGACCCAAAGACACTCCCGTCTTACAAGCTTACAATGTTCACATGGGGATAGGACCGACCTAGCTTATTGTCCCATTCCTTCACTCTGCCTGCTTCCGTTGCTAGATCAATGCTCTGATCAAGCACTGGTACTAATTGGTTTAACCCAAAAACCAATAAAACACTGACAAGTATGCATAAGATAAGATTGGACCCAAATGTTTTGAATATTCACCTATTTTGTACAGTGTGGTCCACATGTGATTAATACAAATGGCAGTGTTGTATTGGATGGTTTTTTTTTTTGACACTATTGATCGCATCCAATATTTACATATGCTCTATCCATTTCTTTGCTCACTCTTTTCCATGTGCATCTTCCTTCTCAAGCGCGACATTTTCACATGCTTCGGTATAGAGACAGTGGCTAAAGAAAGAAAAACATTCTCCCAAAGATGCTTGTGTACCAAGCACATGGTTTTAATAAAATTCAACAGTTCTAGCTAGCTAGGCAACTTGATGAGTTATGGGCAACCCAATGAGTGGCGACGGAGCAAGGCAATGGCGTCTTAAATACGAGAGGTTATGTTCCGTAAATAAGCAAAATGTCCTCGAATTGATTAGATACACTCCATAGAAGAAAAGGATTTATGTTTCCAGAAAACTACTAGTAGAAAGTTCCTTCGGGGATGAACTATTGGTAAATCCTAGGCTCTTGCCTCTTGGCATATCTGTGGGAACTCGAAGTGAGGTAAAACTTCCACGGTAAGTTGGTTTGCAGGATAGAATAGTGAACCAAGGACGTGGAACGCAGAGAAAGAGAATAAACTGGAATCTTACCGTAGTACCAAGTCCCGAATATAGTACGGCAGAACTAACTGCTGCTGAGCAACATGTATATTGATTCGATCAAGAACATGGCACCAACTGTTTTCTCTCAGTACAGCGTTTCCATTAAACTATGTACTGAAGCGGCTGAATTTGTCGGTCTATACGATTTATATTACGTCATTATTAGATTAGTCTAGTTAAGATCTGTAAATAAATACGTTGTGAAAATCTACGAGGTTGGCATGACTACCGTGTTATGCTGGAGCTCGAGCATCAATGTTGTGGGCGCCAACAACTTGCACAGTAGAGTGACCAGTCCCCAGTTTGTGGGCAGTATTAGAATTACGTAAGAAACATATTCATGAATTTGTCAAATCTGCATTAGAAAATAGAAAATCACCCAAGTACTTGGATACCACCGCCGCACACTCTAGCACTTGCTCCATTCATTTATAAGAATTTCTTTCCGACACGGATTTAATTTGAATCTACACCTAAAATCACCCAAGAAAAAATCCGATGCAAAAAGAAGCAAATATATTGGAAAACCCCCGAAGAATGAAACCAAAATCACTTTAAAGGGGTTTAACTGGATCTTATAGTAGTTCACTTCATTTTAAGGAATTAACTTCAAATGGGGATGAAAAGAGATCTAATAAGCTTGCTGATAGGGTTTAAGAAAGCTGCAGTGACTTATATGAAAAATGACAGAACATATGATTGACCATGTGGTTTATTGTGTTGGTTGGTGTGGTACATGCTATGGACCCGTTGTGTCGGATGCCATGTATACTGTATACAAAATATACAGTAGGTACGCTCACTAGCCACATATTTTTTAATCATAGCCTTCTATTACTCCACATGCAGATTAATCATGGAGAATAAGTCATTCTTAATGTTATGAAAAACAAGAAATATCGAATCTAAATTATTTGATTTGTTTATATCCTTTCGAATTTGTATATCTCTTTCGAAAATTGGCCAGTCCATGGAGAAACAAAAATGGCTAAGATGTCTCTATCCGTGGATAGTTAAGGTGTGTCTATCAGTAGTCGTAGATTATTCAGAGATTAAAATTTGAATTTCTTTTCTTTTTTTCTCAAATAGGGCAGAAATCAGCTCACCACTAAGATAGCGAAGAGATTGAAAAAGAGATACAAAAGAGAGTCATTTGGCTTAATCCAGAGAAGTAAAATTGTCAAACACACTGGTAAAAATGAAATAAAAACTGAGAAACTCAGAACATATATTATCTCATTATAGCTTCTCAATTATGAAGCACTTTGTTTAGAGAGATGTCTCCAAACACACTAGTTCCAATGCACCAATTGTAGATGTAAATCTTCACACTGTCAATGATATATCCAAAGTGTTGTATTTTCAATTGAAAACCCTTTCATTTCTTTCAATCCAAATTGCCCACCAAATAGCAAATGGATACAAGTCCTAGATACTCCTCCTTATAGAAGAATTCTTGCACTTTTTCTTCTTCCATTCCCACATATTACTTCTGACTGAGTCATGAAACACCCATTTCATATTATAGAAATCCAAGAATTAATGCCATACATACCTTGTAGTTTCATAATGCAGAAAAACATGCTGGTTTGACTCAGCTGCTTTCTTACACAATAATCACCCTTTCTCCATTATGATATACCTGCAAGAATCCATTGTACGAGCTGCATTATAACATAGAGTCCAAACAAAGAAGATAACCTTCTGAGGAATTTTTGGGTTCCACAGACACTTATAAGGAAACATTAACAGACCATCATCCTCAAAAGCCTTATAGCATTCAGCCACAGAAAACCCCTTAGTCCCTACATGCTAAACTCTCTTATCACCACCACTATCCCTGTCAATTGTAGGAAGTAAATTTAAAAGATGAGCAACTTCTTCAATTTCTTCCTCCTTAAGTACCCTGCAAAAAGAAAAGTTCCAGATGTATTTGTTGCTAACAACCATCATATCCTGTAGAGTTGCATGCTTCTTATTACTGATCTTAAAAAGAGAAAGAAACAAAATCTTTGGAGCTTGACCATTCAACGTCCTTCCAAAACAACCCCTTGTTGCCATTATTTACTTAAATAGTAGAACATTGCTCCACACTAAAATATGATTTGAGAATACCATCCCACAAGCTCTTTCCCACAGACTTCTTACTTGGATTAGAAAAAAAAGTTCTAGGGTCCCACCAAATTTTTGGTTCACAATTCTTCTCCTCAAAGCATTTTCTTCGTTTCCATACCTCCAAATCCACTTGGCATGGAGTCCCCTGGCTCAGATGGTTTCACCATGGAATTTTTCAAAGAAGTTTGGGACATTATAAAACAGGATTTGATGGCTGCAATGAAGGAGTTTGAAACAACAGGTTCTTTGGATTGGATATTGAACTGCACAAACATAATTCTTATTCCTAAGTGTGAAGGGGCTACAAGTATTCCCAATTTCAGGCCGATAAGTCTTATTTGGGGTGTTTATAAGATAATTTCTAAATTACTTGCAGATAGGCCGAAGACATCATATATCTACTTGAGTTTGGTAACACAAGACTTGACTTGTTTCCAATTCTATATCGTTACTTTCAAGTCGTTTAGATTGAAAACATAACATATGAAGTTATATACATGAAACTCTAGTATTAGAGATTTGATCATATTATTATGATCAAAGTGTCCAGGAAAAATATATAAGTTGTTGTAGAACTTCGGTATATTGATTTACGAAGTATAACGCTTATCTTTTGAACTTCGTAATTGCGACATAGACATAATTTTTGTAACTTGTTTACTAGATTGTGTAATGAATTTAGGATAGATTTCATGCCTAGAAAACTATGTTTGATTACATGAGTTTAAGGAAGTAGATTTACGAACTTGTTTCGTAGTTGAAAGAAATCAATAGGACTTGTGGTCTATTCTTCATTGAATATCTAAGGAATGACCAATCCTTACTTATGTTGGGAGTTAAGGTGGTACCAATGCTTACCTATATTGGAAGTCAAGGTAATACCGATCCTAACCTATATAGGAATCCAAGTACAACCGATCCCTACCTCCATTGAGAGTCAAGGTAGAACCGATCCCCATATGCAAAACCGATAATTATTAGTCACATACACTTAAGGTTTGTGTGACTTTGGAAATTGGTTTTGAAAAATAGGAAAGTTGAATATGTCGACATAGTGAGTAATTTGAACACGTGATTAAATATTATATTTTGTTGTTCAAAGATATTCCTTGATACTCAAGGTGAGATCCCAAACTGAAATGTTTGAGAGTCTGTTGTTAAGATTTTCGAATATATATGTTATGTTTTTCCAGCAAGCAAAACATATATCTGAAAGATATATTAGTTAAGTATCTTGTATGATATCTAATATTGAGTTATATCTAAGAGGGATTTCGGTTATACAGTTGAATATTGGTTGGAATTAGAAAAAACTTAATTTAGGTGCTTTATTGCATATCTTGAGAATATATTCGGTTATGGAAATTCCTTGGTGTCCAAACTACCTTGGGCTTTAAATAGTGAAGTTTGTTCTTCTTACAAACTTATCCTAAGGCTGGAACTTTATCTTGTAGTCACTGATATAGGCGACTAATATTATTACTTGTAATACTATCTTGGAGAGGAGAGTAACTTAATTAGGAGTAATCTCTTACGTCCGCTAGTTTAAAGACTTCTTTAGGATTAAGAAGCGTATACTATTTCCGTTGGTGGGAAACTAGAATTGTATTGTTATTTTAGTTCTCGGTTATTAATTTTGTGGACTAACGGTTGTTAACTCTTGATTGCACCTAGTTTGATTATTCTTGAGAGCCTTTAATTCTGACATAAGGTCACTCAAACTAGATCAAGAGATTAGCGGTAGTTCAGATCTGTTTTTAGATCTGACATAGTCTTGTAATCATTCATTGTTAATAGACGACATTCTATGTGTGATCGATCATAAGTTGGAATCAAGTTTGTTTGTGCAGGTACAAAAGAAGACATTGAAGAATTGAAGACAAACAAATTTCTTATTAATTTCTTATCTTTGTGATTTGCTTCATGCACAAACTTGATCGACTAGGATCCGAATATATCTCATTTATCTTTGATAGCCGATTGATTGGATAGTCGTAGTAGATCAACAAGTTATCATTTGGTGGTATTATTCAGTATCCGAATCTGATAGCTTGTAAATATAGATCTGATTATTTCAGTAATTCAGATCTTGATTAATCTAAACCAGACAAGGGATTTTATTATTTTAAATGGAAGATCCTTTGTCGTACTCAATAAAATCTCTGATTTACTTCTTGAGATTGATAGAGCGGTTACGAAACAAATTAGTCATTTACTGTTTGGAAGACGATCCGAAGGAGTTGAGTGCTTGAAGTCTTCACAGTGACTAAAGCAACTTAAGATAGTAGACTTTATCTTAGGTTTCGCGTGTGTTGGACAGATTGGTTGTAGGCGCAGGGATACTGATAAAAATAGGTAACTAGGGGTAGATTACTTGGCCTCAACTATACAAAGTTGGTAGTGTTCTTTGTATAACGACTTAGTTCTAAGAGTATTCAAAACTGGAGTAGGTCACGGGGTTTCTCTGCATTTGTGGTTTCCTTGTTAACAAAATCTTGTTGCGTGCTTTTACTTTACTTTTCGCATTTGTTTAGGTTATAATTAAAGTAATTACACTTGTACGTTAATCCAACACTTGGGTTGATCCATATAGTTGTGTTCGGTTTCGAACCAAAACAATATATAGACCAAGTGTATACCTTGTGGTTTTCTATCTTCTTGACAGTCTCTGTTTAGATCACACAAGGTATGAAACTTATAGGTTGATATCGAAAAGATTGTGGTATACTTGGTACCCTCGTCATTTCATCTTCGATATATTTTCAATTTCGGTGAATCTTTTTCATTTCCTAAATAATTACCAAATGGACATAGGATATATATCAAAACACCATTTGAATGGGTTTTGAAACTGTAATAATATGTTTTGGTTTCCGTGGATCATACTAAATTTTTTTTTTTTTTATGTTTACCAAGAATTTTGTTCGAGCATTATTCGGTCCAAGCTTGTTGTCAATTTTAGATGCACCAAAACGATATTTTGATTCCTAGTCCACTAAAGTCAAGTCTCTAACTCGGATTAGAGCATGGTAGTTGAGTATCAGAAAGAGGTACGTGAAGAGTAACCTATCATACTAATTTTCGTACCTTTGTCAATTTTATTGACAAAAAGGGGGAGAATTAATGTGTAGTTCACACTACAAATACATATGGTTTTCGGATCATTATGTAAGTGGAGTGGATTTCATGTGAGATGAAGTATTGACTAAGGGGGAGTGATACATATCGACATAGTATTGTTTTCAAAGTTGTGATACAATTGAACTTTTATGCTGTGTAATAATACTATGACACTGTATAACAATGATTGAGAGTTATAGTTTCCTCATTGTTATAGCTACGGAACTTCAACAACAATGATGCTGAATAGAATACCTTTAGAATCATTGGAGTACATGGAAGTGACGAAGATTTCGAGTAATGTTGAAGAACCAAGGAGATCAAGCATTTGAATGAGAAGCTACAAAGTTTATTATTTTGTATTCCATATGTATAGATAGTTTTGTCACTAAAATTGAAAAATGGGAGATTATTAGAGCATTGCTCGATCGAACTCGCAAGCGTTTCTATCTCAAGCTTGTTTGTCAAGTTTAGTTTCCAAAACTATAAGTCTTGATTTCTAGTCTACTTATAGCTAAGTCTAGGATTAGGATAGTAAGTGTAGTTGAGCCTTAGACTCCACGGCGTTCATCGATCGAAGATGAATAAAGACTACAGGGAACTTGTGGAACTTCATTAACAAAAGGTATGTGGAGACCTGAACTTATATATTACTCAAAAGTCTATATATTCTATATCCTATTTTGAGACAAAAGTCGTATTGTTATATAGACTTCAATTATACACATTTTCTATTTCGAGCCGAGATTATCTCGCTTATCAATTTATCGAAATATGTGTTGATAAGCTTTCGCTTTAGCCAAGTTCATCATTACTCGTGACGAAAGTGATGTTGATTATTTCAATAACTTGAAAATGGCTTTGATGAAAATAGTTCGTGAATAACAACTATTTTAACATCCTCTAAGAAAGTTTCAATGATTGAAATGAGAGTTTAAAACATGTAAACATCTTTGGATATAAACATAGTGTGTTCTTATATTTGTCCAAAAGTCCAAAACTGGGAACCCAAGTATGCGTACCCGTACGCCTACTGGAGGTTGTTGGAAATCCGGGTGAGTATGCGTATCCGTACGCATACTGGCGGAAAGTTCACGTCAGTGAATTTCTGCTGGAGTTTGAAAGTGAAAAACAAACTCAATGTGGTTACTTAAGTATGTGTACCCGTTTGCATACTTTGGTAGGTTACTTTCTAAAATCGGTTTGTTCATGAACTAAAACATTTATATAATAAGGAACGCAATTTTTGCAAACCGTGGCTATAATGTTCATGAATCGATTCGAGTGAATCAAAACCGATTTTGCTTCGATTGAGTCTTGTATACTTCTATAAGATCTAAGCAATTGAACAACTCTCTAACTAGTTCATTTGAGTCATTTGAACTAGTTATGGTGAAGATGAATAAGGTTGATACGAAAGTGCTCATATGGCTAACCATTGGTTAACTATTGTTGAACCAACTAAGTGTACACGTTTAGGTACGGTTACGCAAACCTAAATGAAATTACATTTCATTTGTGTATAACAAGCTAAGTTCGATCTAACGGTTGAAAGATATTAGCTTGAATCTAATCAGGTTTTCATCTAACGGTGAATATTGAATGCTTTGTTACCAAGATAACTTAGATTGCAAACCTTGATTTGAAATCTATATAAAGGAGAACTCTAGAAACTGATAAACCTAATCCCCACACCTCATGTGTGATACTAGTTGTATAAGCTAGAGTCAATTCTCCTTTAACCTTAGTTTTTCACGAAACCCTGTAGGTTAACGACTTAAAGACTTCATTGGGATTGTGAAGCCAAACCCAACTATTTTCTTTGTAGTGGTGTGATCTGATCTTGATGTTTCTATCGTGTTTGAGTACAATCATAAGATTGGCTTGAGATTTATATCTTTGATAGGCAAGATAGAAAAGTAGTCACAAACACCTTCGTCTCATCGTTTGTGATTCCACAATATCTTGTTTCGTTAATCGATTAATATTATCGTGAGGTGATTGATAATTCTAGGATGTTTTTCGGGAATATAAGTCCGGGTTATCAATTGGTTCCTGTTCACCTTGATTTATCAAAAGACGGAACAAAAACTCGTAGGTATATCTGTGGGAGACAGATTTATCTATTCAATAGACTTTTCTGCGTGATACAGATTTGTTTATCAAGTCTTCAACTTTGGGTCGTAGCAACTCTTAGTTGTGGGTGAGATCAGCTAAGGGAATCAAGTGTGTGGTATCCTGTTGGGATCAGAGGCGTACGGAGCGAAACTGTACCCTGAATCAGTGTGAGATTGATTAGGGTTCAACTACAGTCCAAACCGAAGTTAGCTCTGTAGTAGGCTAGTGTCTGTAGCGGCTTAATACAGTGTGGTGTTCAAATCTGGACTAGGTCCCGGGGGGTTTCTGCATTTGCAGTTTCCTCGTTCATAAAACTTTTGGTGTATGTGTTATTTATTTTTCGCATTATATTTTGTTACATAATTGAAGTATCACGGGTTGTGCGTTGAATCGATCAATTGGTAAATCCAACCTTTGGTTGCTGATTGAAATTGAATGATCCTTGAACATTGGTCTTTGGTACCGTTCAAGTTATCTCTCTTATATTTAATCGGGCTCACAAATTATTATTTGTTTGATTGCGGATTTAATTGATAGATTGAGATATAACTCTTTGATATACTTTTTATTAAAATTGAGTCTGACTGTCTAGTTGATTTTATTGAAAGTATATTGGAGTTAGTCCATACAGATTGCTAAGCGAAATATTGGGTGAGGTTGTTAGATCCCCACTTTTTCACATTACTTTTGTGAATTCTTCATGTCTCAGGTATACAACTACAATGTGTCCAACAACACTTTCTGGATTCTTATGGTTATGTCGATCATTCGCAACATGATTTTTCCATAGATTTTTAGTCGTGCAAAAGTTGAATACAAGATTGTCGTAGCATTTACTTCTTTGCTTTAGTCTTATATACTCAAAGTGTTGCTTTTTATAAAGATAATCCTTTGGATTGTGAGCAATGCTTCCTACTTCACTTGCAAACCAACTTAAAGTGCATAAGCTTTGATTTTTTTGTTTGTGAGTACTACGCATATGATTTCTCTTTCCTTTTCCACACCCTAATATTTTGTCTCTTTTATAATTTTAAATTTTTATATATTGTGAAAACAAAAAATTATAAAACTTCGAAAAGCATATAGATATTAATCTACCAAATCATTAGAAAACTTGCTTCAAAAGTATTTATTAGAAAACCTACCAAATTATTAGAATAGTGTTGGAAGTATTGGGTGCAACTGAAACACGAGATCAGACTGATCAGTATTTGTTGTTACATTCTACAAAAAAGAATCTGTTGTTAGTTAAAATAATAAGAAATTAATATAATCGCCGACAAGGTCGAAGGTACACACCATGCCTACGTGAGATGATCTCCACAGTCGTAAGTTCACTCATTCACATTGTATTTTTCACGTTAAAGTTGGCTTTATGTTCCAAAATACCAACGGGTCGGCAGGGGATGAAAATGCACACTATAATTATTGTGGTACTTAACACACTTGTACGATTGTTTAAGTCCCACAGTCAAAAACGTCTATTGGACATGTTTTCTGGGTCCAAATCAACAAAATTCTGCAAGGAGTTCTGAAAAGATGAGGGTACCCAAATACACCATAATATTTAATTTATCCACCTATAATTCCTCTTACCGAAAGTGATTGTCTATGGACAAAGTCGAGACAATACTATAAATCGGTATTCACACTTTGTGAGATTTCTATGGATACGAGATCGAGACAATACGACTACCAAAGTGTGATTACTTTATAATAGGTTCGGACTTAACCAAACTCTATAGGATCACTATCAAGTAAAGCGGAGTTAACGTTTGTGTATTTTACTTCTAATTATAATAAACAATTATAATTTCGGAAATAGAAAAATAAAAGACACAACAAGATTTTGTTAACGAGGAAACCGCAAGTGCAGAAAAACCCCGGGACCTAGTCCAGAATTGAATACTCTCAGAATTAATCCGCTATACAAAATCTAAACCAACTTCGTATAGTTGAGACCAAGCAACTAACCCTAGTTCACTTAGTTTCCTCAGTATCCCTGCGCTTTCGACTTCGATGAGTGCATGCACTGGAACAATTCCTTTGGATCGTATTCCAAACAGTAAAGGAACAAAAAATCTGTTTGGTAACAACTCTATTGATTCTTTAAGATAAGATATCTCAAGTCATATGCAAAGGCTCTTCCGTTTAAGCTAATAAACTCTTTTTCCTGGTTAGATCAATCTATCCAATAACCACAAAAGTAGTCAAGTTTAGATTCGCAATCAATCGATATATATTCCAACAAGAAACTATAAACTGATGCCGGTCTCACACAACTAATCAATCGAATAAATTCGATTCTAGTTGGATCCCAGCCGGTCAAGGTTTGTGCAACACAAAGATATGAGAAACTAATAAGAAATCTTTTTCGTCTTCAAATCTTCTTTAATCTTCAATTAAAACCTGTATAACACCACTTGAAACTCTTCTGATCAATCACGCATAGAACGAATTCTGTTAACAATGGATTATCACAAGATGTCTTTAGATCTACAAACAGTTCTAAAGATCTCGTCAATACTTCGTTCTAGTTTGAGTGAATCTTATATCAGAAGAGAAGATTCTCAAGAATAAACAAACTAGGTGCAATCAAAGTTTCAACAACCGTTAGTTAATCAAATCAATCGAAAATTAATAACACTACAATTATCTAGTTTCCCACCAACAATACTCGTAGAGCTTCTTGATCCCACATAAGTCTTTAAACGAGCGGTCGTAAGAGACTTCGCCTAATTAGGGTACTTTTTTCTCCGATTAGACGTCTCCACCAAAAACAATAAGAATATAAAGTTTGTTTGGCTCTTAGGATAGTTTGCTAGTGTTGATACATGAAAAATGAAACCCCCTTAACAGGCTAGGGATGCCCCTAATGGGAGAGACAAACCTAGTGTGAGATATGGGGACTAGGCCCAAGTCTAATAAAGGAATACCCTTGAGGTAAAAAGGACAAAGGAGGAATTAAAAAATAAGAAGGAGGTTATATTAAGGAATGGCATTAAAAGTAATTAAGGAGGTTTAAGACATGTGTCATGATGACATAAAAGGAGGGACTTTTGGAAAAGTCTATATAAAGAAGGACAAGGTACAATGGAAGGACAACTCTCTCTCTCACTATTCTTAGTAAAGTGAGGTCACTTGGCTAGCTAGGACGGGTAGAACCTCAAACCTAAAATCACCCCTCAACATTTGGCGACCACATCCGGAGGCTCGTGCCTAGCTAACCATGAAAACCCTGGTACAGTAGAGAATCAAATAACCGACCGACCCATCAATTGAGAGGAAGTAGAAATAGAGGATGTCAACGAGGAAGAAACATTGATCCAAGGCATTATCAAACGACCGACTGGATATGGGTCCCAAAACAGAGAGGTAACGACAACACAAAGAAAGAACACACAAGTAACCCAATCGCTGAAACCCATATCACCAACCCTGCAAGACATGCAAAAGAAAATGGAAGAGCGCTCACGCAAAAGGAAGGAGCTTGAAGAATGGATTGCACAAGCAGTAATAGCAGGGAAAGACACCCCCGGAGAAAAGACGAAGGGTGAGGAGTACAAAGACGACGAGACAATGGCGATGTCGCAAGAAGAAATAGCGAAATACTTGGAGAAAAAATACCATGTGGTGAAACAAGACAATCATTGTTGCGTAAGTAGCCCATACCCGATGGATATCCGAAAATACCAATACCCCGAAGACTATACATCTCCAAAATTCAAGGCATATGACGGATAAGGAAATGCCCGAGAACATCATAGCCGATTTCTATCAGCAATGAATGATAGAGCCTCCTACGGAAAGTTATGCCTGAAAGAGTTCCCCAAATCGCTCACAGGCACGGCATTCACTTGGTATGACAACCTAAAGGCAGAAAGTGTGGATTCCTGGCCAACCATGTCCACGCTCTTCATTCAGAAATTCTACTCAAAT
The DNA here is from genome assembly GCF_003573695.1 of Papaver somniferum. Taxonomy (NCBI): domain Eukaryota; kingdom Viridiplantae; phylum Streptophyta; class Magnoliopsida; order Ranunculales; family Papaveraceae; genus Papaver; species Papaver somniferum. The sequence continues at coordinate 2,704,262 of NW_020649304.1, forward strand.
TTGAGGAAAATGACGACGATAGATTTAAGCAAGAATGGACAGCGGATGGGGGAAGAAATAGTAAAGTATATCTTATGGTTCCGGCGCCTGGCTCTAGACTGTCATGAAGAAATCAATAAGGATACATTCGTTGAAATTTGTGTACGGGAAATGATCCGGCCTTCAAGGGGAGTTTGATAAACTTCAGATTCCAAACCTTTGGCGAGCTAGAGGAAGCAGCTGAAAGGATCGCCGACTGTGTAGAAGAAATACACATAGACTCTACTTTGCGCCATACAGTCAGTACCGTATCTAAGGGATCGCGCAACGTATGACCCAACACTAACAAAGAAATGAGAGAGAAATTCCGAGCAGGCGGAAGGGGCCAAGGAATAAACGGAGGGATTAGGTGCGATTTTAACCCACCGCCTCCTCTCCCTTGCAGTAAAGAGCGCGCGGTCGAATTACTAGATAAGTGGGTCACCAGAGGAAAAATACAGCTTCCCCGACGGTACTGCCACTATCATCGAAGATTAGGACACCCAACAGAAGAATGTCTCGCTATAAGAAGTATATTTGAACGTAAGCGTACCTCTGGAAAACTCGGGCCAGCTAAGCAAACAATCGAGCATGACCTTTTCCTCACCACTGATGTGAAAGAAAGGAAAAGAGGGAGATTGTGAGTATAACACCAGAATTGTAAACAACTTCTTTTTGTGGTAAGTACAATGTTCCCTGTCAACAACGAATAGACATCTACAAAAGGTTTCAGGTCAGCCAAGGGCGCCTGGTTGACTGGCAAATCTACAAAAGGTCTTAGGTTAGCCAAGGGCACCAGATTAACTGACAAATCTACAAAAGATTTCAGGTTAGCCAAGGGCACCTGATTGACTGACAAATCTACAAAATGTCTCAGGTTAGCCAAGGGCGCCTGATTGACTGACAAATCTACAAAAGGTCTCAGGTCAGCCAAGGACGCCTGATTGACTGACAAATATACAAAGGGTCTCAGGTCAGCCAAGGGCACCTGACTGACTGAAAAACTACAAAAGGTCTCAGGTTAGCCAAGGGCACCTGATTGACTGACAAATCTACAAAAGGTCCCAGGTCATCCAAGGGCGCCTGATTGACTGACAAATCTACAAAAGGTCTCAGGTCAGCCAAAGGCGCCTTATTGACTGAAAAATCTACAAAAGGTCTCAGGTTAGCCAATGGCGCCTGATTGACTGACAAATCTACAAAAGGTCTCAGGTCAGCCAAGGGCGCCTGATCCACTGACAAGTCTACAAAAAGTCTCAGGTCAGCCAAGGGCGCCTGATCGACTGACAAATCTACAAAAGGTCTCAGGTCAGACAAGGGCGCCTGATCAACTGACAGATCTACAAAAGGACTCAGGTCATCCAAAGGCGCCTGATCGACTGAAAAATCTACAAAAGGTCTCAGGTCAGCCAAGGGCGCCTGATTGACTGAAAAATCTACAAAAGGTCTCAGGTCATCCAAGGGCGCCTGCCTGACTGAAAAAAAACTACAGAAGGTCTCAGGTTAGCCAACGGCGCCTGATTCACTGAAAAATCTACAAAAGGTCTCAGGTCAGCAAAGGGCGCCTGATTGACTGACAAATCTACAAAAGGTCTCAGGTCAGCTAAGGGAGCCTGATTGACTGACAAATCTACAAAATGTCTCAGGTTAGACAAGGGCGCCTGATTGACTGACAAATCTACAAAAGGTATCAGGTCAGCCAAAGGCGCCTGATTGACTGATAAATCTACAAAATGTCTCAGGTCAGCCAAGGGCACATTATCGACTGACAAATCTACAAAATGTCTCAGGTCAGCCAAGGGCGCCTGATTGACTGACAAGTCTACAAAAAGTCTCAGGTCAACCAAGGGCGCCCGATTGACTGTCACATCTACCAAAGGTCTCAGGAAAGCCAATGACGCCTGATTGACTGACCAAAAGAGATGGGGGAGCAGGCGCGTTCACTAACGCCCTCCCCATCCAAAAACCTCTCAATAAAAAGAAGAAGGGGAGTAGGCACGTTTCACTAATGCCCGCCCACCCAACACCCCTTTAATAAAAAGAGTGGGGAGGGAGTAGGCGCGTTTCATCACCGCCGGGCCCACCCAAAACCCTTTTGATAAAAAGAGAGGTGGGGGGCACCCAAAACCCTTTCACTAACGCCCACCCCACCCAACACCCTTTCGATTAAAAGAAGAGGGGGAGTAGGCGCGTTTCACTAACGTCCGCCTCACCCAACACCCTTTCGATAAAAAGAAGAGGGGGAGTAGGCGCGTTTCTCTAACGCCCACCCACCCTACCAGTCCTTTCTAAAAAAAGAGGGAGTAGGCGCACTTACCCAATTCCCACTCTCCCTACTACTCCCCTCAGAAAAAAAGGGGGGGAGGAGTAGATGCCCCAACAAATGAAAAAAAAAGAAGAAGAGGAGAATTATAGACAACCGAAGCTACATGGAACCAAAAATAACGAAAACACTAACAACAAATAAATAATTAATCAAGCACCATAAAAATATCCCACAATTAAAAAAAAAAACAACACAAACAAACAAACGTAAACATATCATCTGAAAAACAAGTCCAATAAAGAAAGATGAAAAGAAAGCCAACACAAAGACGAAGCGTCGTAAACAAATTAAAGCCTAGCCAACTCCTCCCGCTTCTTCTCAAGCTCAGTGCGAATTGTTGCTTCCGTGGTCTCGGCTCGTAGCACTTCATCATTAGCTACTCCAACATCAGCAAGCAACAGATTCAGCACCTCCTCCTTGCTAGAAGTTGTCTCCGAACACTTCTTCACCCCCCCTCCAACTAAGATATACGACTCATAAGCCGACCACGAGGGTCACTGTGGCCGTTCACCTTAGCCAACAATTCCCCCAACCACACTATCGGGAACTTGACATTAAGCGCAGACTGCACAGTAGTTTCCCAGCCACGCAACGTCGCTACGTCAGCAAGATCATTCCCTACTCGTGTAAGCTGGTCCGCGATCTCCAAAAGGTTCCTAGTCATATAACACACAATACGAATGTCCAAAAGACCCTCTGTCGTCATATGACCCCCACCGCGCTCGACGATGTCTCTATAAACAGCAACAAAAATGGTTGGAACCCAAAAACCGTGGACGAGGGTGTGAGTGACAGGGTCTACTCCAGCCTCGGCGGCACTCACCACCAAAGAGAAACGAAGTTGCGCGTCTTCAGAGTTTTCTAACACAACAGGGATGGTTGGTATATCAGAAACAGGAGTATCAACCAGCTTCTCCGAGGGGGCAGACAAACCACTGCCATCCATCTTCGCGCGTTTGGGAAACCCATCGCCGCTGGGGACAATGCGTCGCACGCCGTCCGTGTCAGGCTTAGCAGCTTCCTTACGCTTCTTACCCATATCCTGGCGCCAACGATAATATTTCAGCAAAAAAAACCCAATGATAAACAAGAGAAAAGAATAAGGGACTAACCTCAGGAATCGATGAGTCGGGCGGAATATCAGCGGTTTTAGGGAGAGACATGGAGGAACTAGAGGACGACTCAGAGTCACTAGTAGAGCCTGAAAAACGAGAAATGAGCACCATTGCAAAAACAACTTAGATTTATAATAGAAAAAGAGAGAGAAGAAGAGAGGAGAATAATAAGAACGAAGGCACGTATTAAATAGAGAGTTACATGCAGGATCATTAACGGTTAACACCACGAGGGATGAGGACCCACCAAAAACTGACCGGCTAGACCCAGAGGGGCTCATTGATTGCAAAACGTCACCAGGAGACACCGAAAGTTCGCCCCTGACACGAACGGTTTTAGCCCGAAGAGGATGAACTGAAGATATATGAAGGCGCAGAGATACCCAACCAGTCCCTTCAGGGAGGCTGACCCCTAGATCCCTCAATTGGTCTACAAACGAAGGAGTTGGACTGCTACCTGCGCCCAAAGGAGGCTGTGACGCGCTCCTTCGATGGCTATGCTGAGGATGTAAGGACGAGATATTAACAGAAGAAAAAGGGCGCGGAGCAGACGACTGGGATGCCTCTCGCCTAGCTTTCTTCTTAAGACTCTTTTTATTCCAATCACACTCGGCCATGTTCATGTACACTTCCATCCCGTAAGAAGGGGGTTTCCACCCCAAGCGATGGGAAGGAGGAGCTTCCTGAGAAAGTAATTCCCGCCACTCGTTTTATCAAAATAAGGGAGGAGACGTGACAATAGATAACGGAAGTGCAAAGCAAAAGAAACAAAAAGTACTTGTGGTGCCAAGGGATTAGCCGATGATCTCACATCTATCCGCGGAGGCTTACGATCGGAGAATGACCCTTTATTCGGCTTCGCAGGCTTATGACCATCAGGAGGAGCCCAGGAAGTCACTAAAGGCTCTAAGGAGCGACCTTTGTTGGATGGAACAAGGCAGTGTTCGACAGCCATGACATCATCAAGTTTAATTCGGCCAGATGCATGAAGCAACTGAAGGTCTTGAACAGACAAGTCACGGGAGGAGAGGATTCACGCAAAGAAAATTCAGATCTCGACGTCGTAAGAAATCATGGTACTCGTGGGACCTTTCAGTAACCGCCAAGGGGCGCGCAGAGATAGGCTGCTTGAATGAAAAGTTGATTCCTCGATCAGACAGACGCGTCACCCCCTTAAAGATAAAACAATCAAAACTAGCGATGACATCCCCAATATCGGAGCTTTCCAGAGGGGGATCCCTATAGGGAACCCCTTGATCAAACCCAACTTGTCGAGCTGCACGATCAGGGTTGTAAGACATGGCGATGAACTTGCCAGCATAGAAACCAGGGAGATAACCAGGTAGCACGGCCAACACCGAATCAAAATCTGCCTCTGATAAGAGCTTTGTCGAATCTAACTTCGTATCAAAAGGCGCAACAAAATCATAATTCGCTGGACCCGATCGACCGTCTTGGTAAGGAAATGGTTCGAAGTCCTTAGCCACATCCAAGTGCTTTCCAACATCGCCCTTGGGTATTTTCCCCTTCAGATTCCAAAGAGCCATCCGCGGGTAGCCGTAAACAATAGGAACCCTCTTGATGGAACCATCACCTTGTCTAACATCCTCCTCACAGTGAATTGCTAACTCATTTGGATCAGGCGCGCATGGAGGAACATGCTCCCAATACCACGCCTGCATGAAGGAAGTCGGGATATACGTATCAATCTTGTGAGATGAACCCACCATTTGAAGGTCCGGACAAAACAAGTCTAGATGACAATACAAGCCACTCAAGAACATCGTCACAAGAGGGAAAGAGACACCACGGGACAGCAACACTTCCATTGGCACAATCTCGCCCTTAATGGTACCCTGGGGACTGTATTCAAACACATCGTGACAAAGACAAAATAAGATAAAAGCGGCCAACTCCGCGCGTGGATTCTTCTCTTTTCTCTTGAGGGGAAGAACTTCTCCGTCAACTACCCGCGGAGCCCAATACTTCATCCAAAGAGGAAAGGAAGCACGACGATTGGTTTTAATAACCCTTTTAGGATTAGCCTCTCTGGGAGGAGCTGATGAGCCATGAATCGCCTCATATCCGCGGATAGAGCTAGATAGTAGTCGTTCGTCCGTGGGGTGCGTTGAAGGAGCCTCATTCTATTTAACCTCTTGGTATTCCCTTTCACAACAGACGAAGGCGTCCCCTTCTTGTCTGAGCCAGCAGCCTTCTTGCCCTCACTTTGCTTCGGCGGCACCTGGTCTTTCCACACTAATTCACGACGAGAATAATCTTTACACTTCAACAAATAAGTACACAACCTCTTGTCCTCGGCATTAAGTGCTCCATAGACGGACGCCTCATCATACAAATGACTACCATGGATTGGTATCCCTGTAAGGGCGACCACATCCTCTAGAACGATGGTTTCTTCTCCCTACGCTGTAAAAGAGTATGAACAGGAGGAGACCAGCGGAAAAAAATCCATGTTATGTCACGTATACACCTTTTCACTTCCCGTTTGAGGGACGAGTTTATAGCTTCATCAATACCCGCTCTACGAAGAGCAGCCACGTGGCTAGGATTGGAGCCTATGTGGGATGCCCAATATGGCCACACTGGATGAGTTTTCGACTTGGACCGAATATCGGTGGGAGGAAGATCATAGTCTCCACGATGAATAGCCATCCGCGACACCGTTTTAAACACAAAGGAATCCATAGTCTCCGACTCGGGTCGTATGAGCCATCCAGGGACGGAGGGATAAGGTAATTGATAGACACATTTTTGTGTCTAATTTGTCCTCAATGTCCGTATTGTTGGAACTCTATTTTTGTACTAATATTGTGTTTTTATGTAAGGGGTAACCTAATTACTAAGGGGCACCCCCAGGTCACCCCCAAGGAATCTGCTATTCGCACCCCAATTCAGGATAGGGGGCATATCATCTTCAACATTCAAATTCGTTTTTTGGCGGGAAAACCATTTTCACTCCTGGCAGATTTTCAATCAACAAAATGAAGGTGTTTTAGGGAGATTCAATCGCTCAAACTTGGTAGGAAGATGTGATATGGCATGAGGAACACATTATGCGCAGTGGGTTCAATCAGAAGTGGCTGGAAAACGCGTGATGATCCTTGAGCCCAAAACAGAGCACGTGCACTGTAACACGAGCAAAAATGGAGTTCTTGTGTGCATGGAAGAGTCCTACTAGCGTTGGAAGAGTGTTGAGGCGTGGAGAAGACATTTGGGAGCGTGCATGATCAAAGTTAACGCGTGCATGGGATTAAAAATGGAAATTTTCGTTATTATTGGCAGCCGAGAATATTTGGATTAAATGGAGAATATATGCAATCAATGGTCGGATTTTTGCCTCCAATTCACTATAAATACAAGTCAAAACAGTTTGGGAATGGTGTCGAGAGTGGGGAGGAGAAGAGAGGAAGCTGCAGAGGAAGAATCACCAATTCTCTCTGTTGCTGCTGCTGTTCGTGATGAAGATGAAGAACACGAAGAACAGACACGCAAGAACCGTCGTTTATTGACAGTCGTAGTTACAACGCGCGGCAAAGACACTTCAGCTTTTTATCGTTCCTTTTGTAACGGTTGAACAACACCTTTGCAACAGTTATTTCTGTTGTGATTTTTCTGTTCAATTGTTTTACTCCCTTTAATCAACTTTTGAGCTTTATACATGTATTTCGAGATTATGATTAATATGAGGAGCTAAACCCCAACACTGGGGCGATGGAGGAAGCCTTATTTCACACTTGGGTAATTATATTTAATTTTTTTCATGAGTTTTGCATTAATTTTAATTGAAATTATGATTTAAATTAATTAGTTGTGATTTGATTTGATGGGTCATGCTTAGCTTAGATGATTTGATGTCCCATGCTTAACATTTACGCCTAATATTTTGAGAATCTATCCTGGAAATAAATTAGAGTCGATATATTTAATATATTTTTCGAGCTATTATTGATAAAAGAATTATTATTTGAACCTTAAGAAATGAATTTGGCGGAATCCTAGTCCTAGTACCTCTCTACCAATTTGTCAATATTTTTGTATATAATTTTTATGAATCTAAAAATCCTTCACCTTCACAAGTCTTAGAGTTAGAACCATCCTTACCACTACTACTACAACCCCCATTAAATCTTTAATCATTTTGGCACCGCCGACGCGGATTTGTGCCTAGGTAGAATTTTTAGGTTTTTATTATTTTTTTTTACTATTATTTGTTCCTTTTTACGTTTCTTTTTGTGTCTTTGATTTACATGTTCGAAGTGGAATACTAAGGACTTGGGAACAAAAAGCTTAAAGCTAAAAGCTAAAAGAGAAGAAAAAAAAAGACATAATTTTTTTTTAGGATTTGTAAATAGGCTTTATTTTTCATAATTTTTGTAATTTTTGGACTTTTTATTTGGACTTTATTCTGGAAAATTGGACTTTATTCTTTTTTTTAACCCTACGGAAGGGTATTATTAAAAAAAAAAATTATATAAATTGTGTGCAGGGAAGGACGACGATTACTATATCGTCTCGGCCCCTCGGGTTCGTACATGACATAGGAGTCGTGGCCCGAGTCGACTTCAACGGTTCATCCCCCGTCTGGTACGGGAGGTAAGTCCATCGAAACACTCGCGAATCTCCTGTCAGCGGGTTTACTGTATTCCTTAAGGTGATTCATTGATTGAGGACGAATTTGGACTGTTTTTAAATTCTTAGTAAAGGGCAAGGCCTGGACAATACAAGATAAGGGTTCGGATTTCATCACCGCTCCCTTCTTGCCCGCCTTAGGAAAACGAAACCTAACGTGAACCCAAGCTTTAAAATTTGGAATAGAACGAGACCGATAGGATAACGAGCTTAATAGGAAACTCGTTCGAAAAATATTGGTTGCTCTTTAAGCACACTTCAAAGTTCATGATGGTTTCTGTGAGTTGAATGCGTGACTGCGCCGCCTTCTAATGCGGTGAGGCCTTGGGTATCAAAGCTCTACTAAGCTTCCCTCGCCTCGATTCAACTTACATTAGCTCGGATTGATTCCAAAGGGGTGTGCTCAAATTGTAACGAATTTCTTTTCGAAGGAATAGAAGCTGGTCTAGAAAACAATCTAAGTGAAGCCATCATGCTTTTTGTTTGCTAGAAATCTTTAGGTTTGTTTTGGTAGAGTCGAGTCGGCCTTGTTTGTGGTTGTGTAGAATTCCCTTGCAATTAAGAATGTCGAACTGGTATGATATAAGCCAATACAATGAGTATCGACCTGAATTTGAATATGGACATCATCAGTTTTATGACCATGGTGGGAATAGTAGTTGGGAACGCCAACCTTTTCAAGGTTATGGTTCATACCATGGTGAGCCCAATTACTATCCACACGCGAATTGGTCTTACGAGCAAGAAAATCAGGAACATTGTAGTATTGGTTACTCGTTTTTGGAAACTAGTCCTGATTATGATATTTCTGAACCTGTTCCATCTCTAGAAAAGACCCAACAACGGATTGAAAGGACGTATACATGTTTAGTTGCAATGAATAGTTCAAAAGAAGAGTGTACACGATATTCTGAGATGATAAACGAGAGTGGTGAACGTATAAGTGTTATGCTCAGTGAAATTCAGGCACGTCTAGAGGCAAAAAATGAACAGTTGGCTAATGCTGCTCGAAATAATCTAAATTTCCAAAATAGGGTTTCTAATTCTACGCTTGATATCAATAGTGAATATTTGCCTAATTTAGAGGACGAGGTTAGAATTGGTAACACTACTTGTTTTGATAAGGTTCGATCATTTTCATATTATTATAGTGATGATTATGATGAGGATGGTATTGATGAAGAACATGAAATATGTAGGCATAGTGATCAGGAATTTGTTACTCCGATTGAGATTTATAATGATAGTGTTGTTTCTAATACAAATCCAAATAATTTTAATAATTATTCACCTATTCAAAAGGATGTGGATTTGACTAGAGATACCACCGTTTTAGACGATGTAGTTCATGATCCTTTAGCCTGCAGTATGTTGGATAATCCATTATTTGATGTGCCTATCAGTGAATCGGAGGAGGTAACTATGATTAAAACCTTAGTTTATGAGCCTTTCTCTGATAATCCTTTATATGATTTTGATGATGGTTTAGAGGAAAGAGTTTACCCTGAGAATACTGTTTTAGAATCTAGCGATTTAGAAACACTAGTCTTAGAAGATGATAAACTCGTAGAAATGAGTGAGGATGAACCCAACTTAGAAGAATCTATTGACCATTTCCAGGAATCTGATGACCTAGAAATTATGGAAGTTGTGACTAGTCTTTCTAGAGACACAGAAAACTCTAAGTTTGGGGGTGATTATCATTCTATGTGTGCTTTAACTCTTAGAAAGTACCCTCCTGTAGGACTTGACATTTGTGCCTCAACCATCTTACAAGATTATCTTCATACACGTTTTCCCGAACCTAATGATGTCCAGAAAGAAGCTCAGTTGCTAGAAACCCATCCTCTGGTTGATGTGGTTAACCCAGGCTATGATACCAAGATTGACTTTGTTTTCCCACCAAAAACTTTTCAACCAATTGTGGGAACTTTTGATTTTAAGATGTGTTGGTTATTAAGTTTTGAGACTAAACCTAATCACTTTAGGATATTAGGGTCGACACATTTTCTTAAGGAAGACCACCTCTTTCACTGTGGTCAACTATGTAAGTCATATCTGATTGACTTAGAGGATCCGCAATTATTTAGGTTATTACTTCGTGATTCTAAGTTCGTATTTGAGTTTTTACAGACTCTAAGACCTAGTGATTCGGATCCCATCTATGAAGAAACGCAGCCAATGAAAATATTATATTTAGACACTTTCATAGAACCTGAACCTGAACCGCAATTAGCGATAGTTTTCAGGAAACTAGGTAAGGGCATGCTTTTCTTGTCCATTTTCTTGGTTCACTGCAGTTTCCTATGGTCAGCTCTATTTGGTTTTGAAGACCCACAGTTATTTCGACTGTTACTTTATGGTTCGAGTTGACCAATCCTTTTCTAAGTCTGGCTGAAGACTTTAAACTGACCACTTCTTGGGAGGTAACCCAATCTCATGCAACACGGTAATATCCTTCCTTAACTCTTTTGCTTCAAAACCGTTTCTCCTTGTTCATGCTTTCAATTTCATCTTTAGAACATTGAGGACAATGTTAGATTTAAGTTCGGGGGTATGGGAGAAACTTTTTAGTTGCAATTAGTAAACTCCAGAGCCTAGAAATTTATGCCTATTAAGGTTTGCACTAACCAATCTAAGTGGATGGGAACATCTTGGTTATAGGAGTTGAGGAACCAATCTGATTAGATGGAAACATCGAAAGAGTCTATTCATAAAAGCACAGAGCTCAGGTGTTAGAAATAACATGATAGTTGCACCATATCTCGTTGAGTCCTTTTCATTTTTTTTTTATTTTTTTTCATTTTAAACTATGTTTCTCTAAGTGATTAGGTGGGGCACACGATTCAAGTTGTTACCACTGCTAGGGTGAATTAGAGTGACTGAGTTACTAAAAAAAAAAAAGACCGGACCAGTTAGACCAATCGGAATAAGTATTAACACTTGGATAGCAATATGCGTGTGTTCTCCCTGTTTCCGTCGCCTAAGCAAGCGTGGAATGCAGGACCCGTGGGAACTATCGTGTAATATGCTGACAAGAAGCATGCGCTTGGATCAAAAAGATCTATTCATGCCGTTAAGTTAAAAAAAAAAATTGTTATTGTTCTGTATAGTCAACTGCTGGTTTCCTTGTATTTGCCAGTTTGTTGATCTAGATTTAAGTTATCGACCACTGGTTCCCTTGTATATGCCAGTTGTGTTGATATTAGTCAGACCGGTATCGCAGTCCATTAGGATAGGTTCATTCTGGCAGTGGCCTTCAGACAGATATGTGAAACATCGATCATTTGGTTAACATCAAAACCATCTACATTTTTCTATTTCCATCTCCTTTTTTCTATCCATATGATTAGTTTGACTCCGAATATGATGTCCATAGTGCAACTATCTGAGTAGAGCTCTGTCACTTTATATGAATTTTAGTATGCTTGAGTGTAAACTCGTGTACAACAATTGGAATTTCGCATCAGGGTACTTCCTCCTGTAGTCAGTGATTGTAAGCCAACCAAGGAGATTCTTTAGTGCCTTCCAAGGTTCGTTGTAGATAGCTAGGGTCTGGAGTAAAGGTTTTGTGGGTACACCTCTGGTAAACCCTCAGGAGACAACACTGCACTAGGGCCACCTAGTGGTTTAACGGCTTACTGCACGTGCTAAGTGTAGTCATTTTATTTTAGATTAGATTTGCTCGGGGACTAGCAAATAATAAGTTTGGGGGTATTTGATAGACACATTTTTGTGTCTAATTTGTCCTCAATGTCCGTATTGTTGGAACTCTATTTTTGTACTAATATTGTGTTTTTATGTATTTTTAGGAAATAAACATTTTTGGAAAATTCGGCTCGAAAAGTTGATTTTGGCACCCGGAGGACAAGTGTTATTCGGACTCTCGCTTTTGGATAAGGGGTAACCTAATTACTAAGGGGCACCCCCAGGACACCCCCAAGGCATCTGCTATTCGCACCCCAGTTCAGGATAGGGGGCATATCATCTTCAACATTCAAATTCGTGTTTTGGCGGGAAAACCATTTTCACTCCTGACAGATTTTCAATCAGCAAAATGAAGGTGTTTTAGGGAGATTCAATCGCTCAAACTTGGTAGGAAGATGTGATATGGCATGAGAAACACATTATGGGCATTGGGTTCGACCAGAAGTGGCTGGAAAACGCGTGATGATCCTTGAGCCCAAAACAGAGCACGTGCACTGTAACACGAGCAAAAATGGAGTTCTTGTGTGCATGGAAGAGTCCTACTAGCGTTGGAAGAGTGTTGAGGCGTGGAGAAGACATTTGGGAGCGTGCAGGATCAAAGTTAACGCGTGCATGGGATTAAAAATGGAAATTTTCGTTATTATTGGCAGCCGAGAATATTTGGATTAAATGGAGAATATATGCAATATCGGATTTTTGGCTCCAATTCACTATAAATACAAGTCAAAACAGTTTGGGAATGGTGTCGAGAGTGGGGAGGAGAAGAGAGGAAGCTGCAGAGGAAGAATCACCAATTCTCTCTCTGCTGCTGTTGTTGTTCGTGATGAAGATGAAGAACACGAAGAACAGACATGCAAGAACCGTCGTTTATTGACAGTCGTAGTTACAACGCGCGACAACGACACTTCAGCTTTTTATCGTTCCTTTTGTAACGGTTGAACATCACCTTTGCAACAGTTATTTCTGTTGCGATTTTTCTGTTCAATTGTTTTACTCCCTTTAATCAACTTTTGAGCTTTATACATGTATTTTGAGATTATGATTAATATGAGGAGCTAAACCCCAACACTGGGGCGACGGAGGAAGCCTTATTTCACACTTGGGTAATTATATTTAATTTTTTTCATGAGTTTTGCATTAACTTTAATTGAAATTATGATTTAAATTAATTAGTTGTGATTTGATTTGATGGGTCATGCTTAGCTTAGATGATTTGATGTCCCATGCTTAACATTTACACCTAATATTTTGAGAATCTATCCTGGCAATAAATTAGAGTCGATATATTTAATATATTTTTCGAGCTATTATTGATAAAAGAATTATTATTTGAACCTTAAGAAATGAATTTGGCGGAATCCTAGTCCCAGTACCTCTCTATCAATTTGTCAATATTTTTGTATATAATTTTTATGAATCTAAAAATCCTTCACCTTCACAAGTCTTAGAGTTCGAACCATCCTTACCACTACTACTACAACCCCCATTAAATCTTTAGTCAGTAATACATGAGGATTTAAAAGGCGAGGAACTAAGACATCGTCAAGAAGAAAATCACGCTTACCTCCACGAAGCTCCCTTAGCCTCAGTGCGCGTTGCAGAGCGGATCGGCTTGTAAATTCCGCGAGTGTATACGATTTACCATCTGCTGGAGTAGGTAGAAGGATCTCATCCTGCTCCGAGTGCTCGATCTCCTCGGAACCTTCATTCATGGTCCCTTCAGATTCACTAGATTCTTCAGACGAACTACTGGTGGAACTGCTAGACATGGCGAGTATAAGGACGCATTCAAAAGGATGTAAGAAGAAGGAAGATGAGGGGGAAACAAACTAACTCCCATATATATAGAGAATCTCAGGGACTGAACGTGACAGTTATGCGGAGGGAATGACAACCGACAGAAACCGAAATCCACATAATGGAAGGTTAAGCATCGCCCATGATCATGGAGTCAATAAGAAGGAAGGTATCCTTGTCTCAACTGCTTGTAAAGGGAGGGTCATCCAGAAAAGATTTTTATGACTATTGGGTCATTTAACAATTTACCCAATAGTCAGGGGACTAATGTTGATACATGAAAAATCAAACCCCCTTAACAGGCTAGGGATGCCCCTAAAGGGAGAGACAAACCTAGTGTGAGATATGGGGACTTGGGGACTAGGCCCAAGTCCAATGAAGGAATACCCTTGAGGTAAAAAGGACAAAGGAGGAATTAACAAATAAGAAGGAGGTTATATTAAGGAATTGCATTAAAAGTAATTAAGGAGGTTTAATACATGTGTCATGATGACATAAAAGGAGGGACTTTTGGGAAAGTCTATATAAAGAAGGACAAGGTACAATGGAAGGACAACTCTCTCTCTCTCTCACTCACTATTTTTGGTAAAGTGAGGTCACTTGGCTAGCTAGAACGGGTAGAACCTCAAACCTAAAATCACCACTCAACAGCTAGAAATGCAAACTTAGGTATTTATAGACCAAGGATGTTTGGACACCAAGGAATTTCCAAAACCGAAAGTATTCTCAAGATATGCAATAAATGCCAATTCGGCTTTCATAATTCCAGTAAATGCTTTGTCTAATATTTCCCTAAATACCTCAATAGAAAATCTCCAATTAGTAAATGCATATTACTAATTTTTATTCTCTAGAAATATGCATTTAATTGCTGGTAATTAAAGCATATAAAACTAATAACCTTAATTAAAAGATTCTTAATTTATTTCGGAACAAGATCTCCTTGAGTACTAAGGAATATCTTTGAACAATAAAAGATAAGAGTTACTGTACGTGTTCAAAGAATGTTGACATCTCTTCTTTGTAAATCCTCTTTCATATTTACAATCTTGGAATCGATTATACCACACTTCCAAACAAGTTTAGATTTGGTTCACCTGTATTCCAAGACAACTATGTGATTGATCAAATATCAAATCACATTCATGTGTTCAATCGGTTCTACCAATCACTTGGATCGGTTATACCCTAATATGGAAGTACTTGTGATCGGTCACACAAGTTACCAGGACCGGTTTCATCAGTTACCAGGATCGGTTACATCAATTACAAGGACCGGTTACCGTATACACATGGTATTGCTTGTGATCGGCCACACCAGTCACTAGGATCGGTTACACCAGTTACCAGGATCGGTTACACCAATTACTAGGACCGGTTACACCAATTACAAGGATGGATTACACAACTTCTCTATGATCGGTCACACCAATTACAAATATCGATCACACCATCTCAGGTGATTACTTAGGATCGGTTACACTAATTAATCAAAACTAGTCATACCAAATCATAAGTCAGGCATTGTGATTAGTTGTACCAAGATACATAACAAAGTTACGATCGGTTCTACCATCTCACACATATTGGTAATCCAATGATTTTTAATGAATATCCGCACCAATAAGCCTAGCGATTTCCCTTTCGCTTCATAAAACAAGTTCATGAATGTACTTCGTTTAAACAAATGTAAAAAATTGTTTCTTAGGATGAAATTCTCACCTTTACCCATTCACATAATCATAACAGCATTCATAAGAGTATGTCGATGTCATATCTACGAAGTTCAAAAGATAAGCGTTATACTTCGTAGTCTAATTCCCTAATACTATGATCATGTGATCGTGTCTCACTACTAGAGTAATATATCCATACATAGCTTCGTAGTTATGTTTTCAATATAGCACGACTTGAAAGATATGTTAGGAATGAAACAATTCAAGTCAATATTACTAACCTCAAGAGGAAGGATGACTTCGTCGTTGTAGCTCGTTGCTTATTCACATTCTTCAGGTCTTCGAGAAATACTTGTATGTCTCAACATTCCTAGACTTTCTATTATAACCTAAACGAAGTTGTCTCTAGTACATAATCAAGCGACTCTTAGATGAGTTTTGACTCACTAAAATATGACAACCAAACTTGACATACCAACGCTTGGTGGGTTCAACCGAGCTATGCTCTAACATGTTCTTCATTTCCTTTCCAACACTAGTCAAATATTTATGGGGCTAATAAAAATCGACAAGGCTAATTTCCTCACTATTTTTGGAGAATAAACAGGGCAATTTATTCGCTCTTGTGTATTCTTGGATATGCGAAAGGTATATAAATATTTTATTTTACCTACTTTTCACGTTTTTAGGCAACCAACATGGGATTTACAATCCTTAAACGTGTACCTGATTATTTGTAGCATTAAATTTTTCATATGACATATTTTATTTGCCTCGTTCGATTCCCCATTTTCCTCATTTTGGATTTATAAAATTTTAATTATTTCAAAATCTTCCAATTGCGAATCGTTAGCAAAATTAAAATACATACAGTTTTATTTGCGAGATGAAGATTTGCCTACTTCAAAGTTGTCACTGGAATTTTTCACTTTGCTATAAACTCTAAAACTTATTTTTTTCAACATCACGTTGTTAGATAAAATAATAAGAAATTAATATAACAGTCGTCAAGGCCGAAGGCACACACCATGTCCATGAGATGATCTTTACAGTCGTAAATTCATTATTTTCTCATTGAATTGTTCACGTTAAAGTTGGTTTTATGTTTAAAAAATACCAACCGGTCGGCAGTGTAATACCTTGATATTCGGTAGTGCTTGGCCGAATGGAATATATGTAATCGTTTCTCCTTTCCTAACATCGAAGCTTTTTCAGCATAATTGGCTCCAGAGTTCGCAGAAAACTCTCCAGTTAAGCGTGCTCGGACGGGAATAATCCAGGGATGGGTGACCTCCTGGGAAGTTTCTGCTGGATTTCTGCAGATGTGCCTGTTAGAAACCCCACACTGTCGGATAACCGCATTGGCTAAGTGGGGACAATATCGGTGGAGGGTTGGGTCATTACAAATGATATCAAAGCCGACAACTCGTCACTTGCAGATGGTGGGAAAGTATGCCGGACGGGGTTAGTCCTGGTGTTTGTCTCATGAGGGGCAGGGAACGTTGGAGATCTGGGCTCGTGTATATTCTGGAGCCGAGGACGTCTCCAATTTGAGATGATGGTATTGTAATACTCCGATACTCGGCAGTTGTTTCCCTTCTAACACTAGTTAAGTATTTACGGGGGATAACAACCATCTACAAGGTTTTAATTGAACTTTCTTACTAGTTTTGGAGAATCAACAGGGTAATTTATTCGCTATTACCTATTCAAGGATATGCTAAAGGTATATAAATATTTTATTTTTACCTAATTTTCACGATTTTAAGCAACCAACATAAGGTTCACGCTCCATAAACGTGTACCTGAATATTTGTAACATTGTATTTTTCATATGATATGTTTAATTTTTTTATTTGCCTCGGTTGATTTCCTATTTATATCATTTTGGCTTTATAAAATTTTAATTATCTACAAAATATTCTAATTGCGAATTGTTAGCAAAATTAATGTAAATACGGTTTTCTTTGTGGAAGGAGATTTGCCTACTTCAAAGTAGTTACTAGAATTACTCACTTTATTATAATATCTAAAACTTGTTTTTTCAACATCACGTTGTTAGTTAAAATAATAAGAAAGTTTTATAACAGCTAGCAAGGTCGAAAATACACACCATGCCTATATGAGATGATCTTCGTAGTCGTAAAATTCACTTTACCATCTGTATTGTTCACGTTGAAGTTGGCTTTATGTTCTAAAATACCAAACGATAGACAAGGGTCAAAAATGTACACTATGGCCATTGTAGTACTTCAAACACATTGTTTAAATTCCACAGTCAACAACGTTTCACTGAACATGTTTTCATCAACAAAGTCTAAAAGGTGTTCTTCATTTCCCTTCCAACACTAGTCAAACATTTATGGGGGATAATAACAACCGACAAGATTCTAATTAAAGATCCTTACTAATTGTGGAGAATCAAAATGGTAATTTACTCGCTCTAGCCTATCCTAGGAGATAGAAAGGTATATAAATATTTTATTTTTACCTACTTTTCACGATTTTAAGCAACCAACATGGAATTCAAGCTCCTTAAGTATGTACCTGGTTATTTGTAGAATTAAATTTTTACGACTTGTTCGATTAATTATTTTTCTTGTTTTCTTCCCCACCCAACTTGTTGTTCTTCTTGTCTCTACAAATAACACGGTCTCAAAAATCTAATCAACAAAACCTACCTCTAATCTATAAGTTAAATATCATCGATCCAATTCTACTCATTAAATTTATTAACCCCTTATTAAGTGAGGAAGTTTTGCTATTATATAAAATGTATGATAAAGTGTTGTTGGTTTTACTATGTATATAGTAATTCTATTTTATTTTATCATGCAACTCCTAGTTGCGCGTTCTTAAAAAATCATTGTAGATGTTCTAAGAGCGAGTCATGGTATATAGACCTGCATGGTTCAACCAAACCGACTCTCCACTCTTTTTGACAAGATGTCTTTTTATTTTATTTTATTTTTTCGATAAGTAAAATATTTATTAGAAAGAAGGAGAATGTACAAAAGCCAACTTACAAGGAGTAAGAACCCAGAAAACAACTCAAGTAAAAATTACGCGCCAGCTGAAAATAAATTGCTCGTAATCCATATCAAAATAGATATAAATATTGAATCCCAAGATAGGAGTGAAGCTCTTACACTTAAAATAACCAGATCAATGCTTTCAACTTTCTCTTCAAACATGCACAAATTCCTTTCATTATGGACCAAAGAATAGGAATCAAAAGACCACACTTTTTTTATTATTATCTTCAGGAGCTTTCAATGATTGTTATACTTGCATCGGAGTGAATACAAACATTGGCCATAAGATGGAAGAAGACAGGACGATATTATTTTTGGAAAGAAACATTCAAAATATAAAGTATGACATTTTGTTCCCACATAATAAGTATTTGTTGACAAAATTGAAACGCCAATCAACAAATTTATCTATGGTTATAATTATATCATGAACATCAAGTCAAAGAAATAAATTTATTTTCCTGGATATCTTATTATTCCAGAATGCCCAATGAGGAAATTGTGAATGATGGATGCCTTGATGTTTCGCAGATTTGAATACTCAATCAAGTATATATATATATATATATATATATATATCAAACTAACTAATTTATTCATATTAAAAAAAAATTACACGATGACTTCCAACAGAAAGTACAACAAACAACAAGAAACTCAATAAACTATTACAATGAAAGATACAATAAGCAAGTAAATCGAGAATAGAAAGATCCAGATACTACGAAAATTATACCAAATTCGTGTATGATGAATAGAGTAGAGAAATAGTGTTGGGAATTAAATCCAACCATTTTGAATGATTTTCTAAGGCATGCTCTTGTAAATGTTAAATAAGAGTAATTTGCCCAATATCTTGTCTACTTGCAGAGGGTAATTAAGTGAAAACCTTGTCAATCTCCAAAGTACTTAAACCCAAATCAACGAACCACGAACATAACTTCAATAATAAAAAGAATCCCACAAACACGGAAGGCTAGAATCCCACAAACAGCGAACACGAGAATCGTAAAGCGAGACACTAAGTACAACAATAAATTAGTAACCTAGATTTAAATAAGAATTAAAAAAAAAGGTACTTACAACCACCAAACCTCAATAAAACTAGAAATCTTGAGCAAGAATGAGGTTAGGGTTTCTCCTTTTTTTTTATGAGGAAAGGAAAGGAGGGCAGAGAGAGAAATATTTACTAGATACTAGTTATTGCTTAAAAAAAGTACTAGTTATTTAGTAATAAACCTCAAATGTTAATACTTGGAAATATTATGTCTATTTCTGGATAAGAGTTACAATTACTTTTTCATTTTAGACTGAAAAAAAGCCAAATTTAAAAGAACACGCGATTGGGGGATACTTATATTAGTTGGGGGATATAAATTACTTTCCCCAACCAATAGTGTCTGCTGAGGAGTTTTTTTGGGGGGTAAAAATACTAAAAATACCCTTCCCTCAAAATAAAAATCAAAAAACAAAATCATATCCCCATTTCCATCTTCACCTCTTATTAATCTCTTTTAGGGTTAGGGGTTTGAAACCTAAATATTCCCCACTCCCTTTCAAATTCTAATTTTCCCCACTCTTTTTCAAATTCTCTTCTCCTTCTCTGCCGACTCCTCACTTTGAAAACGATTTTTTTTTTACATTCGCAAGTGATGAAGACCATGCCGGTATAGATGAAGACCATGTCGGTAGTGATGAAGACCATGTCGAAAGTGATGAAGACCATGCCGGTAATGATGAAGACCATGTCGGAAATAATTTTTTTTACATCGCCGGAAGTGATGAAGACCATGCCGAAATTGATGACCATGCCTAAAAATGGTCCCGACATGCTTGGTAACTAACATTCAATGCCATAACTAAATGCCGGCATGCTCGATAGAAATCTATCAATGCCGATAGTCAAGTGAAAAGAAATTCTATTTTCTGGATACTTTATATCATGTGCCGGAAAATAATTTTAAGCAACATACCATGCCGTTAGCAGTACGAGCATGCTCGATAATTAACTAACTGTGCCGGCAGTGGACTGATTAAAACCAGAAAAAAATTCAAAACGGAATAGGTTTTGAATTTCAAAACAGGCTACGCCCCCGGGACCCCCCGGATAGTGGCAAACATTTGTGAAAATTTCCAACAAATACCGGCATGGTTTTTTCGGTTGAATACAATGTCGATTTGCCTTTCAAAATGGGGGATATTGTTGGCCGGCATGGACGTAGTATGAATACAATGCTGGCAGTCGCACCGAGCTATTTCAGCTGCAACAATGGTGGATTCAAAGAAAAAAAATCAAATTTTCAACACATTGGCACCTTTACCTGAGTATTGGGAGTGCTTGTACAATCATCCTCCATTTTTACCAAAAAAAGTTCTCTCTCAATTTTTTTCCCTCATTCTACTGTCACCTCGCTCACCCAAATACAAATAAAAATACACACTAATCATTTATCAAATAATCTTATGAATTTACTAATTATAATTAAGCACTAAGCATGATTAGTGAGGGGTAGATTAGGTATTAGGTAAAATACTTAGATAAGGGATGATCCTGATTTGATATTTAAATCACAAAATTGGTTAAAAAGACCAAAATCAACAATTCCTGGGTGAAAAAGACATTTAGATTTTGATACTGTTTAAATGGACAAAAATTTAAAAATAGCCAGGATGTAAACAGTTTCATCCTACCCATTTTCAAGTATTTTTTCTTATTTTTAATTTACATCAGGATGCATCCAGTTTCATTCTTGCTATTTTTTAAGTTTAAGTCAAGATGAATCCAGTTTCATCCTTGCTATCTTTTTGGTGTCCATTTCACCCATACAAATTTTTACTCGTCTATTTGAATCATGTTTTAAATATATTTGGACAAATGACCCATTTTCCGTATTTAAATTCGATTTTTGTCTCTTTTCACTATCCTCCAATTAGTTTAAGTATCCCCATTCACGTGTTCATTTAAAAGGTGACAGTAACTCTTTTCTGAAAACGAATGAAGTACTAGTTACTAACTATACCACTGAACCTCGTCTATTTACTAAAGGAATCCTATTATGCCGAAAAGAAATTCTGAATATATTAGATATTTTGATCAAAGTTTTCCAAAGTTTCAAAAGTAAGAATTTGCTCTCAGGAAACACAAAGTTCGCCCTACTTTAGTCTTTAGAGAAGGTGTTCTCTACCGACTGCAAAGATAGCTACTTGTTAATTCTCTAAAAAGTACCCTATGACATGATGATATGTTGTTGATAAGTAGGCAGCTGAGGAAAAGAAATGGTTCTATTAATATTTTATTAGGAGAACCATAAAGTTTAGCAAAAAACGATAGGATGTAGAGCATATCTAGCAACTAACAATAATTCATACTGTTTCTGCCAATAAAAACAAAAATTAATTGAGATTGTTTGGTACAAAATGCACAACTAATTAGTGAATAAATCAATGCAAAGAGATTATTTAGTGGTGGGCTAAACTTAAGAGGATAACAAAAACTAATTTAGAGAGCACATAAAGGATACATAAACTTTGATTCTCAACTAATGGAAAAATTTAAATTAAACACAAAAGTTCAACAAATGACCTCAATTTTAAAAGCAAAATGATCGTAATAATTAGTACAGCTATGATTTAGTGTCCATCAATCTATTCTAAGGAAGTCGACAAATCTTGACTATGTCCCAAAATCTGTTTGACCAACTCCATGACCATGACAACCCTATCCCACAGACAATTTCTTCTTCCCTCCTACTTGCCGATGTGTACTGTAAAATTGGTGAGCTCTTTGGAAGTCGATATGAAAAGGTGATCAATAATGACGGCAGGGGAATCAATTGCTCTCATTTAAAGCGAAACTTCATCTATTTTAGTGTTGTTTCGCAATTATTTCACTAATAAACATTTCATCTATAAGATTGGGTGGACGGACCACCGACTGAATAAATTTGTAGGTTACAATCTTTTTGGAGTGTTTAACGAATAATTAGTGGATTCCAAAGGCAAATAAAACAAGAAACAAAATATCAGTTAGCTAGCTAGCTTACGTACTTGGAGACGACAAAATGAAGGAGTTGGAAAATATATTCGATCCTATCATAAAAGTGGGATTTCTTTTCTACTTGGAGTTTCATGTAAAATGTTTTTGTCACTCATCAATCACGAAGTCTTCTCCTTTTTCATGATTAAGTAAGTGTAATCCGTTTGTACATACTTGCTCATAGTACTTGGGGATACAACCAACTTATACTATTGTCACGAATATGCAAAAGTAATCTGTTTCTTGTTAATATGCAATTGTCGTCATTGTAGTCTTTTGTACATTGTATGCTTGTTAGGAATTTTTGGCTTAATATACTACACTTTAACAGTTTTTCTGGTGGCATTAGTATTTTTCTCTTCAAAGATGTTAGTTTTCGTCACTCTCACTCTCACTCTCACGTCTCTGTTCACATATTTACGTAGAGAGCCAATGAGCTCGCTACATCTTATTTTCCAGAATTTACTAGAATTTATGAATTGCAGAAGAAAAATATATATTCTCGGTAACTTTATGAATATATGCTATCTAAAATGAAGATCTAGCTCTTGTAGTTAAACGAAAAAAAGCAAACTATACTATAGTCTAAGCGACAGGAATCCAATCCGATGCACCTGTAACACCGAGTCACCGACTAACACCTTTCTCACGTCAATATGCAAGAGATTGTGACTCTTTATGCAAAGGGAAAGTATTCAACTAAACAAAATATGATACACGCACTCAGGGGGAAGGTAAGGGTCATCACTTAGTTGACGTTAAATGGTCAGGGAAAACTTGTGCATCATGGGGCTGGGGCTGGATTTTTTGACCTTGAGATATATCAAATGAAAAGACCACAGACCATACGGGGATTTCAAACGTTAAGAGGATGCATGATATTTATGAGGTTGATGGGGGTAGGACAAGAGGCCCGAGGTTGGGTTTGATATGGAAAGGTGAGCTTTGATGACAGGTGAGGGGAATAAATTGCTCCCAATCAAAGCAAAATAATGTATTTAGTCTTTGTTTTGCAATCGATCGGGAGGAAATCAAAGTCAGTGTTTTGCAATTATTTGAATATACGTAGGGTTCCCTGATCTAGTATTGACGAACATGTAATATTCATTTTAATTAAGATCTTACAACTTTAATATCCGGAGATCGTAAGATGGTTAGTTAGTTGAGGCAGATGCATCAAGTTTTGGCATAGTGCTGAAATACATGCATTCAGTTTCACAGAGCATGCGAGGCAGCTCGTTTCAGCACCAATAACTTGAGCTTTTTGGAGTAAAGAAACATGCATCCCTTTGGAACGAAGCATTTTTATTTTTGCTCGGTAAAAATAATTTTGTAGATAAGGTGTATTACAATTTTAATGTAAAATTGCGTTTTTAAACAAGAATTTGTAATTACATTACATGATTGCTATGTAATAGCCCAATTATAATTTTCATAAGCAGATAACATCCACAAAAGCCCATCCGAATTGACAAATATTGAACTAATAACTATGAAAATCCAGAACAACCTCAAACCCACGACCCATTATCATTACCAATTACCAAAACCCAAAGATCAACATCCCTAGGATGGCCAGACACCATGACAACAACCATTGTTCTGCTATTTTTCGCCGTCCACGTTGATGATGCCATCCTTGTCAGTTCCCAACCATGAAAATTACAGGACCACGACTAGAATATTGAAAAATAACAACCAAACAATCGAAACCAATACCTGAAAGAAAGAATTAGGACTCCAAATTTAAAGAAAACTTCAATTGTCTAGGAAGAGAAACAACATTAACAGAGTTATTTATCAAATAAGCTTAGAACTTGACGAAAAATCGACCCTTGTGAAGAAGATCTTGGATTCGCCGAACAAACATCTAAGTTTTTTCTTCAAAGAAGATCCACCATTAATCCAATTATAGAAGAAGAAACCCTAAGGATCCCACGCAAAAAGACAAAAAGACCCAACCATGAAATTTTTTAAAACGAAAATTGCTATCTTCATCAATGCATACATACTTGGTATGCATACCCAAGACAGTTTGCGAACTATTTTACTTGGGCGATATTTCAAAGATTAATTTCAACAAAAATAGTTTGTGAACAATAAGTTTCGGGGTAATTTGCGTTACCTCCCCTGGCAAGATCGCTAATTTGAGTTACCTCCCCTACTGAGATTAAATTAGCAAAACCTCATTTCGTTACATATTCCGTCCAAGGCCAGTTAGGTGAGTCACCAGCTTTGTACAGGTGGACTAAAATATACACGTGTTAAACATAGTACTCAAAATACCCTCATATCCTAATATATACCAACGGTTGTAGCTAAAGCCAAATAGTCAGACGGAAAAGAGTTCTAAAACCATTTTTATGGTGCAAGATCGAGAAACCAGTGGTGATAAGAAGTTCATGGATAGAATGAGGATTTTCATAACTACTGTTAGAGCACTGCTCGGTCGAACTCGCATGCGTTTCTATCTCAAGCATGTTTGTCAATGTTAGTGATCAAAACTATAAGTCTTGATTACTAGTCTACTTATAGCTAAGTCTCGGACTAGGATAGAAAGTGTAGTTGAGCTCAAGACTCCATGGCGATCATCATACAAAGACGAAGAACTACTCAAGGAATTTGTGGAACTTCATCGACTAAAAGGTATGTGGAGACTTGAACTTATCTATCACTCAAAAGTCTATCTACTCTATCTTCTATCTTGAGACAAAAGTCGTATTATTATATAGACTTTGATTATACACATTTGCTATTTCGAGCCGAGTTTATCTCGCATATCTATTTCTCGAAATATGTGTTGCTAAGATTTCGCTTTGGCCAAGTTCATCTTTACTAAAGACGAAAGTCATATTAAGTTTCAATTACTTGAAAATGGCTTTGGCGAAAAATGGTTTGTGAATAACAATCATATAACGTCCTCTAAGAATGTTTCAATCATTGAAATGAGAGTTTAGAATATATAAACTTGGAAGGATATAAACATTGTGTGGTAACACATATGTGTGTAAGTCCTTATTCCTTGAACCAAAGTATGCGTACTTTGCTGCTCAGGAAAACCGGAAGTCCGCGCACCAGTACGCGCACCATCGGAAGTTCACGTCCCGTGAAAATATGCTGGAGTTTGCGAACTAAAAGCAAACTCATTCCGGGTACTTAAGTTCGCGTACCAGTTCGCGTACTTAGGTTGGTTATTTTCTAAAAACGATTATTCGTGAACTCAAACTTATATAAACTAAGGAATGCATATTTGCAAACAGTGGCTATAAAGTTCATGAATTGATTCGAGTGAATCAAATCGTTTTTGCTTCGATTGTGTATTGTATACTTCTATAAGATCTAAGCAATTGAACAACTCTCTAACTAGTTCATTTGAGTCATTTGAACTAGTTATGGTAAAAAAGAATATGGTTGATATGGAAGTGCTCATATGGCTAACCATTTGGTTAACTACTGTTGAACCAACTAAGTGTACATGTTTGGGTACGGTTACACAAACCTAAATAAACGTGCATTTCTTTTGTGTGTAACAAGCTAAGTTCGATCTAACGGTTGAAAGATATTAGCTTGAATCTAATCAGGTTTTCATCTAACGGTGAATATTGAATGTTTTGTTACTAATCTAACATTGATTGCAAACCCTGATTTGAAAGTCTATATAAAGGAGAACTCTAGCAACTGGGAAACCTAATCCCCGCATCTCTTGTGTGATACTAGTTATATCAGCTAGAGTCGATTCTCCTTTAACCTTAGGTTTCTTCTCGAGACCCTGTAGGTTAACGACTTGAAGAATTCATTGGGATTTGTGAAGCCAGACCCAACTATTTTCTTTGTAGTTGCGTGATATGATCTTGTTGTTTCTATCGTAGTTGAGTATAATTGTAAGATTGGCTTGAGATTGATTTCTCCGAGAGGCAAGATATAAAAGAAGTCACAAACACCTTCGTATCATCATTTGTGATTCCGCAATATCTTCTTTTGCTAGTCGATTAATATTATTGTGAGGTCATTGATAATTCTAGGTTGTTCTTCGGGAATATAAGTCCTGGTTATCAATTGGTTCCTGTTCACCTTGATTTATCAAAAGACAAAACAAAAACTCGTAGGTATTTCTGTGGGAGACATATTTATCTATTACCGTAGACTTTTCTGTGTGATACATATTTGTTTATTAAAGTCTTCGACTTTGGGTCGTAGCAACTTTTAGTTGTGGGCGAGATCAACTAAGGGAATCAAATGTGTAGTATCCTGCTGGGATCAGAGACGTAAGGAGCGCAACTGTACCTTGGATCAGTGTGAGATTGATTGGGGTTCAACTACAGTCCAGATTGAAGTTAGTTTGTAGTAGGCTAGTGTCTGTAGCGGCTTAATACAGTGTGTGTTCAATCTGGACTAGGTCCCGAGGTTTTTCTGCATTTGCGGTTTCCTCGTTAACAAAACTTCTGGTGTCTATGTTATTTCTTTTCCGCATTATATTTTTTTATATAATTAAAATATCACAGGTTGTGCGTTGAATCGATCAATTGGGAAATCCAACCTTTGGTTGTTGATTGAAATTGATTGATCCTTGGACATTGGTCTTTGGTACCGTTCAAGTAGTTTCTCTTGTATTCAATTAGACTCGCAGATGTCTATTTTCTTGAGTAAGTATTGGATCGAGAAAGTGAGATATAACTCTTTGATATACTATTATTAAGATAGAGTCTAACTGTCTAGTTGATTCTCTTAAAAGTATATTGGAGTTTGTCCATACAGATTGCTAAGCGAAATATTGGGTGTGGTTGTTAGACCCCCGCTTTTTCAACTAAAGTAACTGATTCCTTGGCATCGTCCTTATCTCTCTGTTGGTGTTCGAGATAATTGATTTCTTGCAATGAATTGAAGAATAAGCTGATACGAAGGATGAATTGATTGATTATCGATGGGGTTTAAATTATGATTGATGAGTGAAATTGAAGAGGTGTTAAATGCAAGCAGATGGTGGATTTCAAGTTCTTCTTCTGAAATCAGATTATGGGAAAACTCAATGAGTGTTGACTGATTTTAATCACCGAAATGCATGTCAAAGGAAGGAAAAAATTGCAGGCATTGGTGGTCGTTAGATGAAGATAAGGTCGGAGATTGAGAGTCACATAAAAGGTAGGAGATTTAATTGAATTGGTGGAGCTGTACTACCGGAGGTGCTGTAATTGAAATTGTGTCGATTGAGAGTGGTTGTTTGGGTATATTTGCAGACGATAATGGAGATAGAATCGAGATGATTGGCCATGACTATACCAAAGTCATGCATTTCAATCAAGGTTTTGTGATAGTGCAAGCAAAGAACAACAAGGTGCTGGTTTTTTGGCATACAAATGGTGCAAGTCCGAGAAGGTAAAGTTTGCAATATTATTTGGAGGCCAAATCTAGTATAAGTTCTGATGTTGGCAAAGTGAAGCAAATACTATAGGTTGTGGTGCATACCAGAGTGGTATCGAATCATAACTTTCATACCTTAAGGCATGACATGTTTGACGAAGGGCAACATGATTGAAGCGTAAGGCCGAGTCTTGTATAAGTCCTGTTAGGTTGCATGGTGCAACTAAAGTAGGAAAGTGGAGGCATAAGACTATGGCAATGATCAGTGTGATCATTTGGAGAGAATCATTACTTGCGTATACTTAGGCGCAAATGATTCAAGTGAAATTCAATCCTAGTTCAGGGAATTGACAAGAGCTTGCACTTGGGTATTGATGTATGATTTGCAATAGGGTTGAAAACGGTCACGACGCAACAACAAAAATTCAAGTAAGTAGGATCAATGTCAAGGCAGTAAAAGTTGGCTAAGGGCATTTTGCAAAATTCAGCAAAGATTGTTGAATTTCAGAAAGGATTCTGAATATGCATACAGCGAAGATTAAGACCAGTATAACGAGTATACTTGGTTGCGTTCAACAAGGACGTTGAACAGATTAGGTGGGGGAGATATATGACCGTCCAGGCTAATGATGTACAATGATTCCGCGTTCCAGCTTAGCCGGCCAAGTCAGCAATGTGCAAAGGTTGCGCGTTACTACATAGACCGTCAAGTGTTAAGATAACAAGACTTGCAAGGCCAGTGAAGCGCCAATGTGGCGCTACACTGTAAAGCCAGTGGCCAAGTAATGTAGTTATTGGCCGATATAATAAAGCTTCATTGAGGAAGACAAGGCTGGCCAAGTTGACAAATGCAACATGCGATGTTGGCATTGATGCATATCTAGGGAATTGAATTGGTCCAAACTCAAGGATGGTGCAAGAGCGTAGATTATGCCAAGAGTTCTCCTATGCATTATTCCAAGGTTGGCCAAAGCTTAGATAGTGCGAACAAGCTAGTGATGCAAGTGTTAGAGCACTGCTCGGTCGAACTCCCATGTGTTTCTATCTCAAGCATGTTTGTCAATGTTAGTGATCAAAACTATAAGTCCTGATTTCTAGTCTACTATAGCTAAGTCTCGGACTAGGATAGAAAGTGTAGTTGAGCTCAAGAACTCCATTGCGATCACCATACAAGACGAAAATATACTCAAGGAACTGGTGGAACTTCATCGACTAGAAGGTATGTGGAGAGTTGAACTTATCTATCACTCAAAAGTCTATCTACTCTATCTCCTATTTTCAGATAAAAGTCGTTTTGCTATATATACTTTGATTATACACATTTGTTATTTTGAGCCGAGTTTATCTCGCTTAGATATTTCTCGAAATATGTGTTGGTAAGCTTTTGCTTTGGCCAAGTTCATCTTTACCTAGTAACGAAAGTCATGTTATGTTTCAATCACTTGAAAATGGCTTTGACGAAAAATGGTTTGTGAATAACAACTATATAACGTCCTATAAGAATGCTTCAATGATTGAAATGAGAGTTTAGATTATATAACCATTGTTGGATATAAGCATTGTGTGGAAACACATACATATATAAGTCCTTATTCCTTGAACCAAAGTATGCTTACTTTGCTGCTCAGGAAAACCGGAACAAGAGTCCACGAACCTAGTCTGCGAACCCAGTCCGTGTACTGTCGGAGGTTCTCTTCTCGAGAAAATCTGCTGGAGTTTGTAAACTTGTTACAAGCTTATTCCGGGTACTTAAGTCCTTAGGTTGGTTATATCTAAAAACGATTATTCGTGAACTTATACTTATATTAACTAAGGAATGCAAGTTTGCAAACCGTGGCTATAAATTTCATGAATCGATTCGAGTGAATCAAATCGTTTTTGCTTCGATTGTGTCTTGTATACTTCTATAAGATCTAAGCAATTGAACAACTCTCTAACTAGTTCATTTGAGTCATTTAACTAGTTATGGTGAAGAAGAATATGGTTAATATGAAAGTGCTCATATGGCTAACCATTTGGTTAACTATTGTTGAACCCACAAATGTACATGTTTGGGTACAGTTACACAAACCTAAAAACGTGCATTTCATTTGTGTGTAACAAGCTAAGTTTTTGATCTAACGGTTGAAAGATATTAGCTTGAATCTAATCAGGTTTTCATCTAAAGGTGAATATTGAGTATTTTTTTACTAAGCTAACATTGATTGCAAACCCTGATTTGAAATACTATATAAGAGAGAACTCTAGCAACTGGGAAACCTAATCCCCACACCTCCTGTGCGATACTAGTTGTATTAGCTAGATTCGATTCTCCTTTAACCTTAGGTTTCTACCGAGACCCTGTAGGTTAACAAATTGAAGACTTCATTGGGATTGTGAAGCCAGACCGATACTACTTTCTTGTAGTTGTGTGATCTGATCTTATTGTTTCTATCGTATTGAGTACAATCGTAAGGATTGACTTCAGATTGATATCTCCGATAGGCAAGATATAAAATTAGTCACAAACATCTTCGTCTCATCGTTTGTGATTCCACAATATCATCTTTCCCCGCGTCGATTAAGATTATTGTGAGGTGAATGATAATACTAGGTTGTTCTTCGGGAATATTAGTCCGGGTTATCAATTGGTTCTTGTTCACCTTGATTTATTAAAAGACGTAACAAAACTCGTAGGTATTTCTGTGGGAGACAGATTTATCTATTACCGTAGACTTTTTTGTGTGATACAGATTTGTTTATTAAAGTCTTCGACTTTGGGCCTTAGCAACTCTTAGTTGTGGGTGAGATCAGCTAAGGGAATCAAGTGCGTAGTATCCTGCTGGGATCAGAGATGTAGGAGCATAACTGTACCTTGGATCAGTGTGAGATTGATTGGGGTTCAACTACAGTCCAGACCGAAGTTAGTTTGTAGTAGGTTAATGTCTGTAGCGTCTTAATACAGTGTGTGTTCAATCTGGACTAGGTCCCGGGGTTTTTCTGCATTTGCGGTTTCCTCGTTAACAATATTTCTGGTGTTTGTGTTATTTATTTTCCGCATTATATTTTGTTATATAATTGAAATATCACAGGTTGTGCGTTAAGTTCAATCAGTTAGGATATCCAACCTTTGGTTGTTGATTTACATTAATTGACACTTGGATATTGGTCTTTGGTACCATCCAAGTTATCTCTCTTGTATTTAATTAGACTCGCTGATTTCTATTTGCTTGAGTAAGAATTAAATCGAGAGATCGAGATATTATAACTCTTTGATATACTTTATTAAGATTGAGTCTAGTTGATTCTACTGAAAGTATATTGGAGTTAGTCCATACAGATTGCTAATCGAAATATTGGGTGTGGTTGTTGTACCCCCGCTATTTCAATTGGTATCAGAGCAGGCAAACACTTTAAACCTAATAAGTTTGTGTTTGTTCGATCCTTAAAAATTACCCTATGGGAAATTTCTTTGTTAAACTTGCTCTTGGCATCTGTAACGCACGCCATGAATCCTTAAAGATTGCTCAAATATTATTATGGATAAAACCTCTGGTTTCTCATGATAATCTCATTTCATCTAAAAAGGAAAATTTAGATGATGAGAAACAATCTAAAGGAAAAAATAAAAAGAAGGGAAGAATGAGGAAACGTTCGTTACGCTCAAAGATATGAACCCTCACTAGATTAACTCTTAATCTTTTTGAGAAATACTATCGTAATGGATCAATTGACAAAGATCTATTCAGAGTCTTCGAAAGCGTTTTTAGATTCTTAGAAAAACTTAATTCTGTTAAGTCTAAAAATCAACCCGATAAAAGTTCTGTACATATAAAACTTTCGAATAATAATGTACAGACTAAAAATCGGAAGAATCTTCTTTCTAGTAATCTAAAAAGGAAGATAGAAATCTCCGACAACCCTGATTATCATCATTACTTTGATTATATCACTGGAACTGTTCACAAATATCAACCAAAAATGTTGCATGAGGATCTCTCTGCACATCATGCATGTTATTAACTTGCCTGGCACTACCCCATTTGTATATATCTTGAAAAGGGGCAAGAAGTGGTTTGATTTGTGTATAATTGGGTTAATTTTCGGTTAAGCTTTCTACTGCATCCGGTTCCTTTCACAAATCGTGTTGTCACGGAATGCACAACATTGATGTGCGAACATCAACGAAAATCCTACATTCTTTTTGTGGATCATGGTTCATAAACGGGTCCAAGCCCATTAGAGAGCCTATAAAAAATAAGTACGCGGACCTTCTTCTTTCTCCCATCTGTCCGCGTACGTGAACTTTCTATGGTTCATGATATTCCTCCATTAAATCTTCCTTGGAGGAAAATAAGACAAAGGGGTGGTCAAAATTTATTCCAAAATTTCATCTATGGGCTTTATTTTAAAAAAGAAACTGGATTCTTCTAGTGGACATAAAGAGGATTTAGTTTGCTTTGAAAAGTTTAATCTTGGAAACATCTTTGATGGTCATGGTCAAGGATTTGATACTCTCACAAGAATTTTCTATGCCAACACTCATGATGTTGATCTTGGAAAGATGAAATTCAAAACCATGATTAATAGAGAAAGATTTCTTGTGAATAGAGAGTTGATTACGAATATTACCAAAATTCCATTGGGAAATGTTCGTCTACGTAGACCAAGTGATGAACGACCATCGCGTGAGGACATCTCTCTTGGTCTTTGCGGTAAGAAAGTGGCTTGGAATCAAGGGAAGTTTCCTACTAATTTTCTTAATGTTGCTTTGATAGCTTTCGGTAAACTTGGTATCTCTAATCTTTGTCCCTCAACAATTGAGAATTCCCGGTGGAGTCGTGAGTTTGCGGAATTGGTCTATTTCCTTGAATTGGGTGTTCCGAGTCTCAATATTTGTGGTTTCATCATTTCTCAAATGACTTCGATGACTTCACCCAACAAGAAGTTAGGTTACCCTTGCTTGAATGGTCAAATTTGCCATGATCATGGTGTTGATGCAATTGTAAATTCTCTTGGGGTTCCCAAACCGTTTCGTCCCTGTACTTTCAAACGTATAAGGGAGAATGTGTGCAAAAGACAAAGAGATGATTCCCGTGATAATTGTGACCCTACCACCTTGAGTCTTCTTTGTTTATGGGTGAAAACTATTTCTGCTGGTTTTGGTAATTTGGGGTGTGTGGATGAGAAATTAATCTAAACCCTAAACAAATGCACTGCACGGGAGTGCTTTTCTGGCCTACACCAAGAAATGGCCATTCCAGACTTGCTTCGGTCACAAAGTGAAGGAGATGGGGTTGATCTTAGGGAGGGAAGAGAAGAAGGTGTTGATATTGTGAAGGTGTTGGTTGTTTATGACTTGTATCAGAATACTGAACTGGCTTGCAAGATGTAAGCAATCAACTCTATGTGTTTGAATACGAATTGTATCAACACTTGGTTTCTGTCTTGTTTGTGTGTTTGGAAATAGGTGATGGACCTATTTATACAAGTCATAAAGCACAAACCTCGTCTCTCGTAGGAAGTGGAGTGATGAAGTAGTGGGGTCGTGTGTGAGTGATTGCACGATCACGTCTTGGCCCACTTCTCCCATCATCGCTAACCGTCCATGTCTTCCTGACACGTTCTTGTAAGGGCGCGTTGCACGCTGCACGCTGTAAACCGCCAGACCAATACCCCAATAAGTATCCCCCAGTTTGTGACATGCTTGATGTCTCGAATGAGTGGATCGTGGGACCCACAGGGAGTATCATACGATGCTAGGTTAAATAACTTAGTTATTTAGGAAATATATATTCATGAAATATTGTGTATACTCTATGCATGTAATGCATAGAATATAATCAATGTGTATGAAGCATCGTTGTTTTAAGGCTTAACAGAGTAAGTCACGGGTTAAGCGTCTTAAAACTGATGCATGCTTAGCTATCTTCGAATGATAGTTTGGAAGCTGCACAGACAAGCCCTCCCTTGACCGATCACATGATGTCGTAGAGTGACGGATGGTAATCACCACGACACTTTATTGGCCATTTAACTCCTAGCCTGGGTTGCCTAACCAAGATGGTAGAGTTGGACGGACGAGATGATATATGACACTCATCTGCGACCGTTGATAAAGTTTTAGGGTTTTGAAGAGGTGCGCAAGCATCACTCTTCAGCTTGGTCGAAACCAAGCATGGGAGGCGTTTTTGGCTGGACCGACCGGGCATGCGTGTAGATGGCTTGCCGGTGTACATGTTCGTACCTCACTGTCTCATGAAGGTGCGATCTAGGCCACTCAATTTGACCGGTAAAGAGGAGTGGCCGAGATCAAATTTCGACAAGAATCCTATGCCGCAAAGGATTCTTAAAGGGGCGCGACATGCCACCTTCAAGGCACACAAATCGAGGTATCCGGCCACGACTTGTCTTTGTCGGTCGGACATAGAGATAGACGGGCCCACAGTGATCACGTTGATACTCTCTGAACTTCCTTAGTCTATTCCTGCACCCTTCATCCAAGCTGGCAAAGATGGACGCTCGTGATTGATTAACGACACATGTAACATGCCGCAAACCCTAATTAGGGTTTTGGATCGGTCGTGCGCATGCAACTTCAACCAAACGGTTTGGAAAGCTATGCTCCTCCCTTGGGGAGGCCGATCATGTGGGGTCCACATTGGGCCGACGGTGAACGTGTCTGTACCTGCCTCGTGGTCCTAGGTGTGATCTAAGCCATCCAACCATGCTTGCGAAGTTGGATGGTTGTGATCAATTTAAGACACTAGTGGACTTCCACGGCTTTTAAAGCATCATGCCAGCCATGTTTTGAGCAATTGTTTATTGCTCCACGGCTTGGTCGTGAGAGAACCGATCAGGTAGGTGAAAAGTGGGCCCGCCAATGTGCATGCCAACGCTTCTCCGATCAATCGCGGGACTATCCAAGCCGTCCAACTTGGCTTGCGAAGTTGGACGGTCGCAACTTCTTTGAGACTGTTTTTGACAGTCTTGCACATACTAGCCACTCCATACTAGCTCGACTATCCTTCTTCAAGGCTGGCGTTTGGTGGATGTTTGGGGACATGGCATGTGTTCGACCGGCCAGGGAATAAACGGTCCCGCTGGTGGTCATTGTGGTGATAGCCTGTTCCTGCTGAGGATCGTCTAGGCTGGTTAAATCATGCGGCCAACCTGCGTGGCCGTGATCGTTTCTGAGACTGACATGGGAAGTCCAGATTTCCCTTAGGAAATATGCTCAATCGGGCTAGTATAACACACCGAGAGAAATATGCTCAATCGGGCTAGTATAACACACCGAGAGATGTAGCCTGTACGGGTATTTCGTGCATGCCTCACTATCGACACTTGGAGATTCGTGTTTCTCTACTAAGAGCAACACTCAGTCGTCATGCCGCACCAATAATGAGAGTTTTGCAGGAACATCACAGGAAATACAAGGCTAATCATGCATTAATTAATAATGCTATAAATCCACAGAATATCAGGATTATTGCTACATGCTCCGTTCTGGGTGTATTTAATTCACAGAATACTGGGATTGTTGCCACATGCTCCATTCTAGGTGAATTAGTAAAGTAAAGAAGTATTCATCACTCGGATAACTTTATCCTCTGCAGGATGTCAGCGTATTAAGTTCGGCTTTTACAATTTTAGCCTTGAACAAAAATCCACCATAACATTCTTCAAAAAATTCACAAAGGTGTGTGTAAGGTAAATTCAAGGGTGAAGTACGTGCAAGAACAATTATCATTGGTTGCAACTAAGTTTCCCGAGCCCAAGGAAGAATTGAACATGATTCAAGCATCTTGGAGTGTTTCCGATGATGAAGATGATGAGTAATTTGATTTTATTTGCCTAGTAAGTCTTCGGATGAGAATTTTATTTTCTTGTTTTGTTTATAAGAATAACTAGAGTTTGGAATAGCCATTATTGTGATTACATATATCTATGTCCAACGTTTTCATCTTCATGTTTTTAGGTTTATTTGTTTAAATTATAAAATTGTTTGGAAGATGATTTTTGCAGTATTAATCTTTATGGTTTTATATATTGCAATATGTTATGGGATATGTGTGTTTGCGTCCGTGAACTATTATTGTCCCATACCTTGTCAAAAGTTAAGTCTTTCATATGTCGATATGCATGTATTGATAAAAGAATGAATGAGCTTTTGACATTACAAAAGTTTTAAGCCTATTATGTCATTATGCAAATATTGATGGAAGATAGGATGAATTTTGTTTACAAGGATTATGTCTATTGTATGTCATTGTGCAAATAGTGATGGAAAATAGAATGAATCCTTGTATATTCCGCAGTATTGATCTTCCATGATCCATATTTTATGTATATACTGTGAGGCTCCGTAAGTTCTCTTATGTTGAGCAATTCTGATTAGATTAATTATGGGTTCTCTTGTGGTTAATCTAATTGAGTGTTTTTGGATTCAAATTCATATTCACATGT
This sequence comes from Papaver somniferum, assembly GCF_003573695.1. NCBI lineage: Eukaryota > Viridiplantae > Streptophyta > Magnoliopsida > Ranunculales > Papaveraceae > Papaver > Papaver somniferum. The sequence continues at coordinate 2,740,429 of NW_020649304.1, forward strand.
GATTTGTTATGTCCAAAGAAATCCTTCTTTTCTTATGAAATTAAGGTCGCTCTTGTTGTTCTTTCGGGAATGACATATTATGGTGGAGAGTTCTTAATTGAACTTGTGCTTGATTGCCAAATCTTTGTGGGGAGCGGGGCTGTGGAATATTATAGGAGTTATCTTGTATCTTTATAAACTCCTTGATGAAAGCATTTAGCTTCGACTATATGATTGCATCTAAATAAGTTGATAAGTGCTTCCTTTTGGTCATGAAATGTCTCTAAAATTGACAAAAAGGGGGAGAATTAATGTGTAGTTCGCACTACAAATACATATGGTTTTCGGATCATTATGTAAGGGGGAATATTTTCCATGTGAGATGGAATATTGACTAAGGGGGAGTGATACATATCACCATAGTATTGTTGTCAAAGTTGTGATACAATTGAACTTTGATGTTGTATAATAATACTATGACATTGTATAACAATGATCGTGAATTCTTGTTTTCTCATTGTTATAGCTACGGATTTTCAACAACGATGATGCTAAACTTACAACCTTTGGGATCATTGGAATACTTGGAAGTGACGAAGATTTCGAGTAATGTTGAAGATTTGGCATGTGGAATAGGAGCTACAAAAGTTTATTTATTTATTTTTGTATTCCATATGTATTGATAGTTTTGTCACTAAAATTGACAAAGGGGGAGATTGTTAGAGCACTGCTCGATCGAACTCGCATGTGTTGCTATCTCAAGCATGTTTGTCAATGTTAGTGATCACTGTAAGTCTTGATTTCTAGTCTACTATAGCTAAGTCTCGGACTAGGATAGAAAGTGTAGTTGAGCTCAAGAATTCCATGGCGATCATCATACAAGACGAAGATCTACTCAAGGAACTGGTAGAACTTCACCGACTAAAAGGTATGTGGAGACTTGAACTTATCTATCACTCAAAAGTCTATCTACTCTATCTCCTATTTTGAGACAAAAGGCGTTTTGCTATATAGACTTTGATTATACACATTTGTTATTTTGAGCAGAGTTTATCTCGCTTATCTATGTCTCGAAATATGTGTTGGTAAGATTTTGCTTTGGCCAAGTTCATCTTTACCTAGTGACGAAAGTCATGTTATGTTTCAATCACTTGAAAATGGCTTTGACGAAAAATGGTTTGTGAATAACAACTATATAACGTCCTCTAAGAATGTTTCAATGATTGAAATGAGAGTTTAGATTATATAACCATTATTGGATATAAGCATTGTGTGGAAACACATACATGTATAAGTCCTTATTCCTTGAACCAAAGTATGCTTACTTTGTTGCTCAGGGAAACCGGAACAAGAGTCCGCGAACCTAGTCCACGTACTGTCGGAGGTTCTGTTCCCGAGAAAATCTGCTGGAGTTTGTAAACTTGTTACAAGCTTATTCCGGGTACTTAAGTCCGCGTACCAAGTCCACGTACTTAGGTTGGTTATATCTAAAAACGATTATTCGTGAACTTATTCTTATATTAACTAAGGAATGCAAGTTTGCAAACCGTGGCTATAAAGTTCATGAATCGATTCGAGTGAATCAAATCGTTTTTGCTTCGACTGCGTCTTGTATACTTTTATAAGATCTAAGCAATTGAACTACTCTCTAACTAGTACATTTGAGTCATTTGAACTAGTTATGGTGAAGAAGAATATGGTTAATATGAAAGTGCTCATATGGCTAACCATTTGGTTAACTATTGTTGAACCAACAAATGTACATGTTTGGGTACGGTTACACAAACCTAAAAACGTGCATTTCATTTGTGAGTAACAACCTAAGTTTTCGATCTAACGGTTGAAAGATATTAGCTTGAATCTAATCAGGTTTTCATATAATGGTGAATATTGAATGCTTTGTTACTAATCTAACATTGATTGCAAGCCCTGATTTGAAAGACTATATAAAGGAGAACTCTAGCAACTAGGAAACCTAATCCCCACACCTCCTGTGTTATACTAGTTATATTAGCTAGAGTTGATTCTCCTTTAACCTTAGGTTTCTACCGAGACCCTGTAGGTTAACGACTTGAAGACTTCATTGGGATTGTGAAGCCAGACCGATATTACTTTCTTGTAGTTATGTGATCTGATCTTGTTGTTTCTATCGTATTGAGTACAATCGTAACGATTGGCTTGATATTGATATCTCTGATAGGAAAGATATAAAAGTAGTCACAAACATCTTCGTCTCATCGTTTGTGATTCCACAATATCTTCTTTCGCCGCGTCGATTAAGATTATTGTGAGGTGATTGATAATACTAGGTTATTATTCGGGAATATAAGTCTGAGTTATCAATTGGTTCTTGTTCACCTTGATTTATCAAAAGACGGAACAAAACTCGTAGGTATTTCCGTGGGAGATAGATTTATCTATTACCGTAGACTTTTCTGTGTGATACAAATTTGTTTATTAAAATCTTCGACTTTGGGTCATAGCAACTCTTAGTTGTGGGTGAGATCAGCTAAGGGAATCAAGTGCGTAGTATCTTGCTGGGATCAGAGACGTAGGAGCATAATTGTACCTTGGATCAGTGTGAGATTGATTGGGGTTCAACTACAGTCCATACCGAAGTTAGTTTGTAGTAGGCTAGTGTCTGTAGCGGCTTAATACAATGTGTGTTCAATCTGGACTAGGTTCCGGGGTTTTTCTGCATTTGCTGTTTCCTCGTTACCAAAATTTCTGGTGTTTGTGTTATTTCTTTTCCGCATTATATTTTTTTATATAATTAAAATATCACAGGTTGTGTGTTAAGTTCAATAAATTAGAATATCCAACCTTTGGTTGTTGATTTACATTGATTGACACTTGGATATTGGTCTTTGGTACCATCCAAGTTATCTCTCTTGTATTTAATTAGACTCGCAGATTTCTATTTGCTTGAGTAAGAATTAAATTGAGAGATCGAGATATTATAACTCTTTGATATACTTTATTAAGACTGAGTCTAGTTGATTCTCTTCAAAGTACATTGGAGTTAGTCCATACAAATTGCTAATTAAAATATTGGGTGTGGTTGTTGTACCCCCGCTTTTTCAGCAAGAGTATGCATCACAATTATCGAACAATTGGCTAAGTAAAGAAAGAATAATGCATATGAGCATATGGCACGTAATGTCATTAGTTGGAAATCATGTTGGCATGGATTTGGCTTAGATAGAGTGTTCTAGAAAGTTCAGAACAAGGCCTAATGCGGTTAGGCGCAGAAGTGGCACAAAAGTGGCGCATTATAGCTTAAGTGATCTTTATTGGCTTTTCGAGCATGCCAATGATGTGAGAAGTTGGAACGGTTATAAAGTAAGTTTATAATCTTATTAGAGTTTTCCTAACCGTTCAAGACAAGTGTGGCTTAAATCTGCAAGACAACACAAAAGGTGGCAGTTGAAAAGCAGATTGGCGGTTAGGAAAACTACCCGTGGACATGTGGTTGTTTGTAGGATGTGCAAGCGGTTGCACGGAAGTTTTGGCCTGATCCTAGTAGTATAAATAGTCTAGGAATCAATAATGTTGGTGTTGTTCAATTGAGAGAAGAACCACTAATTTGTAGAGAGTGTTAGGCATTCTCCAAGAGGGTGAATGGCCTGTTTTGGTCCATGTGATGGCCAGGTTTTGTAATCTTCCTTTAGTGCAATAAAATGAGTTTATTGCAGTATTTGTGTTTATGATGTTGCTGATTTGTGAGTTGATCAATTGGTTTGATGCATGGAAAATCTCTTATGCTTATGGGGGCATGAAGAGTTAGAGAGAAAGAAGAAAAGACTTCCATTGCGTATTGCCTTAAGAGTGAAGGAGATGCATACTTTGACGCAAGTATGCAGGGCTGAGTACTTGTGGGTGAAAAATACTTCCTTTTTCTCTCTCCTCTCTCTCACTATTTCTTCTTCTTCAACAAAACTGTCAAGAACAACACTTCTCTGCTCAGACCTGGTCCATTTTGGATCGGATCTGAGCAGATTTCTTCACTATTTCCTGTTTTCTAGGTTAGTTAATAGTTTTGGCGTAACTTTTATTATTTTTTCTACTTATCTACACCATTATAGTGGTTTTATCTACTCTTTTGAGGTTTATATTCGCTTTAATGGCGGTTATTGGGTTGGGTCCTAAGATCGATAGTGATGCTCCCCAACGACGAAATCTTCATCTTCATCGGTGACTTCTTTGACGACGGAAGCTTCATCACTAGTTACAACAGATTTGAGCAAATCACTCCTATTTTGGGAGCATATCTTTCTAAAGAAGAAAAACAAACTAAATGGTTGGGATTTACTTCTGAGAAAAACCATTCTTCCTCCGATTTAATCGGATCTTATTCATACTTGTATTTGTCTTACTCTGGTAGTCATTCTCTTTCTCTTGTCAGATTTCTCGGTATTGTACTTTTAAGATCTGTTCTTTTATTTTGTATTCTCTTATTTTCGATTTTAAACTCATTGTAACCTCAAATTTCCATTAATGAAAAGGTTCCTTGTTTATCAAAAAAAAAGTACTTATGGGTGAAGTTAATTTACTGAACCATAGAGTATTGCCGGTCATGTCCCATGAAAAGTTTAGGTGATTAAATGGGCATGTGACAACTATCAGAGCCAGGTTTGGGGATAGAGTTCCTGATTTTTCTCTCTTTTACTTGAGTTGGTGTCATTTGTTTGTCAAATTCAGAGGTGAATTGTTTGGGTTTCATTAGTATGGTGAGTAGAAGAAGTAGGTCTTGTGTGCAAAGATCAATTGGAATGAACTTTGAAGCTTGAAGTAGCAACAAGCCATGAAAGTTTATGACAAAGGTGTCAAAATTCCTGCCCAAAGTGTTAGACAAACACGCAAGAATCATTGAAAACCGGGTTTTCAAGTGATTGCATGACAAAACTAAGGAGTATGCTGACTTCTATGGTAAAAGTCAGAAGTTTAAGTCCATGTTTCTCACAAGTATGTGAGGATTATGCATTAGGAATGCATATATTCGTAGTGTTATTAGTAGCGAGTACATTACAAGTTGTAATGGGAATTTTGTGAAAATTCCTGAATACAAAGATGACGTTGGCCTTTGCAGTGGCAAAGAAGATGGAGAACCTGTATATACGATAGAATTGAAGGTGTCTCATCGTAGCCAGTTTAATGGAAGATTAAAGTTATCTCTCTATAATGCATGTACCTTGGTGGTAATGCAAAGTCTGGTTGTGAACCAACATTTTCGTGGCAATGTGAAAGAAGAATTGTATGGTTAGTTCTTGTCTAGCATAAAGCTTATGAAAAGGTTGAAGAAGAAAAAGTAAGTTAGGGAAAAACCGATACGCCACGGTCTTGCGTTTGCAAAGTATTCTTCGTTGATGCTATATAAGCACAAGGAGTGTGATTGCACCTGGTTTATGAAAGTGGGATTGATATGCTTGGACAAGGGTGTATAAAGACCTGCGTTCGATCATTACCACAAGCGGATGTTCTTGTCGAATGCAAATAATTATAGCTACTAAAGCTGATTTTGGAGAAGGGGAAAGATAAGAGTAGCCAGATGTGCATGGACAATAAAATGAGTTCCAAGTTTGAAGAAGAATACATCATTCTTGCTTCATGGAACGTAGGCAGTGGGTGCCTCATTTGAAAGGATTATGGCCTTATTAAGATTGTCCAAGAGATTTATCCGCGAAAGTCATTGAGTAATACGGCTTGCTGAGCTCTATGGTGATACTCAGAATCACCAAGTTAAGTTTATTCCAGTTGTGCAAAGATGCACAAGTTTGCGTTAAAATTCGGGTGTGACTGGCATGGCAGATTTACAAAAATAGCATGCGCCAAATATGATTTGGGCATGGCCAAGATGCATGACGCTGTTGGAGATGCAAGTTAGGAGAATTGAAGATGCATGGAGAAGGAAGGACCAAGTAGTGGTGATGCATAAAGATGACATAAGGTCATTTTTGAAAAAATATTCATGAATGATAAAGAAACATGATAGCTTCAGTTTGAAGGAGTATTCAACTAAGTGTCAATTATATTGTGCTTAGTTTTGGGAGTTGCATAAGAACGTTGATAATTGGAAGAATGCATGTGGAAAAGTGAATTTCTACATTGGGGACAGTAGGTGTTGCCTTGCTTCCTTATTTGTTTCTTAAAAGCGAAGATGAAGTCAGTACTGCAAGACTTGTTAGGTCTAACAAGTTGCAATCAGTTGGTGCAAGTATTTGCTCAAGTTTGAGTATACTTTAAGTTTTGGTCGAGTGGACCTTGGTGTTCGGAATTGTCTTTATATGTAAGGTAGTAGTGAATGAGGGTATTTGAGACAAGAGTTCTTGTCTCTTTCGTTCAAAGTAAAGCTAGTTCACGTGGAAGATGCTACATAGCATATTAATCCAAAATATGCAATAGAAGACGCTGAAAGTGAAAGAAGCAAATAGAGTTGGTGGCATAGTCGAGTTTGCTACTGAGAGTTATGTGGAAGTGCGATGGGATTAGGCAGCGATAGCATGGAGTAACTCAGCAAGAATGAAGATGTAAGTCCATCAAGTATATGAGTTAAGAGTAACTCATTGTTAGGAAGAACATGATGTTGTTTTTCCATTACATTAAAACGTAGCAGTTTGAAAAAACAGTGAGTCCTTTTAATTTCAAAGGCGCGTGAAGAGGATACCTTGTCCAAAGTGATGGTGAGATATCCTGGGTAGTCCTAAGTCATGACTATACCAAAGTCATGCATTTCAATCAAGATGTTGTCATAGTGCAATCAAAGAACATCAAGGTGCTGATTTTTTGGCATACAAATGGTGCAAGTCCGAGAAGCTAAAGTTTGCAATATGATTTGTGAAAAGGCGAGGGTACCCAAATATACCTCAAGCTAAAACTTTTCCTTCTTATAAGTCATTTCTCCGAAAGTGATTGTCTATGGAATGAGTCGAGACAATACAACTAATCGATATACACTTCGTGTGATCGTCCATGGATACGAGATCGAGACAATACAACAACAAAGTATGTTTACTTGATACAAAGGTTCGGACTTAACCAAACACAATAGGATTGCTTATCAGGTAAATAGGAATTAAAGTTTGTGTAATTTATTTTAATTATAATAAAACAATTATAATGCTGAAAATAAAAGTAAATGACACAGCAAGATTTTATTAACTAGGAAAACCGCAAATGCAGAAAAACCCCGGGACCTTGTCCAGAATTGAATACTCTCAGGATTAAGCCGCTATACAAAATAAACCAACTTCATATAGTTGAGACCAAGCAACTAAACCTATAGTGCACCTAGTTACTTCTGTATTCCTATGCCTCAAACTTATGAATAAGTCACGTACTTGGAACAATTCCCTTGGTTTGTATTCCAAACAGTAAAGGAACAACAAATCTGTTTGGTATCAACTCTCTTCAACCAAGTGATATGAGTCGGACAAAGGCTCTTCTGTTTATCTTAACATAAACTCCTTTGTCAGGTTTTTAGATCTATCTTATGTTCAATTACCCAAGGTAATCGTAAGATTTTGCAATCAATATTTTTAATCACAAAGAACCGTATTGATGCCGATCTACTCAACTAATCAATCCAATCTACCACAAAGATAAACTGATTATAGTTGGATCCTCTTTTTAGAGAAACAAGTATTGTGCACACCAAAGATTTATATAACCAAGTCAGTAATCTTGTATCTCTTTTTTGTCTTCAAATCTTCTTAGATCTTCAATAAACACCTGCACACAACTACTTGAATCTCTTGTAATCAATCACACACAGAACATAGTTTGTTAACAATGGATTATCACAAGATCGTCTTTAAAACTAACAACAGTCTAAAGATCCCTGTCGAAACTTCGAACTAGTTTGAGTGAATCTTATATCAGAAGAGAAGATTCTCAAGCATAAACAAACTAGGTGCAATCAAAGTTCAACCACTGTTAGTCAATCAAATCAATCGAAAACAAAAGATAAACCGCCATTATCTAGTTTCCCACCAACGATACTAATAGAGCTTCTCAATCCCAACGAAGACTTTAAACTGAGCGGTCGTAAGAGATTTCTCCTAATTAGGTTACTCTCCTCTCCGAATAGGCGGCTTCACCAGTAACAGTACAATAGAGGAAGTTTACTGTCACGAAGATTAGTTTGCTAGAAATGCAAACTTCAAGTATTTATAGACAAGGAAGTTTGGACACCAAGGAATTTCCAAAACCGAAAATATTCTCAAGATATTCAATAATAATTTCCAAATTCGGTTTTCATAATTCCTGAGAATGCTCTGTCCAAAATATTGATCGAAAATCTTCTTGGAAAATCTTTAACTAGTAAATGCACATTACTAATTCTTATTTTCTATATATATAATTAAAAACCTTAATTAAAAGATTCTTAACTTATTTAATTTCGATCCTGGGATTTTCTTCCTTTTAGTTGTTAAGGAATATCTTTGAACAATAAAAGATACGCATTAATGCACGTGTTCAAAGTGTGTCGACATCCTTACTTTGTAAGTCCTCTTTCATACTTTCACACTTGAAACCGATTTACCACGCTTCCAAACAAGTTTAGAATTGGTTCATCTGACTTTCAAGAGCTATGTGATTGATCAAGAACACTCAATCACAAATCATGGGTTTAACGGTTCTACCAAAACAAGCTTCGGTTCTACCTCCATGTGAGTACTGTACATAGTCACACTAGCTTCCCAAAATTCGGTTGACTAGGTACTAGGATCGAATCTCCACATATATATGGTATCTAACTTATATGTGTTGCACATGTTCATAGGATCGGTTCCCCTTTCTGTTATAAACCTTGTTGCACCTCATATAAGGATCGATTCCCCTTTGTGATGTGTTGCACTAATCACACATATTGGTTCCCCTTTACCCAGAGTTAGGTCTTACAAACTACACAAACTCGATCATACCATCAGGTGATTACTTAAGATCGGTTTCACTAATAAAAGTCATACCAATACATATGTCAGGCCTTATGTGAATAGTTTTACCAAGAACACAAACAAGTCATGAGCGGTTGTACTAATCACACATATTGGTCGTTCATAAGATATGCAATGAATAACAATCCCAATAACGTCTGGCGGTTTCCTTTTCGATTCACAAACCAAGTTCATGAACTTACTTCCTTAAAATACATGTAAAATATTGTTTCCTAGGATGAAATCCTCACCTCATACCCATACATAATGACAATAGCATTCAAACGATTATGTCAATGTCTTATCTACAAAGTTTAATGGTTAAGCAACTCGTGTTGTATTCCTTAATACTATGTCTATCTAGAGTTTTCATGCTTCGCAGTTTTGTTTATAATATGCACGACTTGAAAGATACGTTAGGGAATGAAACATTTCAAGTCAAATATCACTAACCTCAAGTGGAAGGATGATGTTGTGGTTGTAGCTCCTTACTTCTTCACTTCTTCAAGTCTTCACAATACTTGTAATATCTCATATCCTAATACTTTCAAGCTAACCTATACGAAGTTGACTCTAGTACATTTAATCAAGGGACTCATCAATGAGTTTTTGTTCACTAAAATATGACAACCAAACTTGACATACCAATGCTTGGTGGGTTCAACCGAGCTATGCTCTAAAAATTTGGAGGCCAAATCTAGTAAAATTTCTGATGTTGGCAAAGTGAAGCAAAGACTATAGGTTGTGGCGTATACCAGAGTGGTATCGAATCATAACTTGCATACCTTAAGGCATGACATGTTTGGCGAAGGCGCAACATGATAGAAGCGTAAGGCCGAGTCTTGTATAAGTCATGTTGGGTTGCATGGTTGATAGACGCATTTATGTGTCTAATTTGTCCTTAATGTTTCGTATTGTTAGTACTCATTTTCGTCCTTATTATGGTGTTTTGTGTGTTTGTAGGTATTTTTTTTGAAATAAATATTGTTGGAAAATTCGGCTCGAAAAGTTGCTCGGAGCACCCCCGAAGACATTTGCTATACGGACCCCCCACTTTTGCTATGTGTCACCCACGGCTATGTGTAGCCCATTTGTCCACAACACCCATTTGTTATTCGGCACCTAGGACATTGGATAAGGGCTAACCATCTTCTTCATTTTAAAAATTATATTTTGGCGGGAAATATTTGGTTTCAATTGCAGAATTAGGGTTGCGAATTTGAGCTTGTTTCAGCGAGACTAAAGAGCTGGAATTGTTTGGGTATCTTCCTTTGAGCCTAACAGGATTGTTTTGGGTCTTTGGTTCGATGGATTTTGGCTAGAACTCGAGTCAGAAAAAATCAGGGAGTAAAGATGGCTAAATTAAGGTTGGAGTTTTTACGCAACTCAGTGAGACTCAACAGCTCAGATTGATTGGGTTTGTTCCTATGGTGTTAACAGGCGTGGTATGGTTGATATTTTCGGTTCAAATTGCTAGATTCTCGGTGGGAAGAAAACAGACATGCGTGTGCAAGGGAAGAGATATTCACGGGATTCGCATGAGTTGGAGAGAGTTTGCGCATGCTAGGAAGATTCTACCAACCATTTGGATCGTGACAGAGATAACTAAGGAGATTTTGCAGCTGTATAACGCATGTAGGAGCAGAAAAGGGAAAGAATATTATTCCGTGTCTGGCAGAATTATTGAGAATTATCCTGGAGTTATGACAGCGATTCTTAGGCTCTGTGGAGTATATAAAGAGTGTTCGGAGGTCAGAGAAGGGGGACGGAGAGAATTGGGAGGATTTGGAACATCACAGAGGCGAAATACAATCACCAGAGAAACCTGCTGCTGCTGCCATTGTAGAACCGAAGAACATTGACCCACAAGCACTGTCGTTCATGCTACAGTGACTGTGACACTTCAGCGACAGACTTATTTTCTACAGTATCAGTGACACATCATGTGTATCGTTCTTTGGTTTGTCACACATATAACTGTTACAAACCCGGTTTTCATTATATTTCTCCTTTTTTAACATTTGTAAACCATTCTTTGAGCATAAATGAAATTAACTTTTGAGGGTGTTTCCAACATGATGATGTGCTAATTCTCCCACAACCAAGGCAATGAGGAAGCTATTTACACATGAATAATTGGTAACTATTTTATTTTCTCTAATTTATAAATTAGATTTCACTCAATCACTGCTTTTGCAGAGTTTTTAATTGTTTGCATAATTTTCTTCATTGGTTGTGATTCAATTAGATAGGTTATACTTTGATTAGATAATCTATGCTTAGGGGATACAATTAATTTTTGAGAATTTGCCTGATTATTTGTGAGTTAAGAAAATAAGGGACTTAAAGATAATTAGAGTTTTGGATTATTTACCATCATTCATTCATGTGTAATAGTGGAATCAGTGTCTTGGTTATTTTCTCATATCTTGAAATCAATTTTTTGTTAAGTTTTCTTTATTTTTAAGTTTTTATTAAGTCTAGAATCTTTTGTTTTCACAAGCTTCAACGAACTTTTTACTACAAAAATATTGAGATCACATTAATTTTTGGCGCCGCTACTGGGGACTTGTCTTTAGGCTAGAGTTTTTTAGATTTTTACTTTTTTTAGGTTTTTATTTGTGTTTATTTTATTTGTTCTTCTTTACGTTTTTGGGTTTTTGTCTTTTCCTTACAGAATTTGGATTTTGGAGAGAAAGAAAATTTTGCCAAAGCTTTTGGTGAATACTTAAAGACTTGGAGTAAAAGGCAAAGTGAAAGGAGCGAAAGAAGAAGATATGTTTTTTATTTTATAAAAAAAGAGAGTAAAAAGAAAAATAAAAGAGAGACATTTTTTTATTCTTTTTTTTAGAACCTTTTTTTTTAAGATTATCTTTTTCTTTTGCACTTTATTTTTGGACTTTGGACTGTGGACTTTATTTATTTTTATTTTTTTTAAACCCTACGGAAGGGTAGTTTCAATATAAATTGTTTGCAGAGAAGGACGGCGATTACGATATCGCCTCGGCCCCTCGGGTTCGTACATGACATAGGAGTCGTGGCCCGAGTCGACTACAATGGTTCATCCCCTGTCTGGAACGGGAGGTAAGTTTGTCGAAACACTCGCGAATCCCCTGTCAGCGAGTTACTGTATTCCTTCGTTTGCATATATGCCGAGGAACTGAAAACGGCTGCTTTACTTTCCTAGTAAAGGGCAAGGACCGGCCATACAAGATAAGGGTTCGGATTTCATCACCGTTCTCTTCTTGCCCGCCGTAGGAAAATGATACTTAACGCGAACCTAATCTTTAAAATCTGGAATAGAACGAGACCTATAGGGTAACGAGCTTAGTAGGAAACTCGTTCGAAAAATATTGGTTACTCTTTTAAGCATACTTCGAAGTTCATGATGGTTTCTGTGAGTTGAATGCGTGACTGCGCCGCCTTGTAATACCGTTGAGGCCTTGGGTATCAAAGCTCCACTGAGCTTCCCTCGCCTATATTCAACTTACTTTGACTCAGATTGATTCCAAAGGGGTTTGCTTAAATTGTAACGAATTCCCTTTCGAAGGATTAGAAGCTGGTCTAGAAACAATCTAAGTAGAGCCATCATGCTTTTTGTTTGCTAGAAATCTTTAGGTTTGCTTTGGTGGAGTCAGCTTGCTTTGTGTTTGCTTAGAACCTCCCTTCCTTTAGGATTTTTATTTTATTGTTTTTCTAGTGTATGCCCGAGGTCATTAGAGAACGAGCTTGGAAAAGAAACACTCTAGGTCGTTTGATTAGTGATAAACCTAGTAGTTCTTCTTGTGAAGGCGGGGAGCTCGAAGACTCTTCTTTTGAGAGCCCCGTTTTTGGAAACTTCAGTTTTGAGAATCTGTTTCTTAGTGAGGAAAGTACCCTTAGTACTTCAGTTGTGCTAGCGATGACAACTTTGAAAGATTACATGTTCCCAACTAGGACCAACCGAGCTTCGTGCATTAAATTTCCAGCCACTACGAATAATTTTGAGATAAAACCTAGTATTCTTCAGATGATCCCTATATTCTTAGGAAAAGATGATGAGAACCCTTATTTTCATATTAGGGACTTTGAGGAAATCTGTGGGACAGTTAGAATAAAAGACCTTACTGATGAAGTTTTGAAACTTAAGATGTTTCCCTTTTCCTTGAGAGACAAAGCCAAGACCTGGCTGAAAAACCTACCATCTGAATCCATTGAAACATGGCAGGAACTTATTGCTGCTTTCTATATGAAATTCTACCCTAAGCATAAAACTGCAGCTGTTAGGCAGAAAATTAGTGCTAGTGTACAACAAGAGGGAGAGTCTCTTTATAGGTTTTTAGAGAGATTCAATGATCTTCTATCCCAGTATCCTCACCATGGATTTGATAAGATGAAACTTGTAGAGATTATTTATGATGGTTTAGACTATTCGACCAAAGCCATGGTCGAGTCTATGTGCGCTGGTGAGTTCACTAGTAAAAATGCTGAGGATGCTTTGACCTTCTTAGGAACCGTCGCCGAAAAATCCCAACAGTGGGAGTCTTGTGTTGAACCCCCTAAAAGACTCATGGTCAATATAAGTAGCACCAATGTGGTAGATACAAGTTTTGGTTCAGATGCTAAGTTTGCTGCTTTGTCTAGAAGGTTAGAAGCTGTGGAATTGAATCAATCTAAAAATAGGTGGCAGGCCTTGAAAGGGTATAAAATTATGCGCAGAAAAACGGGGGCCTACAGTAATACCGCAAGTGCACGGTCGTCAGTTGTAGCTCGTGCAAGTACGGGTCGATCCACAGAGATCGGGTGTGTTTGGAGTTTTCTAGCTAATTGGGTTCCTAAATTTGCTATTGTTGGGCTTTGGGTACCAATGGATTTTGGTAACCAATGGGTTATGATTGTGCTTTGGGCCTTTGAATGATTTTGAATTGGATTGAACTGAGCTTGGGCTCAGAAATGTGGACTATGGGCTTTGGTTTCAGTGAACTGATTTGAGCTTTGGGCTCAACAGTTCAACTGTGAATTGGGCTTAACAGTTCACTTGTGACTTGGGTTTGGTAGTGAACTAGGCTTTGGCCTTAACTGGGCTTCAGAGGCTTTTGGAAGTGAACTGAGCTTTGGGCTCAGCAGCAGCAGGCAGGAAAAGGAAGGCAGCAGGAGCAAGAGCTGCAGCAGTTTGGCAGCAGCAACAGCAGCTGAGGCAGGAGGCAGCAGCAGGGGGAAGCAAAGCAGCACAAGTGCTGCAGCAGCAATTGCAGCAGTAGAAGAAAAAGGCAGCAATGCAGCAAGGGTTACAGCAGCAGTACTGCAGCTGCTCAAGCAGTGAAGAAAATGCAAAACAGAAAAGCAACAGAGTTGCAGGGCAGGGAAGAAACAACAAGGCAAAAGCAATACAAAACAAGAAAACAAAGCTAAACAGTTGAAGATGGAATTGTGGATGAGAATGAAGTAGATTATGGATGGGAACTAGGGTTTGAATTCACTCTAACTTCTACTATGTATTCTCCTATAGAAAGTTAAACACAACTATGGTATTCTTTCCAAAGCACTAATTGTCTTTCTACAGCACAACTAGTCAAAGGATTATGAATTCAGCTTGAGTTGCAGCTTATCAACAGCTCATGAACCTAACTACAAAGTATACTTGGCATACATTGTGAAAGTGAGGTGATGATGAACTAAGTTCAAGTTTTTCCTAAACCTGCTTAGCCTTCTAAAGCCATATGATCAATGTACTACACAATAAGAAATTAGGTATTTATCAAGTCCCTAGCATGATGGTTTAGAACATGACAAACATTACACTATCATTACAGGGCAGTGAGCATAACAGTGAGTAACATGGTGAACTAACATGACAACATTCATATAAACAGAGAATTAAAATCAAGAACAAGAACAAATGCAATTAAGGGTAAAAATGCAACTAACAGGAGCAATGAAAGTTAACAGGAGCATCACACATTAAAAACTAACAGTGCAATTTAACATTGGAATTAACCTAACCCAAATTGGGTGGAAACTTGGCTAGTCCAAGAACAAGTTTTAACATCCTACATCACTTCCCTTTTATACCCAAATTATCAAATTAGGGTTTTGTAAATTAATAAAAATTAACCTACACACTGACCAAAATAGCTTCAACCCATACTTGTACGATGCTTTCTCTGCTTTCCATGTCGCTCCAAGTGAAACCCTAGCTCGAGATTTCTTATCAACTCCATACCTAGGATGCAGAGATATGAGTTTGATAAGAACTCTAGGCTAGGGGGAAAGGACTGATGGGTATGGGTTTCTGTGGTGTTGGGAAGGAGCTCGAGACGAACTGGGATGGTCGGGGAAGATGGTGGCAGGGTAGAGCAGGTGGTGGTGGTTCTGGAAATGGTCGGGTGGAGAAGATGAGATCGATGTTTTGGGAAGAAGGGAGTGTTTGGGTGGTAGTATAGGGTTTGGTCACTATGGTGTGTAGCGGGATCATCTGGTTCGATGTTTGGCGATCTGATCCGTGGGATGTGACGATGGTAGGTGGATCCAACGATGAGATGGGAGGCTGTGGGTAGCGACCGTCGGATGGAGGAATGCAACGAAAAGGACGGCCCAAGATGGATATGGGCGTTGCGATGTAAAGCGGGAGCTTCGGAGTTTGATGTGCGATGATGGAGCGACCGTAGGATGCTGAAATGCTTCGATCTGACGGCTGAAATCCGATACGGGCTTGGATAGTGGAAATGGGTTTGAGAAAGGGCTTTGAGCCTTGGGTATGCCAAGCCCATATCTTTTTTAAGGATAATTCTTCTTCTTCAAGCCCATTCCTAGCCTCTTGGTCTTATGCACAACGTTCTTCGCGGCTTCCTTGCGTAACTCCTCCCGGCTTTTCACTACTTTTCTGCTCTATTCCGCTCCGCAATTCATCCAGACTTTATTTATTACCTAAAAATGCAAAATTAAGTAAGAAAAAATATTTATTCTTGAAAACAATGAAAATACAGAATATGGGATAAAATGTAGAATTAATGCACAAAAGATGAGTTAAATGCCAACAAAAAGGGATAAATATATACACTATTTGGCACTCATCAAATACCCCCAAACCTGAATTTTACTTGTCCTCAAGTAAAAACAAACTAAGGAAATCCTACCTATACCACTGTCGCTGGTCTCTCGAATGCATTTAGCGTATGCACTAAGCCTTTTAAACCACTAAGTGTCCCTAGTGGACGAGTTGAAGTCTCGTGAAGGTTTACCAGAGGTGTGCCTACAAAACCTAAGGACAAAATATAAGCTCATATTCCATCAAATGTGACATGTGCAAAACATTTTAAGCTCACAACAAAATGGAGATGTCAATCTAGCTATCGAAGGCACAATCCTAGCACTGATAACAAAAAAAGACATGTGATAAGAGTGTAAAGTGTATCTACACATGTGTAAAGAAAGATCTGAAGTTATGACTACTAATCACCAAGAGATAGTTTCTCAGGCTAAGAACCAAGGTCGAAATCTAGCTAGCTGTCCGGACTTTACGAGAATTGTGAATGAGTTGGAGGTATTTCACAATTGCTCGCGTTGTACATCAATGGCATACACCCTCCTTGCTTATTACAATGAAACAACAAAAGATGACTATTTACATGACTCTTATTTACATTGACTACTCTCTTTTATTTTTGGAACAAGAGATGATGGAATTGATACATACTTGATTATTATTTTTTTTATATTTTTCTGATTTTTTCTGAATATATACATCGTTTTTTTTTTTTTTTTTTTTTTTTTTTTTTTTTTTTTTTTGACAAATGATATTGATTTTTACATAAGGTAGCACTTTTGATACATAACAAAAAGAAACAAAAAATTACATGACACTTTGCAAGAGGTAGCCCTTTTTGATGCACCCAGTTAAATTCGATGGTTGTTTTTCTTAATGTAACCTCCACCTTCTATCCCAACCAACCAAAGAACAAGCTAGTCAAGTTTCGTTCAGTATTCTAAAGTGATTGGCAATCGTAACTTCCTATCAAACACCTTGAAGATCGAGGCCATACATGTATTGGTAGATCGTGCGCGTGCAAATTTCTTATCACTATGTGAATTGTGCTAGAATCAGGGTGCCTAAATATCTAGACTAAGACTCCTAATAAAATACATATTTGCACAAGAGTCAACATTTCAAGGTAAATGAGCTCCATTTTTATGATTTTTCATTTTTTTTTTTTTTTTTTTTTTGAATTTTGATTTTTTCAATTTTTTTGGAATTTTTCAATTTTTTCAAAAAGAAGAAGGAGTTCGTTTTCAATTATGCATATTATCGTGGATCTACTCTATACCCCCAAACCTAAACTAAACATTGTCCTCAATGTTTCAAAAATGGAAAGAATTAAAATGCAACATATGGAAAGGGACATGCTGAGTAGAGTAAAAGGAGAGAGAATACCCGATTTCGGCGAAAGCAGAATTAAAACTCCTTATTTACAAGGCAAAAATCCAACATATTTCAGCCGAGATCATATTGGATTAGCAAAATATATACAAAAGGAACAAAAGTTTTTTAAAATTTATCTACTATTATATACAAAAAATTCACCATACACCAAAAGTCTAAAGAGTTGAGGATCAACCCAAAAGAAAAAGTGTAGAGACATAGAAAGTTTCAAAACACTAAAATTGGACTTAAATGGGAGTGAGAGTGAAAAACCGAATGAATCACCCCTAAACCTAAATTTTCAACAGGTTTACTTTTAAGCACAAAATCTTTTAATTTTAGGGTTCAGGATTCAAAAGGTCTAACTCATAATGGACTGTTTTCGGGATGGGCAAACATGCAATTTCCAACTGTGGCTCTTTAAATGTATTATTTTGAAGCAAAATAGTCCAAGAGGACTTGGGAAGCACACAGTTCCAATCCTAGATTGGAATTTTCAGAAAAATCGGTTTGACAATATGGGTACAAACCAAATCTAGGTTGGGTGGAAGGCCATCAGATTGTGACTTAGGTAGAAGAATAGGCATATCATTATCAATCAAATCAAAATCTTCTAACTCATCTACACATGTCACATCATGCTCACAATCATCAATCAAATTGGCAAGATCACAATCAGAATTATCAACATCATCAACAGATTTATTTCATGTATCGGCACATCAGGGGAAACATCACATGGAATACTAGAAGAAATATCATGCATTAAGGTCGGGGCAGAGAAGCCTAATGTATTTGAACCCAAAGGTTCCATAACATTTTCAGTATAGACATGTTCTTCTAACATAACATCATAATCATCATCATCATCATGATAGGGATTTTGCAATCTAGGATAATTTTCAATCCTAAGGTCGGAGCTATTACAAGAATAAAACTCTAATTCATGGGGGTGACTCATATCATGTGGTGTTGTTCCTGTTTCCCTAACGGATTCCCATTGATGGGTTTTCTCTGCAATCTCGGCTAAAAAATTCCATGCATCATCCACAGATTTATCAATAAACTCACCATTACACATAGACTCAACCATGGTTCGAGATTTAAAGTCTAGTCCCTCATAGAGGATGACGACAAGTCTCCACTTCTCAATTCCATGGTGCGGACATTCACTCAACAAATCATTAAAACGTTCAAAATAGTGAAAAACAGTTTCCTCATCCAATTGGACAAAACAATTGATACTTTGACGAATAGCGATGGTCCTATGGTGTGGAAAAATTTTTGAAAAATAGATTGTGAGTTGTTCCCAAGTGGTGATTGATTGTGGTCTCAAACCGTAAAACCATGTTTTGGCCCTTTCCTTTAAAGAAAATGTAAACAAACGCAATTTCAGAGAGTCTTCGGACATATGATCAGGTTGCATAGTCCGACAAATTTGTTCAAACTCTCTTACATGAGTATAGGGGTTCTCAGAATCGAACCCTCGAAATATAGGAAGTATTTGTATCATGCTTGCATTTATTTTAAAAGGGTTATTGGTTTGAGGTAATACAATACATGATAATGGAATTTTTATTGACGGATACATGTATTCATGGAGAGCACGAGGTTGGCCCATTTTGAAAAGACACAAAGCCCACTATTTGGTTTTAATGGGTTTGGATTTTTGGGAAAATTTTGGTTTTGATGGGATATATTTGAAAAATTTGGTTTAAAATGGGAGCAAAAGAAATTTGGTTTTAAAATTGGGAGCAAAAGAAAATTTTGTTTTTTTTTTTTTTTTTTTTTTTTTTTTTTTTTTTTAAAAAAGAAAATAAAATTTGGTTTTTGAATGGGAGCAAGCCCACTGTGCAAGCCTTTTGTGTTTGCTTTGGCTCCGCTTGGTTGAAAACTTTTGGTGGAACTGAGTCCAAAATCTCGGCCTAGAATTTGGGTACTCGGCCCACTAACGAGTTCAACTAGCGTGATCGGTTACAAGCTCAGCTGGGTTTAAAAACCCAGAATACAACAATAAGTCCAAATTAAAAAGCTCACAAAATTAAATACAAGCCCACAAATAATTATTACAAACCCAACAGAAAATAAGAGAAGCCCAAAAATTGGCTTTAATATTACAAGCCCACAATTAAAAAATTGGAAGCCCACAATTCGGGTTCTCTTAAATGGGTTACCTTTTAAGCACAGCCCAGCTGCTCTGATATTGTTGCAAAAACCCAGTTGGGCTTTGGTTCTTTTCCTTGGTGGCGTCCCAGCAGAGGAAAAACAGGTTCAAAACAGCAGGTCCAACAGCAAATGAAGTGAAGCAGATGCAGATGCAAATGCTATGCAGTGAAATGCAAAAATGGCTAATAAAACTACAAGAAAAACACAGCACCAATCCCCGGCAGCGGCGCCAAAAACTTGGCAGGCCTTGAAAGGGTATAAAATTATGCGCAGAAAAACGGGGGCCTACAGTAATACCGCAAGTGCATGGTCGTCAGTTGTAGCTCGTGCAAGTACGGGTCGATCCACAGAGATCGGGTGTGTTTGGAGTTTTCTAGCTAATTGGATTCCTAAATTTGCTATTGTTGGGCTTTGGGTACCAATGGATTTTGGTAACCAATGGGTTATGATTGTGCTTTGGGCCTTTGAATGATTTTGAATTGGATTGAACTGAGCTTGGGCTCAGAAATGTGGACTATGGGCTTTGGTTTCAGTGAACTGATTTGAGCTTTGGCTCAACAGTTCAACTGTGAATTGGGCTTAACAGTTCACTTGTGACTTGGGTTTGGTAGTGAACTAGGCTTGGCCTTAACTGGGCTTCAGAGGCTTTTGGAAGTGAACTGAGCTTGGGCTCAGCAGCAGCAGGCAGGAAAAGGAAGGCAGCAGCAGGAGCAAGAGCTGCAGCAGTTTGGCAGCAGCAACAGCAGCTGAGGCAGGAGGCAGCAGCAGGGGGAAGCAAAGCAGCACAAGTGCTGCAGCAGCAATTGCAGTAGAAGAAAAAGGCAGCAATGCAGCAAGGGTTACAGCAGCAGTACTGCAGCTGCTCAAGCAGTGAAGAAAATGCAAAACAGAAAAGCAACAGAGTTGCAGGGCAGGGAAGAAACAACAAGGCAAAAGCAATACAAAACAAGAAAACAAAGCTAAACAGTTGAAGATGGAATTGTGGATGAGAATGAAGTAGATTATGGATGGGAACTAGGGTTTGAATTCACTCTAACTTCTACTATGTATTCTCCTATAGAAAGTTAAACACAACTATGGTATTCTTTCCAAAGCACTAATTGTCTTTCTACAGCACAACTAGTCAAAGGATTATGAATTCAGCTTGAGTTGCAGCTTATCAACAGCTCATGAACCTAACTACAAAGTATACTTGGCATACATTGTGAAAGTGAGGTGATGATGAACTAAGTTCAAGTTTTTCCTAAACCTGCTTAGCCTTCTAAAGCCATATGATCAATGTACTACACAATAAGAAATTAGGTATTTATCAAGTCCCTAGCATGATGGTTTAGAACATGACAAACATTACACTATCATTACAGGGCAGTGAGCATAACAGTGAGTAACATGGTGAACTAACATGACAACATTCATATAAACAGAGAATTAAAATCAAGAACAAGAACAAATGCAATTAAGGGTAAAAATGCAACTAACAGGAGCAATGAAAGTTAACAGGAGCATCACACATTAAAAACTAACAGTGCAATTTAACATTGGAATTAACCTAACCCAAATTGGGTGGAAACTTGGCTAGTCCAAGAACAAGTTTTAACATCCTACATCACTTCCCTTTTATACCCAAATTATCAAATTAGGGTTTTGTAAATTAATAAAAATTAACCTACACACTGACCAAAATAGCTTCAACCCATACTTGTACGATGCTTTCTCTGCTTTCCATGTCGCTCCAAGTGAAACCCTAGCTCGAGATTTCTTATCAACTCCATACCTAGGATGCAGAGATATGAGTTTGATAAGAACTCTAGGCTAGGGGGAAAGGACTGATGGGTATGGGTTTCTGTGGTGTTGGGAAGGAGCTCGAGACGAACTGGGATGGTCGGGGAAGATGGTGGCAGGGTAGAGCAGGTGGTGGTGGTTCTGGAAATGGTCGGGTGGAGAAGATGAGATCGATGTTTTGGGAAGAAGGGAGTGTTTGGGTGGTAGTATAGGGTTTGGTCACTATGGTGTGTAGCGGGATCATCTGGTTCGATGTTTGGCGATCTGATCCGTGGGATGTGACGATGGTAGGTGGATCCAACGATGAGATGGGAGGCTGTGGGTAGCGACCGTCGGATGGAGGAATGCAACGAAAAGGACGGCCCAAGATGGATATGGGCGTTGCGATGTAAAGCGGGAGCTTCGGAGTTTGATGTGCGATGATGGAGCGACCGTAGGATGCTGAAATGCTTCGATCTGACGGCTGAAATCCGATACGGGCTTGGATAGTGGAAATGGGTTTGAGAAAGGGCTTTGAGCCTTGGGTATGCCAAGCCCATATCTTTTTTAAGGATAATTCTTCTTCTTCAAGCCCATTCCTAGCCTCTTGGTCTTATGCACAACGTTCTTCGCGGCTTCCTTGCGTAACTCCTCCCGGCTTTTCACTACTTTTCTGCTCTATTCCGCTCCGCAATTCATCCAGACTTTATTTATTACCTAAAAATGCAAAATTAAGTAAGAAAAAATATTTATTCTTGAAAACAATGAAAATACAGAATATGGGATAAAATGTAGAATTAATGCACAAAAGATGAGTTAAATGCCAACAAAAAGGGATAAATATATACACTATTTGGCACTCATCAATAGGTCCCTTGTTGAACCTAATGATAGAATTAGAGCCTCTCAAGTCTCTAGTTGTGGAGTAGAACCCGATAAATCGTTTTGGAAAGGTCAGGTTAGTGAAGAACAAGCCCATGCTGTCTATAACAACTCTAGGTTTGAAAACCGTCAGAAGTTTGACCCATACTCAGAGACCTACAACCCTGGTTGGAGAAACCATCCTAATTTCTCTTGGTCTAAAGGCCAGAATCAAGGTCAACCTAGTAATTCTCATCCTCCCCAGGTTTTGGTTATAATAAGAATTCTTCAGGCCAAGCCCAGTTCCAGAACCCTTCTGAGAATATAATGACTAGCTTAGAGGAATCTCTTAGTATACTAAAAAAGAGTTAGGATATGCTATCACAAAGTCAGGAAATGTTAGTAAAGAGCCAGGTTAATTTTCAAGAGGAAACCAAGCAGAATTTTAAGAATAATTCTCAGTCTCTTGCTAAATTAGAACTTCAAGTCGTCCAAATAGGTAAGTTCCTTACTGAGAGAGAAGATGGAAGGTTCCCTAGTCATACTGATCCTAATCCAAAAGGAGAGAAATCGTACAATCACGTGAATTCTACTACAACCCTTAGGAGTGGAAAGAAAGTCGACAATAAGGTTGCGATGCCTGATGGTGAACATGATGTAGTTCACTCTTCTCAGCCAGAAAATGAGGAGACTGATAGAGTCTCTAAAGAGACCAATGAGGGCCCTAATGAGTCCATCTTTGTTCCCAGTGCCCCATTCCCACAGCTGCTAGTTCCAACTAAGAGGGAGTCCAACTTTAATGATATATTGGAGGTTTTTAAGCAGGTTACTATCAACCTCCCATTATTGAGATTAAGCAGATTCCCTCTTATGCCAAGTTTCTTAAGGACTTGTGTACACGAAAGCGTAAGCTTAGTATCCAAAAGAAAGCCTTCCTAGCTAGTCACGTGAGTTCCATTATTCAGAATACCACTACTCCTAAGTATAAAGACCCAGGGTCCCCTACCATTTCTTGCACAATAGGTAAATACCGTGTTGAGAAACCGTTGCTTGACTTAGGAGCCAGTGTGAACCTACTCCCATACCATGTGTACCTTAAGCTAGGACTTGGTGAGATGAAACCTACCCAGATGACACTTCAGTTAGCTGATAGGTCCGTTAAAATTCCTCGTGGTGTGATCGAGGATGTTCTTATTGGGGTCCAAAAGTTTATTTATCCAGTGGATTTTGTTATCCTAGATACCCAACCTGTCCCTGACCCAAAGAACCAGATACCAGTGATTTTAGGTCGCCCATTTTTAGCAACATCCAATGTGATCATTAATTGTCGAACTGGTATTATGAATTTGTCTTTTGGTAATATGACTATTGAGCTGAATGTCTTTCATATTAGTAAGCCTCCCTCTGAACTGGATGATTCGATCATAGAAAAAGTGAACATGATAGGAACATTAGTCGAGGAATCATTACCAAACACGTTGATAGAAGATACATTAGAGAAATGCCTAGCTCACTTTGGGATTGATTTTGATGATGATAATGTGATTAATGAGGTGAATGCTTTGTTAGATTCAAGCCCTTTGTTAGACACTAGTAATGGATGGAAACCTAAGTTCGAACCACTACCAGTTTCTAAGTCTACCCTAGTTCCTTCGTTAGAAGAGCCTCGTAAGTTGGACCTAAAACCATTGCCAGATACCCTAAAGTATATGTTTTTAGGCCCGTCTGAGACTTTACCTGTGATTATAGCATCCGACTTGGATAGTGATCAGGAAAGTAGGCTAGTGACCGTCTTTCAAAACAACAAGGAAGCTTTAGGGTGGACTATAACAGACATTAAGGGTATAAGTCTTACTGTTTGTGTGCATCAGATCTATTTAGAGGAAGATACCAAACCTTTTAGGGAGATGCAACGAAGACTAAACCCTAATATGAAAGAAGTAGTTCGAACCGAGGTTCTTAAGCTGTTAGATGCATGTATTATCTACTCCATTTCAGACAGTAAGTGGGTCATCCCCGTTCAGGTTGTTCCCAAGAAATCCGGTATTACTGTAATCCAGAATGATAACAATGAGTTAATCCCAGCCCGAGTGACCACGGGTTGGCGTGTTTGTATTGACTATAGGAAATTGAACAAGGTCACTAGGAAGGACCACTTTCCCCTTCCCTTTATCGACCAAATGCTAGAGAGATTAGTTGGACATAGTCATTACTGTTTTCTAGATGGCTACTCAGGCTACAATCCGATCGTTATTTCCCAAGAAGACCAAGAAAAAACTACTTTTACCTGTTCTTTTGGTACCTTTGCATATAGACGCATGCCTTTCGGGCTATGTAACGCCCCTGCGACTTTTCAGCGTTGCATGATGAGCATATTTTCCGATATGGTAGAAAAGTTTTTAGAGGTCTTTATGGATTTTCAGTGTTTGGTTCGTCTTTCGATGAGTGCTTGCATCATTTGTCATTAGTGTTGACTAGGTGTAAGGAAAAGAATCTAGTGCTTAATTGGGAGAAATGTCATTTCATGGTTCGATCAGGAATTATTTTAGGGCATATCGTATCTTCTAAGGGTATAGAGGTAGATAAAGCCAAAGTTGACCTTATCAAGACTTTACAGGTCCCAAAAACCGTAAGAGATATTAGGTCATTCTTAGGGAATGCAGGTTTTTATCATCGATTCATTAAGGATTTTAGCTTGATTTCTATACCTCTTTGCAATTTGCTTGCAAAAGATGTTAAGTTTTCCTGATGAACAACTTTTCTTTGTTACCCATTTACCTTGATATGCGAATATCGTGAACTATCTTGTTACTGGTCGAATGCCCTAACATTGGGGTAAACAAGATCGTTCTAGGTTTTTAGCCGAGGTTAAGCACTTCTTTTGGGATGATCCTTATTTGTTTAAGTATTGTCCAGACCAGATTATTAGGAGATGTATACCTGAGATTGACCAGTCCAGTATTATTTCCTTTTGTCATGATCATGCTTGTGGGGGTCACTTTAGTGCTAAGAAAACTGCTGCTAAGATATTGCAGTGTGGATTCTATTGGCCTTCGTTGTTTAAAGACTCTCATAGTTACTGTATTACTTGTGAACGTTGCCAGAAATTAGGAACCATTTCCCGTAGGAATATGATGCCCTTGAACCCGATTTTAATTGTTGAGGTCTTTGATGTGTGGGGTATTGACTTTATGGGTCCGTTTCCTAATTCTTTTGGTAACCTTTACATCCTTGTCGTTGTAGACTATGTCTCTAAGTGGATTGAGGCGGTTGCGTGTAAAACCAATGACCATAGGGTTGTGATTGAGTTCTTGAAAAATAATATACTTACACGTTTTGGTACACCGCGAGCTATAATTAGTGATGGAGGGTCGCACTTTTGTAATGGGCCTTTTAGGCTTCTGATGAAGAAATATGGTATTACACATAAGGTAGCTACCCCGTATCATCCACAAACTAGTGTTCAGGTAGAGGTTTCCAATAGGGAGATAAAATGTATATTAGAGAAAACAGTTAATCATAATCGGAAAGACTTGTCGTCTAGGCTTACTGATGCCTTATGGGCTTACCGTACTGCGTTTAAGACCCCCATTGGAATGTCGCCTTATCGGCTTGTGTATGGCAAGGCATGTCATTTACCTGTTGATTTGGAACATAGAGCTTATTAGGCTGTTAAGCAGCTAAATTTTTCACTTTAGGAGCCCATAGGAAACTCCAGCTCAATGAGTTGGAAGAGATTCGTAGAGATGCATACGATAGTGCTAAGGAGTCTAAGAACAAAATGAAACTTGTGCATGATAGAAATATATTAAGAAAGTCATTTTCTCCAGGTCAAAAAGTTCTTCTGTATGATACTCGTTTGCATCTATTCCCCGGGAAGTTACGCTCTCGGTGGACCGGTCCTTTTGTGGTCCGTACTGTTTTTCCTCATGGAGCTGTTGAGATCGAGACACCGGATGGTAGTAGTTCTTCAAAGGTTAACGGTCAGCGATTGAAACTCTTTTTAGAGCCCTTTCCTATAGGTGATGTTGAGGAGGTCCCTCTGGAGGACCCTGCTTACCCTTGATTGACCATCGAGGCGATTGTATGTTGTATATTAGTTTTTGATTTTCTCTCTCTTCACCCAGGTACTATCTTTCCAACTTCTCCTCGTGTTATTTTACTTTTGGTATTGCTCTTTTATTAGAAACAGTGAGGACAATGTTAGATTTAAGTTTGGGGGTGGGGAAGAACTTTTTAGTTGCACTTTTGAAACTTCTAGCGTCACATAGTATCCGATTAGCTAAGTTTACATACTGTTTCTCACCGAAAAGATATAAATTGGGATGCTAGGGATAACAACCTTTTGAGACATTAGAGAAAAAGACATTGAGATCCTTGAAATTCAGGAGAGAACTTGTTCCTTTTAGAGGGTAACCGTGATGGACCTAACCATCCATGATGGAAAGGCAAGTAGGTTAGGAAATGCCAGAAAAACAAAGCAACCTCACAATGTAGTCTTAGTTACTGGATTACGACTCTCTCTCAGTAGAAACTTATCATCATCAACAAGCAAAGAGACATCAAAATCTATGAAGAAAGTTGAAGACGTTTAAGGTTTAGAAGCAACAATAGAAAAGAATAATTCAAAAATCAAAGTTGAAGACTTAGTTACAAGAAGTTATAAGAGCAAATGATATAAGTTGTTGGAATTCATGATACCAAGACATCACAAGTTACGAAGATCCAAGTTTTAAAGTCCTTCTCTCATGGCCATGTAAATTTTTGTCTTGTAACTTTAAAAAAAAAAAATGAATGAAAAAAAATAAAGAAAAAGAGAAAAAAAAATATAAAAAAAATCATTGCGTTCTTTTTGTTCTATAATTAGTTTTTTGTTCAATAAGGCCATAGGGAAGTAGAAATTTTTAAGTCAAGCAAGAAATCGAAGAGAAGAGTTAATTGTCAAGGTTCTATGAGGTTTGATAGTTTATCATCAACAGTTGAAGACCAAAGAAGACGTTGTTTCTACTGAGCACTATGAGAGAGTCGAAGAAAGATACATTTGGTTGCTTTGTTAGTACGCTTTCAATCTGGCACAAGATCTTTCTAGCACTAGTTTAACTCATCACACGTAATTAGTCCAGCTGTGTAGCAGATGTCCCTCTCATCTTTATCTCTCTACTAATCTTATCCAGCTGTAAATCAGCGGACGCATCTTACAATGTTTATCTAGCTGTGTAGCGGATATCTCTTTATCTAGCAGTGTTGCGGATGTGTCTCCCCTTTTCTTTAGTCAGCTTTAGAGCTGGCACCTTTAATTTCTCTGGCATTCTAGTTACTTGGAGATAGGTTGAGAATTTGTATGTCCTCATATCTCTTTGGATACTTGTGACCAATTAGAAGTCATGGTTTTGTGGGTACACCTCTGGTAAACCCTCCCGAGATTAACTCGGTTTTATTTTTTAATAGTTTTGCTCGAGGACTAGCAAATAATAAGTTTGGGGGTATTTGATAGACGCATTTATGTGTCTAATTTGTCCTCAATGTTTCATATTGTTAGTACTCGTTTTCGTTCTTATTATGGTGTTTTGTGTGTTTGTAGGTATTTTTTTGGAAATAAATATTGTTGGAAAATTCGGCTCGAAAAGTTGCTCGGAGCACCCCCGAGGACATTTGCTATACGAACCCCCACTTTTGCTATGTGTCACCCACGGCTATGTGTAGCCTATTTTTCCATAACACCCATTTGTTATTCGGCACCCAGGACGTTGGATAAGGGCTAACCATATTCTTCATTTTAAAAATTATGTTTTGGCGGGAAATATTTGGTTTCAATGGCAGAACTAGGGTTGCGAATTTGAGCTTGTTTCAGCGAGACTAAAGAGCTGGAATTGTTTGGGTATCTTCCTTTGAGCCTAACAGGATTGTTTTGGGTCTTTGATTCGATGGATTTTGGATAGAACTCGAGTTAGACGAAATCAGGGAGTAAAGCTGGCTAAATTAGGGTTGGAGTTTTGACGCAACTTAGTGAGACTCAACGACTCAGATTGATTGGGTTTGTTCCTCTGGTGTTAACAGGCGTGGTATGGTTGATAATTTCGGTTCAAATTTGCTAGATTCTCGGTGGGAAGAAAACAGACGTGCGTGTGCAAGGGAAGAGATATTCACGGGATTCACATGAGTTGGAGAGAGTTTGCGCATGCTAGGAAGATTCTACCAACCATTTGGATCGTGACAGAGATAACTAAGGAGATTTTGCAGCTGTATAACGCATGCAGGAGCAGAAAAGGGAAAGAATATTAATTCCGTGTCTGGCAGAATTATTGAGAATTATCCTGGAGTTATGACAACGATTCTTAGGCTCTGTGGAGTATATAAAGAGTGTTCGGTGGTCAGAGAAGGGGGACGGAGAGAATTGGGAGGCTTTGGAACATCACAGAGGCGAAATACAATCACCAGAGAAACCTGTTGCTGCTGCTGCCATTGAAGAATACAAAGAACATTGACCCACAGGCACTGTCGTTCATGCTACAGTGACTGTGACACTTCAGCGGCAGACTTATTTGCTACAATATCAGTTACACATCATGTGTATCGTTATTTGGTTTGTCACACATATAACTGTTACAAACCCGGTTTTCATTATATTTCTCCTTTTTTTATCATTTGTAAACCATTCTTTGAGCATAAATGAAATCAACTTTTGAGGGTGTTTCCAACATGATGATGTGCTAATTCTCCCACAACCAAGGAAATGAGTAAGCTATTTACGCATGAATAATTGGTAACTATTTTATTTTCTCTAATTTATAATTTTTAATTCACTCAATCACTGCTTTTGCAGAGTTTTTAATTGTTTGCATAATTTTCTTCATTAGTTGTGATTCAATTAGATAGGTTATACTTTGATTAGATAATCTATGCTTAGGGGATACAATTAAGAATTTGCCTGATTATTTGTGAGTTAAGAAAATAAGGGACTTAAAGATAATTAGAGTTTTGGATTATTTACCATCATTCATTCATGTGTAATAGTGTAATCAGTGTCTTGGTTATTTTCTCATATCTTGAAATCAATTTTGTGTTAAGTTTTCTTTATTTTTAAGTTTTTATTAAGTCTAGAATCTTTTGCTTTCACAAGCCTCAATGAACTTTTTACTACAACAATATTGAGATCACATCAATGGTGCAACTAAAGTCGTAAAGTGGAGGCATAAGACTTTGGCAATGATCAGTGTGATCATTTGGAGAGAACCATTACTTGCGTATGCTTAGGCGCAAATGATTCAAGTGAAATTCAATCCTAGTTCAGGGAATTGGCAAGAGGAATTTCAGTTTGCACTTGGGTGTTGATATATGATTTGTAATGAAGTTGAAAGCGGTTGCGACACATCAACAAAAATTCAAGTTAGTAAAATCAATGTCAAGGCAGTGAGATAAGTGATGCTGATGCTAAAGCATGAAAGTTGGCTAAGGGAATTTTGCAAAAGCCAGCAAAGATTGTTGAATTTCAGAAAGGGTTCTGAATGTGCATGCAACAAATATTGAGACCAGTATAACGAGTATGCTTGGTTGCGTTCAACGAGGAAGTTGAACAGATTAGGTGGGGGAGGTCTATGACAGACCAGGCTAGTGATGCATGATTGCACGTTAAAGCTTAGCCTACCAAGTCAGTGGCAAAGTAATGAAGCTTATTATCCGACACATCAAAGATTCATTGAGGAAGACAACGCTGGCCAAGTTGACAAATGCAACATGTGATGTTGGCATTGATGCATATCCAGGGAATTGAGTTGGACCAAACTTAAGGATGATGCAAGAACGTAGAATAGGCCACGAGTTGGCATATGCATTAGTCTAAGGCTGGCCAAATCTTGGACAGTATGAACAAGCTAGTGATGCAAGAGTATGCATTAATATTGTCTAACAATTGGCTAACTAAAGCAAGAATAACGCATATGAGTATATGGCACGTATTGGCATAAGTTTCAAATCATGTTGGAATGTATTTAGCTTAGCTATAGTGTCCTAGAAATTTCAGAACAAGTCCTAATGCGGTGAGGCGCAGAAGTGGCACAAAAGTGGCGTAATAGTGGCACATTATAGCTCAAGTGTTCTTTATTCGCTTTGCGAGCATGCCAATGATGTGAGACAAGTTGGAACAGTAATAAAGTAAGTTTATAACCTTATTAGAGTGTCCCTAACCGTTCAAGACAAGTGTGGCTTAAATCTGCAAGACAACACAAAAGGTGGCAGTTGAAAGGCAGATTGGCGGTTAAGAAAACTACATGTGACTGTCTGTAGGATGTGCAAGCGGTTGCACATAAGTTTTGGACTGATCCTAGTAGTATAAATAGTCTAGGAATCAATAATGTTGGTATTGTTCAATTGAGAGAAGAACCACTAATTTATAGCGAGTGTTAGGCATTCACCAAGAGGGTGAATGGTCTGTTTTGGTCCATGTGATGGCCAAGTTTTGTAATCTTCCTTTTCTGCAATAAAATGGGTTTGTTGCAGTATTCTTTGTGTTTATGATGTTGTTGATTTGTGTGAGTTGATCAATTGGTATGATGCATGGAAAACCTCTTATGCTTATGGTGGCATGGAGAGTTAGAGAGAAAGAAGAAAAGACTTTTATTGCATATTGCCTCAAGACTGAAGGCAGATGCATACTTTGATGCAAGTATGCAAGGTTGAGTATTTGTGGCTGACGTTAATTCACTGAACCACAGAGTATTACCGTTCATGTCCCATGAAAATTTTAGGCGATTAAGTGGGCATGTGAGTTGTCACACTAGCCACCATGATAACAACCATTTTTCTGTTATTTTTCGCCATCCACGTCGATGATGCCATCCTTGTCAGTTCTCAGCCATGAAAATCACAGGACCACGACTTGAATATTGAAAAATAACAACCAAACAATCGAAACCAATACCTCAAAAAAGAAAGAAAGAGAGAATTAAGACTCTAAATTTATAGAAAACTCCATTTGTCCGACAAAAGAAACAACATTAACGGAGTAATTTATCAAATAAACTTACAACTTGACGAAAAATTGACCCTTGTGAAGAAGATTTGGATTCTCTGAACAAACATCTAAGTTTTTTCTTCATAGAAGATCCACCATTAATCCAATTATATAAGAAGAAACCCTAAGGATCCCACGCAAAAAGACACAAAGACCCAACCATGAAAGTTTTTAGAATGAAGATTGTTATCTTCATCCCTGCATAAAACTAGGGTTTTGAGAAACAGAATAAAAAAAAAGGATCCAATGCTAACAAAATTATTACCAACAACATCTTAATGAACTCTAAACAAAGAACGATAACTTGCAAGGAATCGAAGAGCCTCTAGACTCAAAATATCTCCAACTCAGCATTATCATGATTATCTTGCTTAATATTACTCTTTGTTGGGTTAATTGCACGAGACATCTTATGTCCAAATAGACATTTTATGCCATAGAAATTCTATCTTGTCAGTCCACTAATCAATCTTTCCAAATATAAAAATAATTTTCTTCCCAAATTAGATATATTTATCAGACAACAAATTAAATGAAAACAACAAAACATAATTTCACTTACAGGATTCTGTGCTACTGACGGTGATAACTATTTGGAGGAGATTAACTAAAAAAGAGAGGGTACCAAGTACACCAATAACTTTTTCATAAAGAAACCATGTATGTACAAAACCTAATACAATTACCAAGTAGGTCAATAGTAAAAAAGCATGTATAAAACTGTATATAGAGTTTCCCTCTTTCTCTTCCACAATCAATATGTATAGATCAAAGGTTCGCGTACCTGATTGTGTAAAGAGTTCTTGGACTATCTCAAAAATCAATATCCAAGATAACCTAGTATTTACCCGAATTACACAATATGAAATCCAACAAGTACAAGATATGGATTCAACAAGAATCTTGTGAGATCTCAACAAATAAGGGTTCGAAGACTATCTAGGTTGATTACGTACTACTTGTGATATTCCTATTATAAAGATAAACAATACAATTCGGAAAACGAAATAACACAAGATAGTACAACTTTTTTAGCGAGGAAACACATATGCAGAAAAACCATGGGACCTAACCAAATTTGAACGTCGTATTGCATTAAACCGCTACAAACACTAGCCTATTATCGGACTTTGGACTGGTGTGTAGTTGAGGCCGAATTCACCCTCCAAGAAGCTCAGCTTCAGTCGTGCTTTTGTATACCTCTAAATCTGTCGTGTATCTATGCACTTGGTTCCCTTAGTTAAGGTCCTTATAACTTAAGATGATATTTCTTTTACATTAGAGGAAACCTAGGTTTTAGAGGACGAACTCTAGCTTAGCAACAATGATTCCAGAGAACCAGGGATTGAGAATTCCAATTGCATAAAGTCATTTATTTATATAGATTATCAAGGCTTAAGGTAGCTTTGAATTGAATCTAAGATTGCTTAGAGTTCAAGCTAAATAACTTATCTAATTAAATGAAATTCCAATTTATGAATCATGTAAGGATGTGAGAATTTTTCCTTGAATTATAAAGAAGAATATGCACTATGGTTCGGTTGATTACGGAACGGTGCACAAAAGTGATTCCCCATGACCAAGTGATATCATGAATGTTCAAGCAATAATGGTATTCAACAACACTCAAGAAGAAACAATAATCCATAAGTCCAATAAAATTTTGTGGATAAAGGTATTTGAGAAGTGTTTATGAGGGCTTTCGAAAAAATACAAGGATGCCTCGGTAATTAGTGTTCAAAATTACTAAGGATCCTTTGCAAATAGTGTTCTTTTTGATTTTGCAAAGTTGTACAAAAACATGTCCAAATTGACATGTTATGCAAACTGGATATGCATACCCTTGGAATGTCTGTGAACTTTTTCCTTTGTCAAAAGACAAGGTATACATACTAGGTTTGCATACTCTAGGCGTTTCGTGTACTTCTTCTATAAATATAAAGTCTCCAAAGCTATGTCAAATATGACATGGTATACTCCTTGGAAGTTCGTGTACTTGACCCTTAATAATAAAGGCTACAGAACTATGTCAAATATAACATGGTATGCATACCCCAAGCAGTTGGTGAACTTTTATCTCTCATATAAAGTTCAGAATCATTCCCTATAGCTAGGTTATAAATACTAGGTATGCATACCCAAGACAGTTCGTGAACTATTTTACTTGGGAAATATTTCAAAGATTAGTTTCAACAAAAATAGTTTGTGAACAATAAGTTGCTCTTGATTAAGATTGTTAAAGATCTATGAACTACCATTTCTCGAATCGTATTTCGAAATTAAATCGTGATTAAACTCGAATTATTTTTTTTTGCAATATTAAATCTACTATTATCATACGAATATACGATATAGTCTTATAAGATAAAATGGTAGATAGTTTGGGTGAATATGATAAGTCAGTCTTCATATATCTTTGTTGACGAAGTTCTCGCAGATGTCTTCGTTTGTATTTCATTCCTAAATCTTCAAGGGTATTTGGTGATATCTGATGTTCAACTACCATGCTCTAATCCTAGTCCAAGACTTGACTTTAGTAGACTAGAAATCAAGATATAGTTTTGTACATCTAACATTGACAACAAGCTTGAGATAGCAAAACTTATGAGTTCGACCGAGAAATGCACTAACAATAAATAATTATGTGAAACTATTGTGATCATTGTAACTTCCCCTTCGGAAAATATCATTTGTGTCTCCCAATGAAGTATTGGAATATAATACCTAGATGATGAAAATCCTTCTCCCATGGTATCTAAAGTATGAGGGATGTAATGGCGAAACACGATTTACAAGGATCTTTGGACCTTGGATTGCACAAATTTCAAGCTCATCCAATTCATAATGTATAACACATGTGTAGCAATGATCGTCCTAGAGAAATCACTTCAAAAAAATATCATATTCGTCATCTGATTTATTTGCTCTGCAAAATTTGATAATCTCTCCAGCTTATATCCTTCAATCTAAAATAATAATAATCAGATCTAAGAACATGGAGCCTTTAAGGGTTCCATGGAAATTACTCTTTGGGGTTAACAGCATGAGACATCTTTCTCCTATATTTCTGACACTGTATAGTGAAAGGTCGTGCACATCATGTAGTTCGGTGGATCCTTAATTTGAGATATTTACATATGTTAGAGCACTGCTTGGTTGAACCCACCAAGCGTCGGTATATGAAGTTTGGTTATCCAGTTTAGTTCTAAAACTAAGTCGTTTGAGTTGGTTACTAAAGTCAACTTTGTTAGGTTAAACTTAGGATATAGAAATGTTGTGGCAATATCTAGTTACTCATGAAGAGATGAAGACATACTGAAGAGAAACGAAGACATCATCCTTCAGATTGATATTAGTACCTTTTGACTTGTTCCATTTCTATCAACTTTTTATATTTGTATTCATTGAAAACATAACACGCGAAGTTTTTTTACGTGGATTTAGTTATTTAGATGAGTTGATCGTTCATATGACCTAAGTATCAACGAAAGAATATATATTGGTTGTTTCTTCAACTTATTGTATCGAGATATATAATATAGTTTACTATACTTTCGTTGTTTGGACATAATACTAATATGACTCTTGTCATGGATTAGTATTGAACATTCTAAAAATTAGATTTATGTATCTAGTGTTGAATTTGAACTTTGGAATTATGTTAGATAAACTCTTTTCTTTGACATTGTTTAAGTTTGTTTGACTATAATTAACTTTTTATGTAGATTCATGCCTGATCCCAAGACTGGTCCTAGGCCTGAACCTAGGCTCGTTATTTGCGAAATCCATTATATTAATTCTATATCTTTAAGATTTCGAAAGTTGGACAAGTCTGAATGCAAAGTTCCCTGTCATGAAATATTCAACATGTATTTAAATCTCGAATATATTGTTATTTATATATATTCCTTTGATACTGAAGGCTAAGATCCTAATTAATATCGTGAGAAACATTTTCAAATCCAAGTTTGGAATCGATATCCATGTGTTTTCTTTACCCACAAGTGTGAACATAACTAGTTTTATAATATATCCAACTTCATGGATTTGCACTGGCTTATATTAAGTCGTATTAGAAGGATTTCTCATATATCCACTGGAAATAAATTCCTAGATTATATTACATCATTGTGTGTTAATAATATCGAAAGAATATAAAGAATATCTTAAATTCAGAGTTGGTATTAATTGAATATCTTTGAGAATTTCGTAATTAGGATTTTTGGTTTCCGAACAAGCATTGATCTTAACATTATAAATAGTAAATCTTGTATTACAAACTTATTATGCTCACATTTTGTATAATATTGTTGTTCACTCAACACAATGACGAGTATGTCGATTTTGTTATGGACTAAAGCACTTATCCATTAAAGTCATATTTTAGAATCAAAAATCCCTAGTTTTACATTTGGTGGAAAGCTAGATTGTTATTTAGTTTTTGTGATTTTTCCTTTTACGAGAAGTTGAGTTGGCCGCTTAATTGTTAACTTAAGTATATGATTTCAGAAGAAATATATAGTATTAGTGCATTTCCTTGATTACGTCATCTTCAACCGGAAGCTTAATTACACTATTTGGGGTTCCCAATCTATTTAATATCAATATAATCTTTCATATGATCCGAGTGAGAAGAAAGTATATGATTTTTCATATGCTTTACACTATTTAGAGTTCCCAATCTATTTAGTATCCATTTTTTTTAGCGTCTCTAATATGAAATATTGATACAACTAGATAATGGTGGAGCTTACATATCGAGGGAAATGTTTATTCAAATGTCAGCAATAATAACAATTCCCATCGGAAATCGAAAAGCCCCCTGGTTTTTACTGATATCACCTTCTTCCTTTTTTCTTTTTTTTTTTGGTTTCCTTGGTATTGGTTTCTCAGTTCACATCAGAAAAAAATTAAGGTTTGAATTCTCATTAAATTATGAGTTTGATAAAACTAAAAAGTTAATTTAGAAATGATATTAAGGTTAGTATCAATATAATTTTTTCATATGATCCGAGTGCAAAATAAAGTATATGATTTTCTATATGCTTTGCACTATTTAGAGTTCCCAATCTATTCAATATCAATATAATTTTTTTTTAGCGTCTATAACATCAAATATTGTTACAACTATATAACTGTGGAGCTTAAAGATTGGGGAAAATGTTTATTCAAATGTCAGCAATAATGACAGTTCCGATTGGAAATCAAAAAGCCCTCCGGTTTTATTGATTTCATTTTGTTTACTTTTTTTGATTCCTTGGTATTGGTATCTTGGTTCACACCAAACAAAAATCAGAGTATGAATTCTCATTAAATTATGAGTTTGATAGTTCGGAGATTTATCAGTTCGAATAATATGGGAATTTGGGTTTGTTCTTTTTTTATTTTTATATTTATTTTAATGGGATTTTGCATTTTATTTTATTTTTTGTCTATTTCGTTACATTGTTTAGGGTGTCTCTTGTTGTGAGGAATTCAAGAAAGGCCTCAAACGGGCGATCAGAAAACATGTTTGATTTCTGAAAAAAGACACATTAGCACATTTTCTTATTTACATCTTTTTTGACGCGAAGCACTTCATATGATTTGTACTACTCAAAGTTAGCAATATATTTTATATAAGCATGGTGTTTTTCTTTTTAGTATCTCTGATATAGAACTATATAATGAATGTGATTTTCATTTAACTACAGGGAGTTGGATCCTGGAGGAGCAATTGAGTTGGTCGCTTGATTTTTAACACAAGTATATGATTTCTGAGAAAAGATATTTAGGTGCATTTCCTTGATTACATCATCTTCTACGTGAAGCACTTCATATGTTTTTGCCCTATTCAGAATTCGCAATCTATTTTATATTAATATCATTTTTTTTAGTGTCTATGATATAGTTGTATAAATACAATTATATAGTGAATGTAATTTTTGATATTTAGCCACGAATAGTTAGAGCCTGGAGGATCAGTTATATGGCAACTATATATTGCATTTCCTTAATAACAATTTTATATGGCAACTATATATTGCATTTCCTTAGAAAGTCGATCCTAAGAGATAGGGGAAGCCCGTGAGAGAGCGTGCAACACGCGAACTTCAAAAGGAAATCGGGTTAAAATTCCTGAACCAGGACGTGGACGATGGCGGCAACGTTAGGGAGTCCGGAGACGTCGGCGGGGGCCTCAAAAAGAGTTATCTTTTATATTTAACGGTCTGCCCACCCTGGAAACGGTTCAGCTGGAGGTAGGGTCCAGCGGCCGGAAGAGCACCGCACGTCGCGCGGTGTATGGTGCTCCCCCGGCGGCACTTGAAAATACGTAGGACCGAGTGCCATCCACACCCGATCGTACTCATAACCGCATCAGGTCTCCAAGGTGAACATCCCCTGGTCGATGGAAAAATGTAGGTAAGGGAAATCGGAAAAATGGATCCGTAACCTCGGGAAAAGGATTGGCTCTGATGGATGCGCACGAGGTCCCGGTCCTGAACCCGTGACTGTCGGCGAACTGCTCGAGCTGCTCACTCGGCGAGAGCAGGTCGTCGCGTGGCGGCCCGGGAACGGATCGGGAACGGCTCCTCACAGAGCCTTCCGATGCGACGAACAGTCGCCTCAGAATTGGTACGGGCAAGGGGAATCTAACTATTTAATTAAAACAAAGCATTGGGATGGTCCCGGCGGATGCTAACACAATGTGGTTTGTGCTCAGTGCTCTGAATGTCAAAGTGAAGAAATTCAACCAAGCCCGGGTAAACGACGGGAGTAACTATGACTTTCTTAAGGTAGCCAAATGCCCCGTCATCTAATTAGTGACGCGCATGAATGGATTAACAAGATTCCCACTGTCGCTGTTGTTTGAGGGTGAAAACAGTTTCTGCTGATTTTGGTAATTTCGGGTGTGTGGGTGAGAAACGAATTTAAACCCAATGTACTGCAAGGGAGAACTTTAGATTCGAGAGATCAATCTGTACAAATCCGGCCTAAACCAAGAAATGGTCGTTCCAGACTTGCTTCGGTCACAAAGTGAAGGAGAAGGGTTGGTTTTGGGGAGAGAAGCGAAGAAAGTGTTGAGACCAGAATAGTTGATTCTGGAAGAGTAGTTGTTTTCTACGACTTGTATCATAAAGTGAGAAGCTAACAGATGGAAAGCTAGCAAATGTTTTCTGAGTGTTGTATGCTTCTGACCTCAACTTGTTGTTCGGTGGAAATAAGTAATGCCTATTTATACAAGTCGAAGTGAAACGTACTCTGGTCTCATTAAGAAATGGAAAACAGGTGAGTAAATGGGAGGAGGTGGTAACGGGTAACGCCTGGAATTGATGTTCCATAAAAGAAAACGTTTCACCATTACTCCATGTATTTACTAACCGCCTCATCCTTATGATACTTTCTTATAATGGGCGTAGTGTACGCCGCACGCTGTAAACCGCCAAACCAATACCCAATGAGCATCCCCCAGTTTGTGACATGCGTTGATGTCTCGAGTGTTTTCATGGAAAACATGCAACATGTTGTTGTCGTCTGGAAAGTCGATCTTGGGAGACTTGCCGTCTCGGTGACCTTCGACGGTCGAGATTTTGCATCTTAAGAGGAAAGGTAGCCGTTGATTATTGCAACCCTTCGTTTGGTAGCCAGTGGCATGAAAGCATGCTCGGTATGGCTTTAATATGGCCTGGTTTAGGCGCGGCCAAAAGTTAGGGTTTTGGCTTTGTTTAGGCGCGACCAAACTAGGGACAAAAGTTGTCATGCGTTAGCTGGTAACCTTGGACGGCTAAGATCTGCATCTTATATGAAAAGGTGGTCGTTGATCGTTGCAGGCCTTCGTTTTAACATCCGCATAGGGAAGGACGGTATGGCGTGGCGCGGAAAGGTGGTTGGCATGCCATTGGCACATGTGGCGTGGCATGCCTTGGCACGGTTTGGCGTGGCCAATACTAGGGTTTGGGGCCAAAGGTTACCGTGCGTTGTTTGGCAACCTTGGACGGCTAGGATTTGCATCTAGGATTGAAGGGTGGTCGTTGATCGTCGCATGCCTACGTTTTGGTAGCTGCATAGGGAAGGTCGGCATGGTATGGCGCGGAAAGGTGGTTGGCGTGCCATTGGAACATGTGGCATGACATGCCTTGGCGCGGTTTGGCGTGGCCAAAACTAGGGTTTTGGGCCAAAGGTTACCATGCGTAGTCTGGCGACCTTGGACGACTAGGATTTACATCTAGGATTGAACGGTGGCCGTTGATCATCGCACGCCTTCGTTTTGGTAGCCTCATAGGGAAGGCCGACATGGTATGGCGCGACAAGGTGGTTGGCATGCCATTGGCACATGTGGCATGGCATTCCTTGGCGCGGTTTGGCGTGGCCAAAACTAGGGTTTTGTGCCAAAGGTTACCATGCGTTGTCTGGCGACCTTGGACGACTAGGATTTGCATCTAGGATTGAAGGGTGGTCGTTGATCATCGCACACCTTAGTTTTGGTAGCCGCATAGGGAAAGCCGGCATGGTAGGGCCAAGGAAAATGGCGCGGACGGCTTGGCATAGTGGGGCCAAGGCAGAATGGTGCGGACGGCTTGGCATGGTGGGGCCAAGGAAGAATGGTGCGGACGGCTTGGCATAGTGGGACCAAGGCAGAATGGTGCGGACGGCTTGGCATGGTGGGGCCAAGGAAGAATGGTGCGGACGACTTGGCATAGTGGGGCCAAGGGTTTGGACGGCTTGGCATGGTGGGGCCAAGGGTTTGGCATGCCATTGGCGCATGGTGCGGACAGCATGGCTAGGGCCAAGGGTTTGGCATGCCATTGGCGCATGGTACGGCCAGCATGGCTGGCATGCCTTAGCGCGGTAAACGTGGCTGACATGGTTTGCCATTGGCACAGTGGTGCGGCTGGCATGCCTTGGCGCGAAGATGTGGCTGACATGGTTTTCCATTGGCACAGTGGTGCGACTGGCATGGTTGGCATTCCTTGGCGCGGAGAGGTGGATGGCATGGTTTTCTATTGGCATAGTGGTGCGGCTGGCATGGTTGGCATGCCTTGGCGCGGATATGTGGCTGGCATGGTTTGCCATTGGTACAGTGGTGCGGATGGCATGGTTGGCATGTGATAGACACATTTTTGTGTTTAATTTGATCTCAATACTATATATTGTTGGCACTCGAGTTTGTACTAATTTTGGTGTTTTATGTGTTTGTAGGCACCTTTGGAAAAATAAACATTTTTTGGAAAATTCGGCTCGAAAAGTTGGTAAAAGCCCCGGAGGACACGTGTTATTCGGACTCTCACCGTTGGATAAGGGGCACCTCAATTACTAAGGGGCACCCCAGGTCACCCAAAAGGCATCTGCTATTCGCACCCCAAACTGGATTAGGGGACACCATCTTCAACATTTCAAATATTTGAATTTTGGAGGGAAAATGGGTGAATAGTGCTGTCAAATTAGGGTTAGGATTTTGGAGGTCTTATAGTGAGATTAAACAGCTAAAAATCATTGGGTATCTTCCATTGAGCTAAACAAAGATAGTGGTATGATCAAATTCAGTTAGAATTAGCTGGATAATCACCAATTGATCAAAACATCAAGAACAATTTTGGCGGGAAACAAAAAATTCAAATAATGGTTTTGGCGGGAAAATATATTCTCTCCCTGGAAGATTTTCAAATTGATTTTCGATGGATTTGTGGAGAGACTAAATGGATGGAATTAATTGGGTCATATCTATTGAGTATAACAAGATTATTCTGAGCGTTGGAATGAGTTAAATTTGGCTAGAATCTGCCAACTTTCAATCGAGAGTTAAACAGGGGAGATACGCTCGAGTTCTCTGTGAGAGGAATTTTTGGGAAGTTTTGTGGACTAAATGGGGAAGATATCTAATGTTCTTAAGTGTTTATGCAACTATGGAAGTATTACAGCTCATATGCGCAGGCAGAGGGGATGGAGAAGATCATATCTCGGCTGACAGTGAAGAAAATGGAAAAAAATATTTTCCGAATAATGGAGGATTATGTGGAGTTATTGCGAGTGATTCGTTGCGCCTGTTGGGTATAAAAGGGACCCTTGGGAGCTGATAGAGGGTTATCAAGAGTTTGGGGAAGTTTTGGAGCCGAGAGAAGTGAAGGGGAGAAATCTCTCCTGCTGCTGCTGCTGCGCTCGAGGAGGAGGAAGAAGATGAAGAACTGACGCTCCAGAAGCGTCGTTCTTTAACAGTACCCGCAACAGTTCACTTGTGTCGCTGTTTACAGCACTAAGGTTGTATCGTTCTTTACTACACTTCAGTTTTGTTTTATACAGCGCAATTGTAACGCTTATAACTGTTGCGAATCTTTGTTTTAGCATTTTTTCATCTTTTAATCAACTTTTTGAGCTATAAAAATGTATTTTGAGAACATGATTAATATGAGTAGCTAAACCCCAATACTGGGATGATGGAGGAAGCCGTATTTCACGCATATGATAGTTATATTTAATTCTTTTTGACTACTTGCACTTTTTATTAATCGTTTTATGATTTTTCTTAATTTATTGTCATTTCATTTGATGGTTTATGTTTGGTCATAGTGCTTTTGATATGCCATGCTTTTGATTTACAGTTAATCTTCTAAAAATCTACCTTGGCAAGAATGAGAGTCCTTATTATTTGAGCTATAACTATTTGGAATAAATATATGAATCATGTGAATGATTAATGGTGGAATCCTGAGTCCCAGTATCTCTTGATCCTGTGACAAATTTTGTATATATTTTTGTTTTAAAAATCTTTTCAAGTCCGAGCAACGAATTCTTATTTACTGCAAAATTAATACTACAACATCATGTCTTGGCGCGGAGATGTGGCTGGCATGGTTTGCCATTGGCATAGTGGTGCGGCTGGCATGGTTGGCATGCCTTGGCGCGGTAGCATGAGAATTAGGGTTTGGCATGGATGATGTTAGTCAATATTAAGAGTTTTGCCGTGGAACATGACCCATGTAAAAAAAGGTACCCCGGTAATTCTTACGTAGGCATGCTGATTGATTCAATAAATGTGCTAATGGTCATAGTGACGTGATGTCGGATGTACAGTTCTATGATTTTGACCCTAAGCTAAAAACCACCATCAACATTAAGTCCCTTGCTTAGCTCGGAACAGAAGCATTGTTGCGAGGTAAGCATAGATGGTGACAGGCGAGGACAAAATCGAAACGACAAGTCGTGAAAAGATGGTCAGGAAGGTCCGACTAACCTTTTTCGAGAGGTAAGGAGAGTCCATGATTGTCGTGTTTGGCGGCCTTGCGTAGATTCCATTTGTGGTGTAGACCGTGAAGTGGTGAGATGAAGATTGTCGTCTTAGTATTTCCATACATCACCTTGGCTGGGTTAGGGAACATCATGACGCTGGCTTGGCGAGTTGTTGGTGTTGACGCGACAAGTCATGGCGCGGCACGGTGGTACAAGGCATGACGCGGTTTGGTGAAGCAAAGCGTGCGCGGACGGCTTGGCGTGGTGGTGATTTGTCTTTGCGGGCCCGATTGCCTCTTTTCCTTACTTGACTCAAATAGGAAGTCATTTCCTCATTCAAATTCCAAAGTATCACGCCCTCCTGTCTCGTTTGGCTTTTATTATGGTTTTGATGAGGGGTTTCGTTTGAGGCTGATTTCTAGGCCGTGATGCGATCACGTTCCGTTTATTCAGTCTGTGTTTCTCTTTCTTCCTTTAGGGTGTACACAGTATTTATGCCGGTGAAGTTGCATCGTCTTTCCCGTTTTATAACAAAAATTTCCTCTTGTTGAGTTCGTCTCTCTTCATCATGTTGATCAGAAGTGAATCATCCTCGAGCCAACTATATTCTCCATTCAAACGCGTGAGGCCTGACTCTTGCAACAATTCCCCCATCCGGGTCATTCGGGTCAAGAAGATCATACCGATATGTTTTTATTGATCAACAGGTGCTTCATTGTTTGCCGATGAATGACAAAAGTTTTCTTCTGTGTAGAGATATCCTGTCAGAGCGTGCGTCACCATCATTGATGAGGATGTTACCCCTTTTCCTTTAAGCCCGATCCACCAACCACTGCAGATATGGAGAACGCCGACTTAGGAATTTCTTGTCATGAGTATCCCAATGCATGTTTGTCGTTCGGAACCCGCATGAGGTGTCTTTCCTCTAACTACCAGAACATTGGTGGGTTTCTGGTGCGGAAAGAATTCGTGACTCTTTACACAAAGATATGGAGGACATATGGCCATATCGCCACCAGGAGTGTGGTGCAATATTGTTCGTATACTTTAGTTTCTATAGCGAATTGTCTCTTGC
Source organism: Papaver somniferum (assembly GCF_003573695.1). Taxonomy (NCBI): domain Eukaryota; kingdom Viridiplantae; phylum Streptophyta; class Magnoliopsida; order Ranunculales; family Papaveraceae; genus Papaver; species Papaver somniferum. The sequence continues at coordinate 2,783,820 of NW_020649304.1, forward strand.
CGATGGTCGCCAAAATGGAGAGTATGTCTATCCGTGTTGTCGCGGAATCAACTATTCAGAAGTGGGAGAACATGGTGTCTACCTGTGAATCTCTGAAGTTCAACGTTAGTTGGTTGCGGCATCGTCTTGATATTGTGAAAGTCGACAGAGCTGGTATTCTTGCTGGCGTGGTCCCTGCTACGAAAGCTATTCTTGAAGAGGAGAAAGCTCTGGCCATGGAGTCACAGAAGGTGGAAGAGTCAATCTGAAACTTGAAGAGTAGGACTGAAAGGCATCAAAGCCGGTTAAAGATGATGCTTTCGAG